>NC_091289.1:171541711-171849211 GCF_032444005.1 Ranitomeya imitator
TAAGTATCCCTAAAATCAGTGTTTTGGGGTGTTATTTGTCTGATGTGTATGGTCCTCCTGAAAGGGGTATAAATGTAATCATATTTAAATGTTTCATTTATTAATTTCAGTTTCTCAGCCATTGTCCTTCTCCATCACGACTAGCGTTTAGACAGAGGAGGGCTTAGAGATTGAAATGATCAGTCGGCCCCCTGACACGCCGCTCAGATCACGTGCCGACACAGGAAACGGCGTCTTGTTTAGGACATAAATCAGAAAAGCCTGTAGCTGATGATCATGTCGTTGTATGTCATTTACCCTTTAGGTTGGTATTCATGTCACCTCGGAAGACTTGTGTAATGGAAACGAATGGAAAGTGTGTCAGGCATTTGCAACTTTTGTTGCACAACCGCAAGGCAACAAAAAGGTAAGATCATAAAAAGTGATATCAATTCTATCATCGTTAGTGTAATAAAAATAATTATAATAAATGCCCCGGTTAATATCTCTCAATCATGACTTCTGTGGTATGGCACTCCATCCTAGATCATGTTCTTTGATGTCTTGTATGTCTGTAGGTGAAGCTAAAACCGGTGACGCCGGCCAGTGAAGAAGAGAACCTGGAGCACAGTATTGCTGCTGAAAGACGTCGTATGAGATTAGTCCATACTGACAATATAAAGGACCTGCTGACCCGGAGTACGCAGACCGATGGTATGTTAGATCAGCATCTGTTTTGGGCGTTCTTTTGGCTTTCTGGCCAATGCCACTTGATCATGCGCAGGGCAGGATAAGCTATTGATGTCCAAAGTGGACAAATCGTCCAAACTCTCTGGACATCTAATATATATGAAATGTTCGGTTAATGTTCCTTAGCCAATGTCAGAGGGAAAAAGGATTGGGCAAGTTGACATTGAACTTTTCAACATGCCCAGTTGTCTTTCTATTATGGGAGATGCCACCTTGACTGTCCAGCAGCGGCTTACTCCCTTCTTCCCATTCAGAGCTCGTGTGCTTGGCCTAGTTGAGCGCCTATATGTGAGCGATGGTGAGGATTGGGAGAAATAGCTACTGTTGGTTAAAAATTTCATTGTTCTAGAAAGCAGAATGTAATATATTTTCGAATATATGAACCATAGAAAGGAGCAAAGAAAAAGGGACGAATGGAGGAGTTCCTGCCGAGAAGACTCGTGTGGAAAGTGTTGAACTGGTACTGCCTCCCCATGCAAACCATCAGGGCAATACTTTTGGTGGGCAGATAATGGCATGGATGGAGAATATTGCCACAATAGCTGCCAGGTATGAACCAGGGATTTATAATCTGTTTTTCTTGATAATACGTTGTGATGACTATTTTGGCACACCGGAGCCATTGATGGCTAGCTTTTCAGTATTGTCCACATAGATTGTACATGACTACCAATATATGTGATACAATCTTGCATTATTTTCTTTAATTTTGGCATATATTGTCCTTCTAGTACCATTAAGTACTAGTTTGATCATTTTATCTTTCTCAGTAACAAACTGATTTTCTGATTTACACAGCCGACTTTGTCATGCTCACCCAACATTAAAGATAATTGAAATGTTCCATTTTCGAGGACCTTCACAAGTCGGGGACCGATTGATCCTGAAGGCCATTGTCAACAATGCCTTTAAAGACAGGTCAGTAACAAATAAGATATACCTGGAAGGACTTGGTCATAGTAAGATAATTTTAATTTTGCATCCAGTAATGGAAAATGTTAGAAAATTGTCTGCAGCTATCAATATTATTATTATTATTATTTATTGTTATAGCGCCATTTATTCCATGGCGCTTTACATGTGAGGAGGGGTATACATAATAAAAATAAGTACAATAATCTTAAACAATACAAGTCACAACTGGTACATGAGGAGAGAGGACCCTGCCCGCGAGGGCTTACAATCTACAAGGGATGGGTGAGGATACAGTAGGCGAGGGTATAGCTGGTTGTGCAGCAGTTTGGTCAATCGGTGGTTACTGCAGGTTGTAGGCTTGTTGGAAGAGGTGGGTCTTCAGGCTCTTTTTGAAGGTTTCAATGGTAGGTGAGAGTCTGATGTGTTGGGGTAGAGGGTTCCAGAGTAGGGGTGATGCGCGAGAGAAATCTTGTATGTGATTGTGGGAAGAGGAGATAAGAGGGGAGTAGGGAAGATCTTGTGAGGATCGAAGGTTGCGTGCAGGTAAGTACCGGGAGGCGAGGTCACAGATGTATGGAGGAGACAGGTTGTGGATGGCTTTGTATGTCATGGTTAGGGTTTTGTACTGGAGTCTCTGGGCACTGGGGAGCCAGTGAAGGGATTGACAGAGGGGAGAAGCTGGGGAATAGCGGGGGGACAGGTGGATTAGTCGGGCAGCAGAGTTTAGAATAGATTGGAGGGGTGCGAGAGTGTTCGAGGGGAGGCCACAGAGCAGGAGGTTGCAGTAGTCAAGGCAAGAGATGATGAGGGCATGCACTAGGGTTTTTGCAGATTCTTGGTTGAGGAGTGAACGGATTCGTGAAATATTTTTGAGTTGAAGTCGGCAGGAAGTGGAAAGGGCTTGGATATGTGGTTTGAATAGTTTGAAGAGAACCTGGAGCACAGTATTGCTGCTGAAAGACGTCGTATGAGATTAGTCCATACTGACAATATAAAGGACCTGCTGACCGGAAGTACGCAGACCGATGGTATGTGTTAGATCAGCATCTGTTTTGGGCGTTCTTTTGGCTTTCTGGCCAATGCCAGTAAAGCTAGTAATATTTGTTAATTTCGATGGCTACTGGTAATAGATGAGTACTAGAGTGGAGCAAAAAAGATTTTCAGGACCCCGGTTTGGCAGCCATGTCAATACTCCATGATAGCCGGACCAGAGCCCTGTGAACTTTCTCAGATGATACTTGAATTCCGGCATTAAGGACGACTTTTACATTTACAAGGTTCTGAATTGCATCGCACCTTGGTTTTATGGTGTCATGCCATAATGTCATGAAAGTCTTGTAAATTCCAGAGGCACCCATGATGCTGGCATTTGAATGCTGCCTTAGGAAGTTTGCAGGACTTTGGTCTGACCACCTTGGAGTACCAATGTGAATGCTGTACCAGGGTCCGGCAAATATTTTTGCTCGACTCTTATGGGTTAATTATTCTCAAGTGGGTTTAAGACCTGGGAGTATACCGGGTGGTCACCATGGGCCACCTAATGTGGGCTATGAATCTGAAGTAAGACGTGCCCTCAGAAGGCACCCATAAATTACAGGAGGATAGGACTCTTGATAGGCAGGAAACACTATTAGCACACACTTTTATTTAGTTTGACAGTTTGTCTAAGCTTCTATTTTTTTCTTCTGCTAACAATCGGGCTGGGTGTTTGGTGTTCTTTTTCAAAGTCCTTTATGGTGTAGGTGAAATGATATAGTCATCAGGTTACGCATCCATTTTCCACCCAGCTACTACTATGAGGGGGCAGCCACATCTAGACTTTTGAACTTTGGGGGTGCGTGGGTGGCAGTCTAAATGCTAGAGCACAAATATGTCATTTAGTCGAGAGGTCGCTACTAGTCTCTGACACTGGTGGCGTCCTGCAGTTTTGAGGATTAGGCAATCACTTGGTGGCCCTTTGTTCTTTTGGTATGACACTCTCTTGGTTTTTCTGAGTAAAGGTACCGTCACACTTAGCGACGCTGCAGCGATACCGACAACGATCCGGATCGCTGCAGCGTCGCTGTTTGGTCGCTGGAGAGCTGTCACACAGACAGCTCTCCAGCGACCAACGATCCCGAGGTCCCCGGTAACCAGGGTAAACATCGGGTAACTAAGCGCAGGGCCGCGCTTAGTAACCCGATGTTTACCCTGGTTACCAGCGTAAAAAAACAAACACTACATACTTACATTCAGCTGTCTGTCCCTTGCCGTCTGGTTCCTGCACTGACTGCTGGCCGTAAAGTGAAAGTGAAAGCACAGCACAGCGGTGAGTCACACAGCGGTGACTCACCGCTGTGGCTGTGCTCTGCTTTCACTACGGCCAGCAGTCAGTGCAGGAACCAGACGGCAAGGGACAGACAGCTGAATGTAAGTATGTACTGTTTGTTTTTTTACGCTGGTAACCAGGGTAAACAGCGGGTTACTAAGCACGGCCCTGCGCTTAGTTACCCGATGTTTACCCTGGTTACCAGTGAAGACATCGCTGAATCGGTGTCACACACGCCGATTCAGCGATGTCTACGGGGAGTCCAGCGACGAAATAAAGTTCTGGACTTTCTTCCCCGACCAGTGATCTCCCAGCAGGGGCCTGATCGCTGCTGCCTGTCACACTGGACGATATCGCTAGCGAGGACGCTGCAACGTCACGGATCGCTAGCGATATCGTCTAGTGTGACAGTACCTTAAGCAAAATTACAATCCTGGGATCTCAAATATAAGACATAATATCAAAATATTTAGTTTACAGTTGGCGAAACTATCAAGTGTTCCATATTGTTGATATTTATAGTTCCTGTGTACAACACACTTGTAAGAGAATATTGCAATGATTGACATGTATATAATATCTATACAATTAAACTTGTTCTTATCCAAAACCAGAACAACCAGTTTTGTTCATCAGAAGCACAATCCTAAGGAACCTGATCTACTGTTGTTTAAATAGCTAAAGAAATACATATACCTACCCAGGTGTAAGTTACCGCTTAGGTTGTGCCTTTTCATTAAAGGGAACCTGTCAGCAGGATTTAGCACAGTAACCTACAGACAGTGTCAGGTCGACATCATTATTGTCACGCACAGTGTAGGAAAGACTAAGTGCAACAAGAAGGGATGAGGGGAAGGGAGGCCAACATGAGGGAAGGGGGGAGTAGAGACCCTTAAAGTCACCCTGTCTGTCCTAAACAACCCTATATAGGTTCTGCACCTATCGCTGAGCAGGAACCTAATCCCTTCCTTACCCTAATGATAAGCCCTGCATAGGAAAGGACAGGAAGAGCACTAGTCAATTCCCACTACCACTAGAGATAGCTGGGGTAGACAAACAAGGGGAACCCTTATCTTGAGAAGACTCAGAGGTGAAACACAGACTTCCTTCATCAGCACCAAAGAGGATGATAGCAGGTCAGTGAGGGATCAACAACCTGTCAGCAGTCTTCATTATGAATACCTAACATGCAGCCCCCCCCCCCTGACCGCCCCATTGCACGAGCATGTCATTAACTCAAAACTGAAAATAAAGATTAAACAACAACCACAAGACGGATTTCATCAATCAAGGTACCATTTTAATCAGTATCACGGCGCCATCCTGACACTGTCTGTAGGTTACTGTGTACAATCCTGCTGACAGGTTAGCTTTAAGTCCTCAAAATGGCTATTGCCAATTGTGTTTTTTTGTGCATATTGTCCTGCAATCGAATAGATTGTTTTGTCCTTGACCTAATTAGAGAAAACTCTGTTGGTGAACTTTATCCTACAGTAAATTCACCTCATACATCTGAAGCTTGTGCAAAGAACAAGGTCATTTGAGATAAATCTTTGCAGACGAGAACATTTATGCTTTTATTGCTTTGCTTTTGATATCTCCATTACAGATGGAAAACTCGAACAAAGTATATTGTTCCTGGGGTGTGCAGAGTGTTTTCCAGAGACACGACTGACAAATAGTTTACCTGCTGTCACATTAAGGCCTCATTCAGACGTCCCTGACTTTTGTATGTGTTTTATCAGTGCCCTTCACAGATGGAGCATATACCCATTATACTGTGGGGCTGTTCACATACTCATTCTTTTTTGCAGACCGAAAAAAAAAGAAACTTGAGACATGTCTCAGATCAAAATCGTCAATTCAAGTCTACGTCTACATCAGTAGTAAACTCGGAAAACACTCAGAAAAAAAAGTAATATAAAGTCACACCAGGAATGGACAAATTATTGTAAAACCAGCCTGATTTTTCTAGCAGCCTGGTCATACAAATGTCAACAGAAGGCAAACATAAAATTTCTTTTCTATAGAAGTTCGAATTACCCAACAAGTTAGATGCACATTGTTTGTCAGGCAATCCCCTCATGTTTGTGGCTGTCTAATAGCTGCGAAACATGCGGCAGCGGGGACTCGAACATGTCACCCGCGATAATCGGGGCATACCCGAGCACCCTAGGCGAACTCGAGTAACGAGCGCTTGCGCTCATCACTACTTTTAACCACTTGGCGCTTTTGGAAACCTGAAGTAGTTAATAGTCGCTCAAAAGAACATGTGAACAACAAGTCATTTTTACATAGAAATACCTATTCTCATAGGCACTTTTTTTTGTATTTGTTTTGGGGGCGACCTGCTGGGAAAAAAAGACGGTGTACTAAAAAACAAAATAAAGAGTGTAGTGAAATATGTGTGTGTGTGTGTGTGTGTGTGTATATGTATATATATATATATATATATATATATATATATATATATATATGTATATGTGTAGTGACATATGTCTAGGGTTATACGTGTGACTAGTGATAATGTAACATCTGTCCTGAAGGCAAGTCGCACCTAGGTGTTAATAGGTACTTCCTTGGAACTAGTAGAAATTGTGTCTCCATATCTCACCAGGAGGTCTACCTAGGGCCAAGAAGAGAGCTAACATTTGGCACCTCCTAGGTCTTGGAGTGGAGATGCTAATTGCGGCCTGAGGGTTAGCTATTCCTGGGAACCATCTCACAAGTGTCTCCAGAAGAAAATAATATATATTCATTAGGAGAGCGGCTGTGCCCAATCAAACAGACCGCAATTATGATATTAACCTGGGGGGCCAGTCTAGAAACCTGACCTCAGACCAAAGTTATAAATTTAGGCTGCAGACAGAGAATTGTGTTCACATAATGGGGGCAGCCTGAGAAGCTGGTGTGATCCAATCTACATTCGTCGTACCCTCAGGGAGCAGAAGCAACTACCAGTTAATTTCTGTAAATTCTCCTCTTTATTTTATACTGTTTTGCATAAGTTGTATGTCTTTTTATTATCATATTTGTATACCTTTTTCTTATTGTAAGCATTGAACCTTTTGTTATTAAAGTATAAAACTTTAACAAGTTGAACCTTGAATGTTCTAAAAGAATCCATAGCCTAAGGTGTGTGAGCCTTGTGAGTGATAAACATATTTTTATTAGTAATAAACACACCAGCGCTTACTGGACCAGAATAGAACCCCTTGCAGTTGGACTCAAAAACAGGTAAACGCCACCCCTGATATAAATACTAAATAGGAAAAAATAGAGACCGCGCATAGGGAGGACACTGGGAAAAGAAGAAATGTGGCAAAACAACAAATACAAGGTCGTAGATAGGTCCCAAAGAATCCCCTAAATAATCCCCTAAATCGGAGAAAAACCCCCCTAAACAGGTAAACAGCCACCAAAGATAACTAATGGGATAATACAGACATATAAGCAAAAATGCTCCAGGCTCACATAAACAGGCAAAGCCCACAACTATATATATAATATAACTGTACCTGTAGCTTCTGAGTGTCACATGGGGGAGTAGTAGATGTGCCAGGCACTATGGCTGTATACCAGATCGTGATACAGGCACCAGTGGGCCCAATGTGGAGCTGGATGTGGCGCTGCAAGGTGAGGTGACCACCGTCAGATGCGGAGATACGGTGGGGGTCTGCAGGTATCCGGTGCGGGGCTGCACGCGGGGGAAGCAGGGAGGCTGCGTAGAGCCAGGGAGAGCCCCGGCCGGTGGCGTCCCTGGATACAAGCGCGAGCAAGATGGCCGACAAAGCAAGGGACTGAGCGTGTGACGTCACCGCTTGAGAACTACGGAGCGGCGCTAGGGTCAAGATTGAAACCAACGCGTTTCAAAGGAACAGCGTCCTTCTTCGTCAGGGTTACCTAGCACCGGTGGCTCCGAGGAATATATGCTCAATCCCTGTCAATCAAAAGAGGTCCCGCCCCCCACCCCATATAATGGATGATAGATACGTGCCTGCATAAATCTATAGTATAGCAACTAGCAATATGTGCGGTAGTAACCGCTGGGTTACTTGTATTTGTACGACCTTGTATTTGTTGTTTTGCCACATTTCATATTTTTATTAGTATTATTAGTTCCGGGACTCATCGCCCGTGTATTCGGTGAGTGGTGGCAGCATGTATGAGCGGGTGTGTGGCCTGGGTCGGTGTGTGATTTATGCTCCCATTACAGCATAGGACAGAGGTTGAATGCTGGACTTAGAGTGGGGAGATAGATTAACCCTTGCAGGCACAACCCCAAGTCACGTGTGAGAGCAGGCACGTTATGAATATGTGACACCACGGAGAAGGGATGCGTGACAAAGAGTATCTGTTAAATTCTAGATTGGAGATTTTGCTTTGGCAAAAGGACTACAATTTCCAGCAAGCTCTGTGCTTTTCTGAACCCAAATAACTACTATTGGGAAATGTATATGGTCGTTGTTTTGCAGTATGGAGGTTGGCGTCTGCGTTGAAGCCTTTTGCCACGACGTGTGTGTACCCAGAAGGCATATAAACAGCGCTTTCATGACTTTCATGGTTCTTGATGAAAACAATCACCCATGTATTCTTCCTCGCATGAAACCGGAGTCATCAGGGGTAAGTGATTGTTCCAAAGGTTCCCGGGTAATTTAAGACCTCGGCCTTATGTTACATCTACCATTTTTTCTGTATTTGGCCAAAAACCTTCTATACTTATTAGTTATCCATTTTAAGGTGCCTACCTGCTTTTCCATTTTATTTAGAATTTTATGTTTTGCCTATATAGGACTTTTTTTTCTGTCTCTTTTTTTTTTTTTTTTTTTTTTAAATAGGATGGCGAAAGACGATATCGTGAAGCAATTGCTCGTCGAAAGATTAGACTGGACCGGTAAAGCAAAATCAACACTCGTTGCTATGTATTTTGTTCTAAAGGATAAATTTATCAAAACTGGTTATATAAAACACTTAGAAGTTGCCCATAGCAACCAATCCGATTCCAGCTCTTATGGTTTTCTAGAGGCACTTTAGAAAAGGAAAGAGTGAATGTGATTTATTGCTATGGGCAACACCTTAATTTCTCTATTGCCCCAGGTTGTTTTTTTTTGTTTTTTTTACATGTTGCAGATGAATCAAAACTGTCTAAAATGAAGGTTTTCTTAGTTGCCCATAGCAACCAATCACAGTGGAGCTTTCATTTTACCAGAGCGGTTTAAGAAACAAAAGCTGAGCTCTGATTGGTTGCTATGGGCCTCAATGACACTTTTCTTCTTTTGATAAATCTTTTCCTATTATTTTATATTAAAGTGAATCCCCTCAATATTGTGTGTGTGTGTGGGGGGGGGAATTTGTCCATGATAGCGACACATTTCAATCCTTAGTTACCTAGAATCTCATCAGAGGGATTCGTTACCGTTCAGGGATAAGCCTGAGAATATTTATGGTTCTGTCCCATTGTGGAACCTGTACACATAGTGGCATCCACCATAACACTTGTCACTGTCCATGGTATATAGGAAGAAAGCTAATGTGAATTAGGCCAATGCCAGGGCTCCAAAATAGTCTGCCCACCCTTACATCTTGAGATGTGATCTTGTTGATTTTTGGGGGATCTAAAAAATTATTAAAAATCACCTATTGCATAAAAAGCCATTCCAACTGATCTGTATCTTTCCCCGTTTATATCCCAATTCTCCGCCCAGGTGTTATAATGGGTCCTTATATTTCTTTTGTATGGCCAGCCAAGCCCTTGTAGTAGTTAGGTTTATTTGGGGGAGGTGGATTGTAATTATAAAATATTTTCGCCATAATTTGATAAGTTCTACTCTCTCTTAACTACATATTTCTTTGTGTTAATAGCAAATATGTCATCTCCTGCAAACAGTCAGAGGTACCTCTGTCAGTCCCATGGGACCCATGCAATCAGGTAAATGGCTAAACATGAGCAGTCTTCAGTCTCAGTGCCAGAATGTACTGAGCTGTGCATTATGTTTCATAGGTTTATCTCAGCTACAACAACGTTTCTGCCTTGAAAATGTTGGTGTCTAAAACGGACTGGGTCTTGGCCTCAGAAATTAATAAGGTACGTGGCATCAATGTCTTGTTCATTTGTAGTATTTTATTTGATGTAATATATCATAAAGGGAACATGTCATGTTCAGAAATCCAATTTACCTGCAGATATAGCGTTAACCTGGTGGTAAATAGTGTTACGATCAAAGCTGCCTTAGTAGAGCAACGGCTACAGGGAGAAAATGAAGTTATGTCTTCCCTTCTGCTGCTCGCTTCCAATCTTAGGGGCAGTACAGAATGCTACAACAGTCACCGCTCACTATACAGTGAAGGCAGTGTAATGATTCCCTGACAGTTTGATTGACATTCTGCTAAATGTTGCCATGCGGTTACATTAAAAATGTTGATTCATTTAGTTTTTACAGGTTATTAGTTTACTGGCAAACTTTTGCCTGCAGAATACATTCACTGAGGACCTGTCAGTGAGCTTGTTCTGTTGGGGAAGTTGTACTTCTTTTATCCGTCTTTTTCAATTTGCAACACATGGTCATAAATTGGCTAAAAGGATCTCAAAATAAAGACAGATAAGAGTTGCGATATATCATCAGAACAGCTCACTGACAGGTTCATGGTTCACATGAAAGACAAAATTTTTCATGGAACCCAGTTGCAAAAATATTATATACAGTGGGGCAAAAAAGTATTTAGTCAGTCAGCAATAGTGCAAGTTCCACCACTTAAAAAGATGAGAGGCGTCTGTAATTTACATCATAGGTAGATCTCAACTATGGGAGACAAACTGAGAAAAAAAAATCCAGAAAATCACATTGTCTGTTTTTTAACATTTTATTTGCATATTATGGTGGAAAATAAGTATTTGGTCAGAAACAAACAATCAAGATTTCTGGCTCTCACAGACCTGTAACTTCTTCTTTAAGAGTCTCCTCTTTCCTCCACTCATTACCTGTAGTAATGGCACCTGTTTAAACTTGTTATCAGTATAAAAAGACACCTGTGCACACCCTCAAACAGTCTGACTCCAAACTCCACTATGGTGAAGACCAAAGAGCTGTCAAAGGACACCAGAAACAAAATTGTAGCCCTGCACCAGGCTGGGAAGACTGAATCTGCAATAGCCAACCAGCTTGGAGTGAAGAAATCAACAGTGGGAGCAATAATTAGAAAATGGAAGACATACAAGACCACTGATAATCTCCCTCGATCTGGGGCTCCACGCAAAATCCCACCCCGTGGGGTCAGAATGATCACAAGAACGGTGAGCAAAAATCCCAGAACCATGCGGGGAGACCTAGTGAATGAACTGCAGAGAGCTGGGACCAATGTAACAAGGCCTACCATAAGTAACACACTACGCCACCATGGACTCAGATCCTGCAGTGCCAGACGTGTCCCACTGCTTAAGCCAGTACATGTCCGGGCCCGTCTGAAGTTTGCTAGAGAGCACTTGGATGATCCAGAGGAGTTTTGGGAGAATGTCCTATGGTCTGATGAAACCAAACTGGAACTGTTTGGTAGAAACACAACTTGTCGTGTTTGGAGGAAAAAGAATACTGACTTGCATCCATCAAACACCATACCTACTGTAAAGCATGGTGGTGGAAACATCATGCTTTGGGGCTGTTTCTCTGCAAAGGGGCCAGGACGACTGATCCGGGTACATGAAAGAATGAATGGGGCCATGTATCGTGAGATTTTGAGTGCAAACCTCCTTCCATCAGCAAGGGCATTGAAGATGAAACGTGGCTGGGTCTTTCAACATGACAATGATCCAAAGCACACCGCCAGGGCAACGAAGGAGTGGCTTCGTAAGAAGCATTTCAAGGTCCTGGAGTGGCCTAGCCAGTCTCCAGATCTCAACCCTATAGAAAACCTTTGTAGGGAGTTGAAAGTCCATGTTGCCAAGCGAAAAGCCAAAAACATCACTGCTCTAGAGGAGATCTGCATGGAGGAATGGGCCAACATACCAACAACAGTGTGTGGCAACCTTGTGAAGACTTACAGAAAACGTTTGACCTCTGTCATTGCCAACAAAGGATATATTACAAAGTATTGAGATGAAATTTTGTTTCTGACCAAATACTTTTTTTCCACCATAATATGCAAATAAAATGTTAAAAAAACAGACAATGTGATTTTCTGGATTTTTTTTCTCAGTTTGCCTCCCATAGTTGAGGTCTACCTATGATGTAAATTACAGACGCCTCTCATCTTTTTAAGTGGTGGAACTTGCACTATTGCTGACTGACTAAATACTTTTTTGCCCCACTGTATGTACGGTATAGTATTATTATTATTTTTTTTTTTTAAGTAATAAAATTTCTCTTTTCTCTACCCCACCCCGGAAGGTGTCCACGTCCTATAAATTCCTAATATTCTTGATGATCTTTAATAAAACTTGTGGCTCCACAAGAACATTTCTGCAAGAACTATGCAAACCATAAAAGTAGATTGACATAAAGTACAACCATCCAGTTGTAATAGTGTGCAGGTACTGAGTGTGTCACCATGGAACAGACAGACCAACAGTTGAGGGCTTTAATAACAGGAATCAGGTTCTCCTCGCAGGGAGGAAGCAGTAGAATATAACTAACAATGAAACAGTGTAAAAATATGGGAGTCAAAAAGTGTAACAGAATAAAGCAGGATTTCTTGAGAAAAAGAACACTTATCAGTCCGATGAGGACTTGCTTGAAGGGTCGTCTTCTCCAACATAGGCGCCGAGAAACAGCGGCACTTGTCGTCCCTCTGTTGTCCGTGGGCTGAGTAGTCTCTAGGAGCCTGCTGCCTGGGGTTTCGGGAGTTAATGTGATATGCACAGGCTCTGAGTCTTTAGCTTTTACAGCACAGCCTATCCCGGGAAAACGATGGTCTATTATTAAGTCTCCCACCAGGAATCAGGGGTTCTGCACTGATACCGTGGGTACCAGGGGGTCACAATCTCTGCATGGGTACCAGGGGGGTCACAGTCTCTGCACGGGTCAATGTCTCTGTACGGGTCTCAAAGTGCCCCTCCCCAGTCACAGCAGAGTCCGCTTTCAAGTACTCACAAGATGCAGTCTTTCTGGGCAATCTCCCTGTATTTGCCCTCTGACCGGGAGCTCTCTCTCACTCCCCCGGAGCGCAGCTGCGTCCTACTCTGACTGCTGCTCACGCTGCTCTGCTCTGCTCCTTGCGCACTCGCCTTTCCCGCTCTCTGCCCGGCTTCCTTCCTGTCCCAGTCTCTAAGTCTGCCCCCTGGGGAATCTGTAGCACAGCTCAATGGTTCCAGGCATAGAGCCGAGAAGGTAACCGCCCCCGGACTCTTCTTGTGCTTCACCTCCTTACACAGTCTTCTCCTCCACACAGGTTCAGCTGTACACACTGGAGGATGGCAAATTTTTATCCTTTAAGGTAGAAATAATAGTATCCACTGATGCAAGACAAACCTTCAACCTGCTTTCTGATCTGAGCCGTCGCACAGAATGGGACGGATACTATAAGTAAGAGTAGGAGCACAACAATAACAACATTTGCTGTATTCCTCTTCTGCATCTTTATACGCTGTCTGTTGCCTGCAGAGAATGTCAGCTGTTGCAACAAGTGAATGAAGATGATGCTATTTACCATGTAGTCTGCACCGTGAGCAGCACAGATGGCAAATTACAAGATTTTATCATCCTGGCTTCTCGACGACCACCCTGTGATGTTGGGTGAGTTCTGACCCTAAACTAGCTGTCTATTTTGATCATGAACTATAGTATACTGATTGCATGTTTTCTTTCCCAGAGACCCCTACGTTGTAGCGTTTCGCTCCGTTTCCCTTCCCGCACATCCTCCCTGTGATGAGTACACCCGGGGAGAGACTCTCTGTTCTGGATTCTGCATATGGTCACAAGGACCTATGACAAAGGTATTGTTTTTTTATCATTTGGCCTACATGATCAAGCAGGGAGCACCAGTTAGGTAGGATTTTGATATGTGCTTAATTATAAGGGTTGTAAAAGTCACAGCTCTACCAGGGTCCGTCCTACCATTGGTGCAACCTACGTCGCCACTCAGCAACCCAGTAGGTGAGGGGGACCATGTCTACCTCCAATGGGATAGTGGATTAGGGTAAGTTATTGGGCTACAAAGGGCCCATATATTGTTCTTGCTCAGGGGCCCATCTCTGTCTGTGTCTGCTCCTGAGCTGCACCTTCCTATGGCTTCCCTACCACCTGGGGGGGACCGTAGTGCTAGAAGAGACAGGTGACCCATGTATAAATTAGGATCCAAGGGGAAAAGTTTCCTCTTGCGAAGAGTGACATGTCAAGCCAGCATGCCAAGGTGAGGAGACTTTTAAGCCTTGCAATGCTCCTCTGGGAAAAATGCAAATTGTTTCTTCAGAGAGGAAGAAGACTAGAACTCTAGTGCCACCTATTAGAAGTAGCAATGCTAAAAGTCAATATGGACTCTCTAACGAACCTTGTCACATGACTTATGATAAAAGCCAAAACCAAAATCTCAGTTTGCAGACACTGTGTTTCGGGGTACTGCCTCATATCAGTGCAATGTGTGAGATCTGGTTTGGCTGGGTGAGAGGCGTCTGACCGAGATCCAAGAGGTAACGTTTCTCCTTAGGGAGAGTGACATGCTAAGGTGAGGAGACTTTTAAGCCTTGCAATGCTCCTCTGTGAAATATACAAATTATCTCTTCAGAGAGATCCCGGTCAGACGCCTCCCACACAGCCAGACCAGATCTCACGTTTTGCACTGATGAGTGGCAGTACCCCGAAGCACTGTGTCTGCAAACTGAGATTTTGGTTTGGCTTTTATCCTAAGTCATGTGATTAGGCTCAGAGGGTAGATGTTGATTTTTAGTGTTGCTACTTCCAATAGGCGGCAGCAGAGTTCTAGCCCTCTTCCTCTCTGAAGAGACAATTTAGTTATAAATTATGCACTGGCACTTAACATTATGCCTTTGTTAACTTAAAAGTCTCCTCAAACTCTGTTTCCAACTTTTTAAATGCATAACGCGTGCCATATATTTGGCCAAAGAATCAAATTGTATACGGGCAAATAAATAATATACCATAACAAGAAGCAAATTGTGCTTACATGGGGTTTTTGGAGAAAAAGAGCTCAAACTAGGATGGTCCCATTCCCTATTGTGTGAGAATCTATTCAGAATGTCCCTTACCAGACTGGGAATTGGACAAGGGGTAATGGACAGGGTCGAGAAGTCTTTGAAACTCTTCCAAATACCACAGTATGTTTATCTATAACTTTGGAAACGAAAAGGAAGCAATGATTTAAAAAATGTGGTCTCTAAAGTTTTTTTGCACTTGCCAGGGGAAACATGTTCACACACAGTTTTACTGTCAAATTAAATGCAAAGAGCAGGGAGCCGCTTTCCTTGCCCGATAATGGCTGCTTTGCCTGCTGCAGCTGCCGTGACCAGGGCTGGACTGGCCCACCAGAGAACCGGAGAATCCTCCGGTGGGCTCTGGCTTCTTCTTCAGGAGAGTTCATAGTGCAAACCTTGCAGCTGCGATGGGTCTGTTGAATGGGGGAGAAAGGTGGGCCCTCCGAACCAAATCCTCTGGTGGGCCCAATGTTCTTCAGTCTGACACTGGTAGTGACGCTCACATCCATGGTTCTAGTTGATGACTTGCTGCACATTTTAGTACATGGCTACACAACGGTTTCTGCGCCAATATTTTTTGGCAAGGCCAAGAAGGACATCTTCCCAACACAGCTGTTTATTGGCTTCAATTATAACAACGGTGCAGGACACTTTGATATCAGCAAGGGTGGCTGTTGGAGACATTTTGGCCTAATATCGTTAAATGGCCTCTGTCTCTTCTATGGGAGTTTTCTATATGCAAAATATTCTGTTGTAAATTAATATTTACTTTCCATTTTCCTTTTCAGATTTCCTATTACAACCAGTTTACTCCAGGAATTGTCTCACAAGTAACAACCAATATTTCTGGACTGTCTACAGATTTTGCCAACACTTACCAAGCCTGTGAAGAGTTTCTTCTTGCCAATACAAAGGACTCTAACCAGCCATAAAGCTCACATAATGTATCAGTAGACCTATTCTTAAGACCCCCATGCACAATACATCAAAGACAAAGGACCCCGGTAATTTTGCCGTAGCCTCTGACTCTTCCTGATGAAAAATGTTGGGAGAAAGAAGAATCTTGAATGTGGTATTTCAACGCCTGACTCTTTTGTTCTACCAGTAGACAAGCCACCAGTAGACAATGGTTTGTCCTCTGATCTTTGAAAACACATGTATGATCAGCTAAACTGAGTGTGCATATGTATGGGGACGTCAGAGGGAAAAACTGTTGGAGGAACAGCCATCTAAGTTGTATGGGGACCCTTAGATTGGGTATATAACATGTCCATCATCCATCAGACACAAGTCATAAACCACCACTGGTGTTGGGTGAGGAGGAACGCAGCCTAAGAACAGATGGGAAGCCAAAGTTGGTCACAGCTGACATGACGTGCCGTCCTCAGTTCCAGGAGTTTTAGGACATTTTGCACATAAAGCACTTTTCGTTTGTTTTTTTATGTCATTAGTGGGATTTTGACTGTTTTTGAGATGTTGCACAAAATAGAATGAATTTTGCAATCTGTTAATGTTTGAGCATGCAGCGTGTGGTTTTTCGTATACACGTATATTAACCCCTTTCTGACCTCGGACGGGATAGTACGTCCGAGGTCAGAACCCCCGCTTTGATGCGGGCTCCAACGGTGAGCCCGCATCAAAGTCAGGACGTGTCAGCTGTTTTGTACAGCTGACATGTGCCCGCAATAGCGGCGGGTGAAATCGCGATTCACCCGCCGCTATTAACTAGTTAAATGCCGCTGTCAAACGCTGACAGCGGCACTTAACCGGCGCTTCCGGCCGGAAATGAGCGTATCGCTGACCTCCGTCACATGATCGGGGGTCGGCGATGCTTCTGCAGAGTAACCATAGAAATCCTTGAGACCTCTATGGTTACTGATCCCCGGCTAGCTGTGAGCGCCACCCTGTGGTCGGGGCTCATAGCACACCTGCAATTCTGCTGCATAGCAGCGATCTGATGATCGCTGCTATGTAGCAGAGCCGATCGCGTAGTGCCAGCTTCTAGCATGGCAAAAGTTAAAAAAAAAAAAAAAAAAAAGTGAAAAAATTAAAAAAATATATAAAAGTTTAAATCACCCCCCTTTCGCCCCATTCAAAATAAATCAATTAAAAAAAATCAAACCTACACATATTTGGTATTGCCGCGTTCAGAATCGCCCGATCTAGCAATAAAAAAAAGCATTAACCTGAAAAAAAATCGAAACGCCAGAATTACGTTTTTTTGGTCGCCGCAACATTGCATTAAAATGCAATAACGGGCGATCAAAAGAACGTATCTGCACCAAAATGGTATCATTAAAAACGCCAGCTCGGCACGCAAAAAATAAGCCCTCACCCGACCCCAGATCATGAAAAGTGGAGACGCTACGGGTATCGGGAAATGGCGCGATTTTTTTTTTTTTTTAGTAAAGTTTGGATTTTTTTTTTTACCACTTAGATAAAAAATAACCTAGTCATGTTTAGTGTCTATGAACTCGTAATGAATTGGAGAATCCAAATGGCAGGTCAGTTTTAGCATTTAGTGAACCTGGCAAAAAGCCAAACAAAAAACAAGTGTGGGATTGCACTTTTTTTTGCAATTTCACCGCACTTGGAATTTTTTTCCCGTTTTCTAGTACACGACATGCTAAAACCAATGATGTTGTTCAAAAGTACAACTTGTTTAGCAAAAAATAAGCCCTCACATGGCCATATTGATGGAAAAATAAAAAGTTACGTCTCTGGGAAGGAGGGGAGCGAAAAACTAACACGGAAAAAAAACGGAAAATCCCAAGGTCATGAAGGGGTTAAAAGAAGTGACCTGGAACATACTGCATATCTCTTTCCTGAATTACGGTGGCTAAATTATCGTAGCGAAAGAGACTAATGACTATTCTCGTATGAAAAGAAGAAAAGCTGCACTTGCCACGTTCTTGCTTTAAAAGTCCTTTATTATGCCTCTGATGATAATGAGCCTTCTGAAAAGTCTCATGTAAAGAACAGGATTTATAAAGTTTATTATTAGGCCTAGTGTCCAGTATGAAAATTGCAACACTTCTGATTCTTTTTTTTTTTTATGTAACTTTTTTTTAGATAAATAATAGATATAAACAATAGGTACATTTGACGTCACAATAAATTGCAGATAACAACCGAGCAAGAGATGTTCTTCCTGAACAAAATTTGTAAATTCACTAAATATTTAAAAAAAAATGATTTTTTTTTTTTTTGCAAAACATGACATTGCCTTTCAAGGGGATTTAAAAAAAAAAAATTAGATAATTAGATGATTCTTTTTATGCATCGTACGTCGTTTCATAATGACTGACTTTGTAGGAGAATACAATGATCTAAAAACAGAATATTGTTGAGTCAATCATTTTAGGACACAATTGATTTTTAGCATATTTATTTCTAAGTCAATGTGTTAAGAGGATATTTTTACATACTTTACATTACGTCTGGTCACACCGGACCTACTACTTAAATTACCTTATCCTTTGACTAACCCAACCAGGGGCTCCGTGAATGCCTGCTCCAGCCGCCTGTCATACCACCGTTGTTCTTAGTCCAGAACTTTTACGAAGAGTTGTTGGGGAACAGTATATAAATAATACACACTATGTACCCTTATCTTACACTACTGTATTTTGGAAACTTTTTTTTTTATGATGAAAATAACCCAAAAAGTTTTCATTATTCAAGTGAGGTTCCTTAGTGACTTCACTCTAGGTGCTGTAGATACTTGTCATGAGCGTATACCGATACTCTGGTGGTAGTTTGTAATAGACCCCATTTTCCGTGTGGGTTCTGATGGCCATCAGTCCATGATACCCATCCAGGAACGCTCCTTGTTCAGTAGTGTGTTCTACGGTAAGAGTATACATTGGGGAGACCTTCAGCAGATTTATTGCACTCAGCCAGGCTTTCCCCAAGGCAACTGCCTGTAGCTGAAATGAGACCTCCTGCATGACTCCATTGCAAAGTTTCAGCATATCCTGCACCATTATCTCTGTGTAACCCTTATCCAACCGTTCTTTGGGCCAACTAGGCACAACCGTAACTGCTGAAAAGATGGCATTGATGCTACCAATGAAGTCTTCTCCTTGGATATACCCTGGTGTGCTAAAAGTTTCATAAGCCACATCCATGCCAACCCACACTGGAAGATATAGATGTTTCTGGTCATCAAGTTTCTTCAGGACATTGAGGGTCTCGTTGAGTGAGATGTGGTCTTTTGGTTTAAGGAAAATTCCCCATGGATTATTGCTGTTGGTAACCAACTTGAGAAGGTCTTCCAGTGGAAATATTGATGATGACTTAGCAAAGATTACCATTGGGGTAAGAGAACTATTTGTTTGGACTTCTACCTGGAGCGTGAGCATTCCAAGATTACCTATAGTGGAAAGACGGAAGATTCTATAAATATTATAACACTTTAATGCATCAATCTAATGATCTCATTAACCAGTCTTCATATAAACTCCAGTATGTGGAGAATCTAGTTATACATATTTGGTAGCCCAAAATATAGCTTCCTATCTACTATAGAAAAGCCTTGAAAACCCTGAATTTCATTAAGTCAAGTTTCTCAAGCAAGCTTTTAGCTAGCCTTAAAGGGTTTCTCCTCTGTACTCACTTCCACATTGAGAAGAAAGCAGGATAAATGTCATCATTACGTCCTGTGTTACCTGCCGGCCACGTTTTCAATCTGCGGATATTGGGCACCTGTCTCATTTAATAGTTGCCGTGTAACTGTTTTATTCTATCATGCCCATTTCGAGATTAGTAGGCATCAGAGAACGTGATCACACCTGCCCTGCTCTCTTCTCAATTTATTTATTTTACTCACTTATATAGCGCGAATAATTCCACAGCGCTTTAGACGTTATCACCACTGTCCCCATTGGGGCTCACAATCTAGATTCCCCATCAGTATGTCTTTGGAGTGTGGGAGGAAACCGGAGAACCGGGAGGAAACCCACGCAAACACGGGGAGAACATACAAACTCCTTGTAGACGTTGTCCTTGGTGGGATTTGAACCTAGGACCCCAGCACTGCAAGGCTGCAATGTTAACCCCTGAGCCACCGTGGTGCCCATTTGAATAGAAAGTGTATGCAAATAATCCTGGAACTTCATTAGGGGTGAGCCAGCTAGAACAGCTAGTGTATTAGCCCACCATCAATGCACTTACAAGCTCATTTTCATAAACATTCTAACCGAATTTTCTCTGTACTGGCACAAAACTTTGTGGTTATACACGTATATCTGTATTCTTAATTTGATCACCTACACAACCATGTTCTCGGTTTACGTACATTAAACAATGTTGTTGTCATTGTCTCGACGTGTTTCCCCAACTAAGGGTTCATCAGGAGGTTGATAAGAATGACATCTGGTAGGATCACAAGCCCACGTTTTGGGAAACGTGTCAAGGCCATGACAATACCATTATAGCGAATAGTACCATTACTTTGTTTTTGAGCCCCTTCTGCCTTCCTTAAGCAATATCATTTCTACTTCAATCATTGGTAGGCCGTCTAAGGGTTTCCTAGAGTCAGACGTCGAGGAGCGTGGCGCCACTGTCACCATTAGGCCGGGATCACACATGCGAGAAATACGTCCGAGTCTCGCATGGTAACACCCGGCATTCCCGCCATCACTCAGGAGCGGAGCGTGCGGCTCCATGTATTGCTATGCGGCCGAAGCTCCACTCCAGAGAGACGGCGGCAATGCCGGGTATTACCATGCGAGACTCGGACGTATTTCTCGCATGTGTGAACCCGGCCTAACCCTAAAGTCCAACCTCTGCGGGTAGGCAGGACTGTATCAATAAGGACGATCTGATTAGGGTTAATTATTGCCCCTTGGTTTATCAGCCTGGTATTGTATTTTTATCTATTATTGTGCCCATTCATTTGTATATCGGGCTATTTTCGTTTGTGTTGTCTGTGTTTTTCTTGGATATTTTTTTAACACATATCAAATAAAAATTGGTTTTAAATGTTTTTTTTTTTACACTTTTATGGTCTCTGAGCATTAAGCCATTTTTGTCAAACATTGTTCTGGATGTTGTATTTCTCCATAATTGGAGATACTTTTCTTACTTGACAATAGATTCTGTACAGTGGAGACATTTTCCTCAGCATCAAACCATTTCACTGAAATTCCATCGTCATCATCGGGGTGAAAGTACATCTGAAGGCTGACCCCGGAATAGAACAGCTTCTTCCGGTTGGAATTCACTTTGGAAATAAACACAAGTAAAAATAGTATCACTATATTGATTGTCTATTTTCTCCAGGAGCCCACTGCTCCCAGCCTCACAGCTTCATGCAAACACATAAGTGTCGCAATTAATAAGGTTTGGGGATTTTTAGACTAGATCAGGAACAGATACTTCATCTGAATCAGGGATCAATTTGAATTTCAGCCTCTCAATGTAAGACTATGTTCACATTGTGTTTTACCCTACGTTCAGTGGCTCCATCAGGGCTTACATCTGAAGCCCTGGAAAAAGGCCATTTACCTTAATGAGGCAGATGAAGTCACTGTGTGCTCTGTTGGACCATCATCTTTGGACCTATTTTGCAGATGTTTGGACCCATCATGCAGATTTTGTCCTTGGTGGGATTTTAACCCAGGACCCCAGCACTGCAAGGCTGCAGTTCTAACCACTGAGCCACCATGCTGCCCATGTTCAACCAAAAAGACACCCTGGTGTAAATCTGTATATCTTTAATTTTGCCTCTTCATTGCAGATATCTTAACAAAAAAAGTATTTCGCACCTAATGTGCTATTTTTTTTTTAAGTCCAACTTTTTGTTATTACATACTTTTCATTGGGGGTGCACACTTCTCCCTGTATGACTTATCTGATGAAAAATTTGATGAAAAGATCTTTTCAACCTCAAATGTACACTTCCACCATATAAACAAGCATTATTTTAAAAAATTACTTTTATTAAGGTGTTTTTTTTAAATGTTTCGCCGCTTATCCGGCTTCATCAGGGGTACAGAGGCTTATAACTCTGTACCCCTGAAGAAGCCAGGTTATTAGTGAAACCTGTAAAGGGGCTTGTGTTTTTGGCTTTAACAATTGTGGGTGCTGTCCATCACATAACTATTGCAGCAGTAGAACAGTAGAGGAATAGTGCTCTGAATTGACAGCAATATTGACACCTGTTTCATTTTAGTTAGGGTTGAATATATTACATTATTAATATTAAATGAAATGTTTTAATGATGCTAGATGGAAGAGGGGTAATGCTTTTTCTGTTCTTTTAGTCAATTATAAATGTATTTTGTATACTCAGCCACGATTCCTGTGTGGAACTCTGTTGTTATTGTAAGTGGTTCATCTTCTCAGCAGGCTGATAACTTACATGCTATTTGTTTAAATTCTGATAGCAAAGGATCATAAATGTCATAGTAGATTTCCTCGGGTTGACTGTTATCTCGGATGAACAAAAGGTCGTCCAGTTTTAATGGGTCTGAACTCCCCTGCCATAAAGTCAGGCTGTACCTGTAGAGATGATAGAACACACAGTTATCATACTGATATTATCACTGATATGTTGTGTAACCCACCTACAGTGCAAAGTGTTCACATCACTGCTCGCTCAGAACAAATTTTACACAATCATACAAAATAAAAATAAAAAATATGCTAAATAAATTGCTAAATAAATTATTTTTGGGAACAAAATTCTGTTCTTAAAATTAAAATGAAATTATGAGCCATGTTAACGTTATATGATTTCATGATTTGGTCTCTGTTTCAATTAATCAATGATTTTCAAGATCTCTGCTTGCAGAGCCCACTCAACACGCTACAGTTGCTCTGATCGCTGCTGTTTAACTATTTAGATGCCGCTGTCAATCACTGACAGCGGAATTTTAAATGATGCGATCGCTGATTCGATGGGTTTCCGCCGACACAGTGGGCTTTATAGTAGACCATCATTTACGCAGTGTACTGCAACAACTTAGTATTGCAGTATAGAGAGCAAGCAATCAAACGATCAGTGTCAAATTGCCTAAAGGCACAAAGGAATAAGAAAAAAAAAAAAATATAAAGAATACAAAATTCAAATGACCATGCTTTTCTCAGTTCAAAGATGAAGAATTAAAAAAAATACATATACACTGCTCAAAAAGCTTAAGGGAACACTTAAACAACACAATGTAACTCCACGTCAATCACACTTCATTGGAATTAACTTGTCCAGTTAGGAAGCAACACTGATTGTGATTCAATTACTACTGCTGTTGTGCAAATGGAACAGACAACAGGTAGAAATGATGGGCAATTAGCAAGGCAACCCCTATAAAGGAGTTAGGATCAGGGGGTGACCACAGACCATTTCTGTGATCTCATCCTTTTTGGTTGTTGTTTTGGTCAATTTTCCATTTTTTCATTGTTTTCACCCCAAGAGGTACAGTAGCATAGGGCGGTGTCTACAACCCACAGAAGTTGCCGAGGTAGTGTAGCTCATCCAGGATGGCACATCAATGCGAGCTGTAGCAAGAAGGGCAGCTGTGTCTGTCAGCAAAGTGTCCAGTGCATGGAGCAGATACCAGGAGACAGGCCAGTACACCAGGAGACATTAAGGGGGCCATAGAAGGGCAACAACCCAGCAGCAGGACTGGTACCGCCTTTGTGCAAGGAGGAACAGGAGGAGCAGTGCCAGAGCTCTGCAAAATGACCTCCAGCAGGCCACTAACATCCATGTGTCTGCTCAAACTGTCAGAAACAGACTCCATGAGGGTGGTATGAGGGCCCGACGTCCACAAGTGGGTGTTGTATTAACAGCCCAACACCGTGCAGAGTGATTGGCATTTGCCAGAGAACACCAAGATTGGCAGATTGGACATTAGTGCCCTGTGCTTTTCACAGATGAGAGCAGGTTCACACTGAGCACATGTCAGACGTGACAGAGTCTGGAGACACCATGGAGAATGTTCTGCTGCCTGTAACATCCTCCAGCATGACAGATATGGCAGTGGGTCAGTAATGGTGTGGGGAGGCATTTATTTGGAGGGCCGCACAGCTCTCCATGTGCTCGCCAGAGGTACACTGACTGCTTTTAGGTACCGAGATGAGATCCTCAGACCCCTTGTGAGACCATATGCTGGTGCGGTTGGCCCTGGGTTTCTTCTGATGCAGGACAAGGCCAGACCTCATGTGGCTGGAGTGTGTCAGCAGTTCCTGCATGATATAGGCATTGATACTATGGACTGGCCCGCCCATTCCCAAGACCTTAATCCAATCTAGAACATCTGGGACATCATGTCTGGTTCCATCCACCAACGCCACGTTGTACCACAGACTGTCCAGGAGTTGACTGATGCTTTAATCCAGGTCTGGGAAAAGATCCCTCAGGAAAATATCAGCTGTCTCATGAGGACCATGCCCAGGCATTGTAGGGAGGTCATACAGGCACGTGGAGGCAACACACACTACTGAGCATAATTTCCTTGCCTTGAAGCATTTCCACTGAAGTTGGATCAGCCTGTAATTTGATATTCCACTTTGATTTTGAGTATCTTTCCAAATCCAGGCCTCCATGTGATATTAATTTTGATTTACCTCGACCATTTTTATGTTTTATTGTTCTCAACGCATTCCACTATGAAATGAATAAAGATTTGCAACTGGAATATTTCCTGCATTGATATTTAGGATGTGGGATTTTAGTGTTCCCTATAATTTTTTTAGTAGTGTATATTTGGTATTGTCGCTGTAAAAGTACAGCTTATCAAACCAGAAAAGTAATTAATTAACTCATATGGTAAATAATGAAAAGAGAAAAATAATGGCGACAATAGAATTTTAAGTTTTTCTGGAGCCGCCTCTGTCTAAAGAAAAATGCAATTAAAAGCCATCAAAATGTGTAATGTACCCCAGAATGTTATCAATGAAAGCGCCATTTCAACATGCAAAAAAAGTAAGCCATCACACAGCTTCATCAATGAAAAAAAAAAGTTTCACGTTTTGGGGATAGGATGACAACAAATTTTTGTTTTGAATTTTCTATCCACTAAAATGATTAGACAAGAATATATACAAAGTTTGATACCATCGTATTTAGACTGACCTGTAGAATCATATTGCCATATAATTGTTTGCCATACAATGAATGCCATAAAAGTGAAACAAAAAAAAACACGGTGGACTTACATTTTTTTACTAATTCAACTCACTTGGACCTTATTTTCACATTTTTAGTGCATTATATGGTAAAATGAATGGTGTTGTGATACCAAGACACTACTTACGGACAAGCCGTGAGAAAGGGTAGTCAGAAAGTCTGAGGTAAGATACCAGGAGGGCTTGTAGTACAGAGGGGCAAGACGAAGGCATGATCAGGTTACAGTCTGGGGTCTAATACCAGGAGGCTGTGTCAAGATAAAGGGATAAGAGAAACGGATAGTCAGAGGCCAAGTCTGGGGTCAGGTACCTTAGGAAATCAGACGCAGAGGGAAGCACACACATCACTGAGCAAAGCTCTGTGTCTGATTTCCTGATCATGTTGCCGAACCTTGGATTTGTTTTGACCAATTGTCTTTGTGTTATCCCTTTTGCTCTTGTCCCTCTCTGACCTCAGGTACCTGACCGCGGACTTGGTCTCTGACTATCCGTTGAGGGGCCGAATGTTGTACACGGAGGTCTGAATGTTGCACACTGGGCGGAAATGGGACCAGATGTTAAACATGAATTCAATGATTAAGGTATGTGTCCCTATACTTTTCTCTGTTCAGTATAGCGTCTGTATACTCATATGTTATGATTTATGTCTGGCTTTAGGTGTGTAATACCTGGGACTTGTCTCTCTCGTAGTTTACATATTGATCTTTAGTATACTTTATATATGCACATCTGTGGCCTCAGTATATCAGTTTACCGGTCAGATTGCTTCAGGAGCCAGTAGAAATTCTGCCAAGCCGAGCGAGTGAGAACAGCGCGAGCCGGGAAAGTGATTCTTTGGGGCAGATCTTTTACTAGATTGTACATCTTCTCAATCATTTCTTTTGAGTAAGTTCTATTAGAGATGATGGGTGGCAAGTATAAAGTGATCCAGCCAGGAGAGATGGTGATGTCAGGGTACCTCTCTTGGATGAGTTTTAGAAACCTGTAATTATAAATTATAAGGGCTGTATAGGATTAGAAAAGTTTGTTTTCTTCAAGAAACAGCGCCACTCTTGTCCATAGGCTGTGGCTGGTATTGCAGCTCAGGTCAAATAAAAAAAAAAAGCCAAGCTGCAATACAACACAACGTCGATGGGCCAACGTGGCGCTGTGCAAGTATCAGATTTGTATTCAAATTCTAATAAATATACATCACCAGATACTGACTGTGTCGCATTTACTCCTATTTCATGATAGACATTGGGACCAGGCACGATATCGGCATTTAGCCATACAGGACGGTTTATAGGAGTTTTGGAGGACTTGGCAAGTAATATGTCTAGTGATGGGCCAACAGCTTTGATATTCTTGAAATCCAACTTGATACCTAGACGGGATAAACCAAAAACATGGATATGAATTACTCATAGATAAATATGTTAAAAAAAACTCTTCATTTGGACTCTGCGGACACTTTCATTGCATTTATTAATGGCTGCATTTTATTACATTAGATTATATATCAGACACATAACACACGGCTACTTTGTTCCTGAACCAGCACCACTTTTGTTCATGGGCTGCTCATGATATTGCAGTTCTGCCCCATGTATAGAAATACCAAGAAAAGCCCGAATCATTTTTTTATGCTATAAAAAAGTCACAATTTGGTAAAAAATTTGGTGCAATAGTTGCATTATTTTCATTAAAAAAAATTGCTACATTTTTATCTTTTGCGACAGTCTAGATACTTACCTAAAAAAGTAAATTGGTCCTGGCATAAAAGGGTGAAGACAACTGCTGTCCAAATAGTTTACTATGACACATGCTATAAAGGGAATAGCTGGCCCATATTTCACCATCTGGTGCACAGATAGCCAAAGGACACCACAAATGTATTAGTAGATTTGACGCACCTTTCACCAGCGGGCTTCTGACTCAAGACTGGTGGATGAAACATGAGTCGAGGTTAATTCCTCCAAAGACCGAACTTTTAGGCTGTCATATGGGACTTCTATTAAGTGCAGCAACATCAATGCCTCAACAAATGTATTAGGTGCTGTGTAGTGATAACGAACCATTTTCCCTTGTGGCGGAGCTTTTATCCAGTGTTTTTTTTTTTACAGATTAGAGAGCTAATTATTAAGTGTTCCAGCAGAAGAGTAACTAGGGTCCAGTGGGCCAGATGCAAAATTTGGACCTGTACAACCCCATGAAGACACACATTAGCCCCGTCCTCCCCCCATGTTGGTCAGATGTATCTGCCCTTGTAGCGTTCTAAGTCCTACAAGGACATATTAGTTGACCCTCCTCCCCCATTGCGAAGTGATGTCCCACATCCTTCCTGGTATATATGTCCCCTCCATCCTGTGCCCATTCTAGTATATGTGTCCCCCATTCTGATATGTCACTTATCCTGGGCTGCATCCTGGTATATATGTGCCCCATCCTGGTATATATGGTCCCCCTGCTGCGCCTCATCCTTGTATATATGTCCCTCATCCTGGTATATATGTTCCTCCTGCTGGGCCTCATCCTTGTATATATGTCCCCCATCCTGGCATGTATGTACCATTCTGTTATATAGGTCCCTTATCCCAGACCGCATCCTGGTATATATGTCCCCCATCCTGGTATATATCCCCATCCTGGTATATATGTCCCCATCCTGGTATATATGTCCACCATTCTGTCTTTGTTCTTCAATGCATAGAAAAAAATAAATTATGCTACTCACCTTCCCTCCGCTCCCCCGAAGTACAGCATCCTCTTCTGAAGCTGACAGCCGACTTCAGCGTGCAAGCAATGGAAGCGCATGACATGACTGACATGCAACCCCAGCACGTGCACGCTGATGTCCGCTGCTGGCCTTTGATTGGCCGGCAGTGTGTATTGCAGCGCACAGGATCCATTTAAGTAATGAATCAAAATTATCTATACAAGTATATGGACACGTGAAAATCATGGGGGGCACATGGAATGACATCCATGTGCTGACCTTTTTTAACATTGGATTGTAAGAGAAGTTACGTTTTTAAATAATTTAGTCAGGTGCAAAAAATAGCGACATTAAAAACTAACGTACCGTAATAACAAAACACTGCTGGAAATCTGTCCATTTTTTTCATACACAAGAAATAAAAAAAAAATACTTAAGGAACAATTTATTTGGTATGCTATTTTGTGTAGTGGACCCAGGGATTAAGAGGACCTACCAGCAGGTTTTGCTCTTATTTTATTACCATTGTCCTTCAGTTTGTTTGTTTGTTTTTTATTTTCCACCATACGGTTCCAGAGATATGGTCCTTTTTACTTTGTGCTATTTTTTATGGTCTTTATATAGGGGACTTGTCTCACAGGATCCTCTGGGGCGTGTCTTTAGGCTGCAATGCATTATTATCTAATTAGCCATGCCCTTTAGGTAAAGACCATCAAATATCACTTAAGTAAAAAGCCCCATGGAGCCGTGTGTCGAATTAAAGGAAGAAAAAATGGAAAACTCAGGAAAGCAGCGGAAATTTAAATAAGAGCAACAACTGGTCAATTTTGATCTGGTGATTGGTCCTCTTTTTCTTTCCAAGCTTTTTTGATTTGTTCTTTGACCAGACAGAATTATTTCTTACCTTGCGAAGACTGAAGGACGGTATCCAACCATTCTTCTAGAGTGTTGTCACTATATACAGCGGGCGGATGAGCCATAATCGGAATATCTGTCTCATTTGGGGTTCCTTGTCCTTCCACATTGACATCGGCTTCCAAGACCATGATGCCACCTGAGGAATTATACATACACTCACCATGTGTGGGTTCAGGGATGGCTTTAGGGCGTCACATAAAACGACTGCAGACGTGAGCTCCAAGGCCGGACAACCCCTTTAATTGGTCATTGGCATCTCAACAAATGTGGCACAATTCAGTAGTACAAGCAAATATATATATATATATATATATATATATATATATATATATATATATATATATTTATACACACACACACACACAAATTAAATCTATTTTTATCAGAGAACTCTGCTTCTAAAATCTATCTTGCTCAGAAACTACTTAATGCCCGCTCACTGAGGCGTCAGATTACAGCTGCTTATTGAAGTATAAGGAGTGGGATCCGGGAAGCTCAGAGTGAAAGAGAAATGTATACACACACAGACCCATTCTGAAGCTTTCTAGTGAGTGTTATATCACTAGCGCTGGATTCACAGCTGCACTGCTCAGTACTGTTCTATAATGTCCTCCATGTTGCTGCTGATACTGGACACGTGCTATTAACTGGATAAACAGGAGAGCAGGAATCCCTCAGGTCTGTGTGTGCGGTGTATGGGATATATAATAGCAGCTAATCTTCACCCAGTCACTCAGAGACAACTGAAAATTAGAGACGAAGTCAGCAAAGGTGAAATGGTGAATATTTCTAGGGGTGAATGGGATAGATTGCAACAAGTAAATTTGCTTTATAGTACAGAGCTAACGTATTGATATTTGGAAGGATTATAGAGGACAGTTACACCCACTGTACTCTTGCTGGGTCTTTTATATGACTACAGCACCTGAAGGGTTAAAATTAATAGAAAGGCAAAACCAGGTCGCTGGATAGTGATCCATAGCAGAATCACTATACAGCATATCACATCCCAATTCTGAGCTTTCCTCGATCACCCTTTCTCATTGATATTCGGTTACAGTGAATAAAAGATACAGAGGAAAGGATTAAACTGCACAATGTTCATGGCACGCTCTGTCCTCCCATGTGAGCCTTTAGTACATAGAACATAACTTAAAAATTAGTAACTGGTGCAAATATTAAGCTTTTTAACTGTTTCCAGAGCCCCCCATCTTCCATTCACCATTTAAAATATATTAAAATACAAGTTTGTGGCAGAATGTCCTTTGGGGTCCCTGATGTCTTTGCTACCTCTGTATCTCCATAGCTACTCTCACATTTAAAGGGAATATGTCAGAAGACTTTTGCTATGTAATATGAGAGCAGCATCATGTAAGAGCAAAGACCCCGATTCGAGCAACGTGTCACTTTTTGGGATGTATGTTGTTGTTTCAATAAAATCAGTGTTTTATCAGCAGGAGATTATCACTGCAGGACTAGGTGCCCCCTGCCAACTAGTCCTTCTGTTCTGTGTAACCCCGCCCCCCACCACTGATTGGCAGCATTCTTTTGACAGAAAGCTGCCAATCAGTGATGTAGGCGGGGTTACATAAGGCTCAGCATGCAAGCACTGCTAGATCTGCAGAAGAGAAAATTGTAATCGTACCAAAATAACAGCAGGCAGACCAGTAAGTGACACATTGCTGGAATCAGTGTCTCTGCCCCTATGTCATACTGCTCTTAGATTACATAGAAAACCCCTGCTGATAGATTCAATTTAATATATTTGTGGGAAAGAATTAGATTCTTAGTCTTGCTAAGGACAGAAACTAATCCAGTATCCTATTTTCAAGAAAGTCTTACATTCTAACATGAGGATATGCATCATACTGGTCAGCTCTCCTGGGGAGTCTGTGAGGCTCCTAAAGAAAGGGGAGCTCCACTGGACATTTCCAGGAGGTTTCTGAGACACCCCAGAAAATTAGTCAACGCTTATGGATAGTCTATCATCAGACACAGTTTTCGTCCCTGATTCATTATGGCATATATGCCTTTTTTCTAGTTTTTAGCCTGTTTTTGATTTGCATCAAATTCTTTTCATTTGTGTTTTTTTTTTTACATCTATTTTACATGAGTTTGTTTTATAGGTTTGCCATTGTGGGCATATTTTTTTTTTTCTCTATACATTCATTGCGACTTTTTAAAAAAGTGGCAATGGTTTTGCACTAGTTTACTCCAGTCCCTTCCCGGAGCGATGTTACGTCCACTTGAAATTTTTTTGCGACATCTTAGCCGTACGTACAACTTTCTGCTCTAAAAAAAAAAAAAGTGCAAAAGAGGTAAAAGATAAAAGTAAAGTGCATTTTTGCTTTTGCTCAAAATTAATGAACCAGGAGAATCAATTTGAAAAATTGGGCACAAAACATGTCAACATCAACAATACTGGAAGACAAAAACAAAGAAAAAAAGACTTAATTAAAAAAAAAAAAAAAAAAGCTAATGATGAATGGAAGCGTGGTGTCCAAATTAATTTTCAGGAATTTTCAGAGCGTGGGAAAAGGGTGTAGTCTATAAAAGAGGAGTGGTGACGCAAAGTCCTACTCTGGAGGCTCCCAAAATTGAAGAGCTGGATTAATATATATAAACATATATATATGATTAATTTTCATGAGAGTCTCCTAAACTTTTCATATTAGTTAGCAATAAGCGGAGTGGAGAGTCGATTGCCGTGTTCATGGTTATTTCCACATCTGGAATGAGACAAACCTAAACTAAGACGATCCCTGAAAATATTGAAGTTTGAAAACTCTAGTCAATTTTTTTTGTGGAGCCCAACTTTAACATACGAAAGATCAGATCTGATTATCGTAATCGAGCCTGGTACGATTGGATTTGTTGCTTATAGTATAACTCTGGAAATAAAAGGAATATGGAACTTGATTTCCGACCGGTTGATATGAGGAACAAAGCCATTTTCACTGCAGAACCATTTTTTTATATTTTCAGCTGAAAACCACCAATAGCAGATATGAGTAATGGAGTTTACTGTTGAGGGCGTCCTGCAGCTGGCTCTTGTTGTTTGCCGCGTGATACCAGGTGACCAGGAGTCCATCACGGGACGAAATTTCTCCTTGTGAAAGCAGATAGTCCAGCATGTCTCCTCCCGTGTGGAAAGCAGATGTTGAATCTAAAAAAAAAAAATGGCAGAGCAGGTGATAAGGGTAGAGTAGAGCCTCCAAAACTTTGCATCTTTGATTTTGGCATTATTGATTCGCAAGAGGACCGCCGGAGATAACCGTGGACGGCGCTTGGCTGCTCTTTGGAGCTCCCATCATGAATGGTGCGGAGGTGCGCATGCTCAACCACTGCCCCATTCAGAACGGGGCTCTTTACATCCTCGTTCTCAGTACTCGAGACGTCCCAGCGGTCGGACCCCCAGTGATCGGGAAGTTATCTCCTATTCAGCGGATCAGAGCAGTTTTCTCTCCATCTAAGAAAAAGAATCCGATTATTCTGATCAGAGTGGCGTGAGTATTTCTCAAAGGAGGACAAAAAAGAAAAAAAAAAAACATTTCTCCACCTTCTCCATTCTGTCAGTCCGTGAAAATTGGACCGCACATGGATGTCATCCCAGTGTGGTCCAATATTTCTCAAGGGCCCATAGATTTGTATAGCCAATTTTTGATCTGACACTTGGATCAAAATTGGACATATCTCTGAATTTTTTGCCCGAAGAAAAAAATCAGACAAATGCACAACCTCATAAAATATCACAGGTACCAGTGCCATCAGCGAAAAACACAGCCAGCTCTCGTCTGATATAAACACTGGTGTGTACGAGTCCTTAAGAATAGCTTCCAAACTTGGTACACAGCAGTAGCGTAGCTACCGGGGGGCAGAGGGTGCGGGTGCCCCAGGCCCGATGCTCTGAAGGGGCCTACCCGGAGCTACGCTACTGTAACTGTATCAGCACGTGCAGCGCGCCAATACAGTTACATTCTGCGGCAGAGCAGGAAGAATCAATCTCCCTGCTCTGCCACCTGGCCGCTACAGGGCCCCTGAGCAGGCGGGGGCCCGGAGCCAGCAGTTGGCCCCCTGCCATCATCGGAAGATCAGCTGTACCGGCATTATTACAGGGTTTGCCTATGGGGGGCTGCCTTATTACAGGGTTTGACTATGGGGGTGCTGCCTTATTACAGGGTGTGACTATGGGGGTGCTGCCTTATTACAGGGTCTGCCTATAGGGGTGCTGCCTTATTGCAGGGTCTGACTATGGAGGTGCTGCCTTATTACAGGGTCTGACTATGGGGGTGCTGCCTTATACTACAGAGTCTGCCTATGGGGGTACTGCCTTATTACAGGGTCTGCATTAAAGGGGGTGCTGCCTTATTACAGTGTCTGCCTATGGGGGCTGCCTTATGCTATAGAGTCTGCCTATGGGGAGTGCATTATACTATATTGTGGACTATTTGGTGCATTATGCTACTGTATATGGAGGCTATCTAGGGGGCCATCATACAGTATGGAGATTACATTGTGGGGGTCATTATACATTGTTGGAGCCATCAAACAGTTTGGAGGCTACTAAGGGGCCAGTATACTGTGTGGGTGGTACTATACAGTGAGGGGGCATTATACTGTGTATAAGAGATCATCATACTGTGTATAGGGGAGCTGTACAGGGGGTGACTCGGGACATTATTAAATGTAAAGTGGGCACTTATTGTTATAGGGGCTAGAGGGAAAAATATGGGCACTGTTTTCTAGGGCACTTGCACCCGGCACTACAATATTATAGAGGGGTGCTTTAGAATTAAGAGAACCACACAGCAGGTGCAGTAATAGGGACACATACGGCAGCAGCGGCTCAGTATTGGGGTATCAGGTGTAGTAATAGAAACACATACGGCAGCAGCGGCTCAGTATTGGGGTATCAGGGGCAGTAATAGGGACACATACGGCAGCAGCAGCTCAGTATTGGGGTATCAGGTGTAATAATAGGGACACATACGGCAGCAGGGGCTCAGTATTGGGGTATCAGGTGCAGTAATAGGGACACATACGGCAGCAGTGGCTCAGTATTGTGGTATCAGGTGTAGTAATAGGGACACATACGGCAGCAGCGGCTCAGTATTGGGGTATCAGGTGCAGTAATAAGGACACATACGGCAGCAGCGGCTCAGTATTGGGGTATCAGGGGCAGTAATAGGGACACATACGGCAGCAGCGGCTCAGTATTGGGGTATCAGGTGCAGTAATAAGGACACATACGGCAGCAGCGGCTCAGTATTGTGGTATCAGGTGTAGTAATAGGGACACATACGGCAGCAGCAGCTCAGTATTGGGGTATCAGGTGTAATAATAGGGACACATACGGCAGCAGGGGCTCAGTATTGGGGTATCAGGTGCAGTAATAGGGACACATACGGCAGCAGCGGCTCAGTATTGGGGTATCAGGTGCAGTAATAAGGACACATACGGCAGCAGCGGCTCAGTATTGGGGTATCAGGGGCAGTAATAAGGACACATACGGCAGCAGCGGCTCAGTATTGGGGTATCAGGGGCAGTAATAGGGACACATACGGCAGCAGCGGCTCAGTATTGGGGTATCAGGGGCAGTAATAGGGACACATACGGCAGCAGGGGCTCAGTATTGGGGTATCAGGTGTAGTAATAGGGACACATACGGCAGCAGTGGCTCAGTATTGGGGTATCAGGTGTAGTAATAGGGACACATACGGCAGCAGAGGCTCAGTATTGGGGTATCAGGTGCAGTAATAGAGACACATACGGCAGCAGTGGCTCAGTATTGGGGTATCAGGTGCAGTAATAGGAACACCTTACGGCAGCAGGGGCTCAGTATTGGGGTATCAGGTGGAGTAATAGGGTCACATACGGCAGCAGCGGCTCAGTATTGAGGTATCAGGGGCAGTAATAGAGACACATACGGCAGCAGTGGCTCAGTATTGGGGTATCAGGTGTAGTAATAGGAACACCTTACGGCAGCAGGGGCTCAGTATTGGGGTATCAGGTGGAGTAATAGGGTCACATACGGCAGCAGCGGCTCAGTATTGAGGTATCAGGGGCAGTAATAGGGACACATACGGCAGCAGCGGCTCAGTATTGGGGTATCAGGTGCAGTAATAGAGACACATACGGCAGCAGTGGCTCAGTATTGGGGTATCAGGTGCAGTAATAGGAACACCTTACGGCAGCAGGGGCTCAGTATTGGGGTATCAGGTGGAGTAATAGGGTCACATACGGCAGCAGCGGCTCAGTATTGAGGTATCAGGGGCAGTAATAGAGACACATACGGCAGCAGTGGCTCAGTATTGGGGTATCAGGTGTAGTAATAGGAACACCTTACGGCAGCAGGGGCTCAGTATTGGGGTATCAGGTGGAGTAATAGGGTCACATACGGCAGCAGCGGCTCAGTATTGAGGTATCAGGGGCAGTAATAGGGACACATACGGCAGCAGCGGCTCAGTATTGGGGTATCAGGTGCAGTAATAGGGACACATACGGCAGCAGCGGTTCAGTATTGGGGTATTAGGGGCAGTAATAGGGACACATACGGCAGCAGCGGCTCAATATTGGGGCATCAGGGGCAGTAATAAGGACACATACGGCAGCAGCGGCTCAGTATTGGGGTATCAGTAGGATGAGGAGTTTGTGCAGGTTGGGAATAGATGGTGATGGGGCTGGAATATGAGAAGTTAAACGTGTCTTTGTTGTATTCTCTGGCTGGAAGAAGTTGTCATGTCGGTCTGGGCCAGATGGAAAAAATGAACAATTCCATCGGAAGGACGTCAGTGGTAAGACATTATCTGTAACTGTATTGTGTGTGATCACTTATATGTTCTGTAGGACTGGTATCTACTACTGACCATATGGCGGTAATATCCATGTTGGTCTTTATATAGAAATTATCTTCAGTAACAGAGCGGTCATTTGCTGAAGTTTTCCTCCAGTATTAGAGTGCGTCACCGAGTTGTAATCAAGGTTACCTGGTTAGGGGCCCACTCAGAGGTTTTGCCCCCCTGAACCAAAACCCCAGCTACGTCTCTGGTACAAACCCTTTAACACCCATATCAGAATGGCTCCATTTATTATTGGATGTAGTCAATGAGAAATTTAGGAATTTTTTTAATGTGGATTTTGAAGTGGACCCATTTCAAAATCTTTGCAGAAAAAACCCCCCGTGTAGATATACTTCCATTTTTACACATTTATTTTTACATGAATTTTGGTGAGGATCTTGTTCTTATACACTTCTACTGATTAATATGGGAATACACGTCTACAGTGCAAACGCTGCTTTTTTCTTACACTTAGAAAAAGAAACAACAGGTCAATTTCTGCTTGAAAAAAAAGCTCCAAATTTGATTATTTAATTGATTGAAGTAGATACAAAAAGTGTCCTGTACACAAAAACAGTGTCATAATATGGCATGAGATGAAAAAAAAAGATTCAAATTCTAATAACCCAAAATATGGTCACGTGACTGCACAATGCAACCAATATTGGACAAGAAGAGGGGAAAAAAAGGAAAATAGAAAAAATATACAAGATGCTTTATTAAAATTTTCAGTACAAGTAAATCTTAAAACTGTTTGGTTGGATTTTTTTTTCTAGTTGGCCAAACATTTTCCATAAAGGGGCAACGTGAATTTCCAGTTCTACTGACTTCAGAATCTGTCATATCAGAAAATATTCTGAGAATACATCATTTAGCTGTATTAATACATTTCTACAAGGTGATGGGCTTCGGCTTAGATTTTATAAGATTTTTTGGTGATGGCGTCTGATACTATAAAGGTGAAGGTTATTCCGTACCTTTTTGACGAGGTTTTCCCAGTGTCAGACAGAGTGCAGCAATGGTGACGCACACCCCCAAAAATACACAGACGCCCGCTACCGTCCTCAGGTTGGACCAGGTGCAGTGCTTCATTCCGTCCCCTTCCCAAAGTTTTCTTCCAACAAGAAGATGTTAGATGGCCCCAAATCCTATGAGAATGGCCAGTCTTTCTGCTCCCTCTCGTAGGAAATGGCCTCTTCTCAGCTACACATACTCTACCGGAGTCCACAAATACGTTTTTTTTTTTTGCCTTTTTTTTCCTTTTCCAGCTAGAAGACGTCTTCTCACGTTACTGAGAAGGCCCCACTACCCCTTTGTTCTGGGTGGAATTACAGGATGCACTGCTAGAACTCTGCACTTGGACCTTGTGCCATTGAAATTCTTTCACGCAAGAGGAAAGGAATCCTCAGTGATTACTGACAATAGCTGGAGACGCGGTCGAATCTCGGATCATATCTACTAAGGGAGTTTCAATAAGTATCATTACACCTAACCCTGGGACGCCCAACAGTTGGGTCCCTTTCTCTACACTCAAGATCCAGTTACGGAGGTCTCTGACTAAGCAAAAATCACAGCTCAGTAACTCTGCTCAATCTCTTATTAACAGACCTAGGAATCATTACAGCTTGTACCAGCGCAAAATATTATTATTATTAATAATATTAATTTAAAAAAATTATATTCTGAATCACATGAGGTTTTTTTTTTAGGATGGGAGGGTGATTAATTTTTGCAATAGGGTTTTAATACAAGTTTTGCACCATTTGGCTTTTTTTTTTTCTGCATGTCGCTGGCTGCTGATTGAGTTAACTGATTATATATCAGTGAGCTCTTTTTGGAAAGTTAGTATCTCTTTTAACCCCTTAACCCCCAAAGGTGGTTTGCACGTTAATGACCGGGCCAATTTTTTTACAATTCTGACCACTGTCCCTTTATGAGGTTATAACTCTGGAACGCTTCAACAGATCCCGGTGATTCTGACACTGTTTTCTCGTGACATATTGTACTTCGTGATAGTCATAAAATTTCTTTGATATTACTTGCGTTTATTTGTGAAATAAACAAATTTGGCGCAAATTTTGAAAATTTCGCAATTTTCCAACTTTGAATTTTTATGCCCTTAAATCACAGAGATGTGTCACACAAAATACTTAATAAGTAACATTTCCCACATGTCTACTTTACATCAGCACAATTTTGGAACCAACATTTTTTTTTGTTAGGGAGTTATAAGGGTTAAAAATTGACCAGCAATTTCTCATTTTTACAACACCATTTTTTGTAGGGACCACATCACATTTGAAGTCATTTTGAGGGGTCTATATGATAGAAAATAACCAAGTGTGGCACCATTCTAAAAACTACACCCCTCACGGTGCTCAAAACCACATTCAAGAAGTTTATTAACTCTTCAGGTGTTTCACAGGAATTTTTGGAATGTTTAAAAAAAAAAAATGAACATTTAACTTTTTTTCACAAAAAAATTACTTCAGATCCAATTTGTTTTATTTTACCAAGGGTAACAGGAGAAATTGGCCCCCAAACGTTGTTGTGCAATTTATCCTGAGTACGCCGATACCCCATATGTGGGGGTAAACCACTGTTTGGGCGCATGGCAGAGCTCGGAAGGGAAGGAGCGCCATTTGACTTTTCAATGGAAAATTGACTGGAATTGAGATGGAACGCCATGTCGCGTTTGGAGAGCCCCTGATGAGCCAAAACATTGAAACCCCCCACGAGTGACACCATTTTGGAAAGTAGACCCCCTAAGGAACTTATCTAGATGTGTTGTGAGAACTGTGAACCCCCAAGTGTTTCACTAGTTTATAACGCAGAGCGGTGAAAATAGAAAATCTTTTTTTTTTCCACAAAAATTATTTTTTTAGTCCCGTTTTGTATTTTCCCAAGGGTAACAGGAGAAATTGGACCCCAAAGATTGTTGTCCAATTTGCCCTGAGTACGCTGATATCCCATATGTGGGGGGAGGAACCACCATTTGGGCGCATGGCAGAGCTCGGAAGGGAAGGAGCGCCATTTGGAATGCAGACTTAGATGGATTGGTCTGCAGGCGTCACATTGCATTTGCAGAGCCCTTGATGTACCTAAACAGTAGAAACCCCCCACAAGTGACCCCATATTGGAAACTAGACACCCAAGGAACTTATCTAGATGTGTTGCGAGAACTTTGAACCCCCAAGTGTTTCACTATAGTTTATAACGCAGAGCCGTGAAAATAAAAAATCTTTTTTTTTCCCAAAAATTATTTTTTAGCTCCCGGTTTTGTATTTTCCCAAGGGTAACGGGATAAATTGGACCCCAAAAGTTGTTGTCCAATTTGTCCTGAGTACGCTGATACCCCATATGTTGGGGTAAACCCCTGTTTGGGCACACGGGAGAGCTCGGAAGGGAAGGAGCACTGTTTTACTTTTTCAACGCAGAATTGGCTGGAATTGAGATCGGACGCCATGTCGCGTTTGGAGAGCCCCTGATGTGCCTAAACAGTGGAAACCCCCAATTATAACTGAAACAATAATCCAAACACATCCCTAACCCTAATCCCAACCCTATCCATAACCCTAACTACACCCCTAACCCGAACATGCCCCTAGCCCTAATCTCAACCACACCCCTAACCCCAACACACCCTAACCCTAATCCCAACCATAACCCTAACCACACCCCTAACCCTAATTCCAACCGTAAATGTAATCCAAACCCTAACTTTAGCCCCAACCCTAACCCTAACTTTAGCCACAACCCTAACCCTAATGGGAAAATGGAAATATATATTTTTTTATTTTATTATTTTTCCCTAACTAAGGGGGTGATGAAGGGGGGTTTGATTTACTTTTATAGTGGGTTTTTTAGGGGATTTTTATGTTTGGCAGCCGTCCCACACTAAAAGACGCTTTTTATTGAAAAAAATAGTTTTTGCGTCTCCACATTTTGAGAGCTATAATTTTTCCGTATTTTGGTCCACACAGTCATGTGAGGTCTTGTCTTTTGCGGGACGAGTTGACGTTTTTAGTGGTACCATTTTCGGGCACGTGACATTTTTTAATCGCTTTTTATTCCGATTTTTGTGAGGCAGAACGACCAAAAAAAGCTATTTATGTTTTTTTTTTTTTTAGGGGGAGAAGGAAGGGTGCGGGGGGGCTGGGGGGGCGTTTATACCGCTCCACGTTTGGTAAAATTGACAAAGCAGTTTTATTCTTCGGGTCAGTACGATTACAGCGATACCTCATTTACATAATTTTTTTATGTTTTGGTGCTTTTATACGATAAAAACTATTTTATATAAAAAAATTATTGTTTTTGCATCGCTTTATTCTGAGGACTATAACTTTTATATGTTTTAGCTGATGATGCTGTATGGCGGCTCGTTTTTTGCGGGACAAGATTACATTCTCAGCAGTACCATGATTATTTATATCTGTATTTTTGATCGCGTGTTATTCCACTTTTTGTTCGGTGGTATGATAATAAAGCGTTGTTTTTTGGCTTTTTTTTTTTTTACGGTGTTCACTGAAGGGGTTAGCTAGTGGGACAGTTTTACAGGTCGGGTCGTTACGGACGCGGCCATACTAAATATGTGTTTATTGTTTTGTTTTTTTAAATTTAGATAAAGAAATGTATTTATTGGAACAATATTTTTTTTTCTTTATTTAGGAATTTTTTTTACACATCTAAATATTTTTTTTCTTCAATTTTTTACTTTGTTCCGGGGTGGGGGGGGGGGGAAGGTATGGGGACATGACTATATAGGGTCAGGTTGCTGAGATGACACTTTGCTTGCAAGCCTCCTCCCTGCAGGGCCCGGAAGGCCCCCCCGTGGCCATTTTGGATCCAGGCCTGCAGGGATCACATTGCGTTGCTCCGAGGGTCTCAGGGAAGCACGTAGGGAGCCCCCTCCCTGCGCGATGCTTCCCTGTGCCGCTGCGATCATGTTTGATCACAGTGTTCCGGGTGTTAATGTGCCGGGAGTGGTCCGTGACCGCTCCTGGCACATAGTGCTGGATGTCAGCTGTAATAATCAGCTGACACCCGATGGCTGATCGCGCTGGACGTACTATCCCGTCACTGGGAATAAAGTCCCAGGTCACCTCCATGGGATAGTACGTCCAATGGGATTAAGGGGTTGAAGAGTTTTAATTTTTAGCTGACTTTGACCACAAGTGTTCAGTTCATCAATAGAAGTATCATCACTTTATACAAATATTGATCACAATTTAGGTTTTGAATATGTAGGCCATTATTTTAATCAGGACGAAAAGATTACAGAAATTCACAAAACCTTTCTACTTGGAGGATTATATTTCATCCTCACCAATAATGTCATTTTTGATAATTGTACATAGTTATGCTCAAAAGTTTACATACCCCAGCATAATGTTTGCTTTCTTGGCCTTTTGTCAGAGAATATGAATGATAACACCAAAACTTTTTCTCCACTCATACTTAGGCCCCTTTCACAAATCAGTTTTTTGCCATCAGTCACAATCGGATCCGTCGCAGATTGTGAAGGATCCGTTTTTTCGCCGGATCCGACTAGAAGATCTGGCTAATTGGATCCTAAAAAAAAATCGGAGTATGCTTAGTTTAAAAAAACGGAATCCATTGCCGGATTTTGTCATTTGATGGATCTGGCGCCCATAGGCTTCCATTTGAGCAAATGATGGACGGCGACGCATCTGTCGCTGTCCGTTTTTTTTTCAACGTACACAAAAAACGGTACTTTGTCTGTCTCCCGCCGCCGGATAAACAATTTTCAACGGATCCGGCGAACGACGGATGAAACGTGAGGCCATCCGTCGCTAATACAAGTCTATGAGAAAAAAAAACAGATCCAGTGGCATCTGTCACTAGATCCATTTTTTTAAAAATTCGACAAATTGCGACGGATAGCAAAAAACTGATGTGTGAAAGGGGCCTTAGTGGCTGGGTGAAGCCATTTATTGTCAAACTACTGTGTTTTCTCTTTTTAAATCATAAAGACAACCCAAAACATCCAAATGACCCTGATGAAAAGTTCACATACCCTGGTGATTTTGGCCTGATAACATGCACAGAAGTTGACACAAATGGGTTTTAATGGCTACGAAAGGTAACATCCTCACCTGTGACCTGTTTGCTTGTAATCATTGTGTGCATAAAAGCTGAGTGACTTTCTGGGATCCAGACAGACTCTTGCATCTTTCATCCAGCCACTGAGGTTTCTGGATTGTGAGTCATGGGAAAAGCAAAAGAATTGTCAACGGATCTCCGGGAAAAGGTAGTTGAATTGTATAAAAAAGGAAAGGGATACAAAAAAAGATATCGGTAGCCAAGATCCTGCAGATTTTCCAATGCTGGGGAGGCGCTATACCCTTATTTCTCAGCACTGTTAAAAAGCGGCGCTGAGGAATAAGTACCCTTAACCGTTAAAAGGCATATCGGCGGTCGTTAAGGGGTTAATGCAAGAGTATCATATTTTGAAAACAAATAAACAAAAAAGAGAAAGCCCAATGGATTTTAATAATGTTCTGTTTCAGTACGTGAGAAGGATCCCCTAAGCCTGGGGGTGCAGCAGAAAGATCCAGATGGAATAATGGAAGCTGTAGGTGCAAAAAGGCAAGAGGAGCAAAAGGGAATCACGGGATCTGATGAGATAGAGGTGAGCAAACGGCAGCAGGCGTGACAAGGAAGCCAAGGAGACTTGGGGTACCGTCACACTATACGATTTACCTATGATCACGACCAGCGATATGACCTGGCCGTGATCATAGGTAAATCGTAGTGTGGTCGCTGGAGAGCTGTCACACAGCCGAAGTCCCCGGGTAACCAGGGTAAACATCGGGTTACTAAGCGCAGGACCGCGCTTAGTAGCCCTATGTTTACCCTGGTTACCAGCGTAAAAACAAACAAACAGCACATACTTACATTCCGGTGTCTGTCCCTTGCCGTCTGTTTCCCGCACTCACTGACTGCCGGCCGTAAAGTGAAAGCACAGCACAGCGGTGACGTCACCGCTGTGCTCTGCTTTCACTTTACGGCCGGCAGTCACTGAGTGCGGGAAGCAGACTGCAAGGGACCTGACGGACACCAGAATGTAAGTATGTGCTGTTTTTTTTTTTTTAGTTTTACGCTTATTCATCAATGATCTGGTAGAAGGTTTACACAGTAAAATATCGATATTTGCAGATGATACAAAACTATGTAAAGCAGTTAATACAAGAGAAGATAGTATTCTGCTACAGATGGATCTGGATAAGTTGGAAACTTGGGCTGAAAGGTGGCAGATGAGGTTTAACAATGATAAATGTAAGGTTATACACATGGGAAGAAGGAATCAATATCACCATTACACACTGAACGGGAAACCACTGGGTAAATCTGACAGGGAGAAGGACTTGGGGATCCTAGTTAATGATAAACTTACCTGGAGCAGCCAGTGCCAGGCAGCAGCTGCCAAGGCAAACAGGATCATGGGGTGCATTAAAAGAGGTCTGGATACACATGATGAGAGCATTATACTGCCTCTGTACAAATCCCTAGTTAGACCGCACATGGAGTACTGTGTCCAGTTTTGGGCACCGGTGCTCAGGAAGGATATAATGGAACTAGAGAGAGTACAAAGGAGGGCAACAAAATTAATAAAGGGGATGGGAGAACTACAATACCCAGATAGATTAGCAAAATTAGGATTATTTAGTCTAGAAAAAAAAAAGACGACTGAGGGGCGATCTAATAACCATGTATCTATATATATAATTGTCTAAGGGTTTTTCCGTCTGTCTGTCTGTCTTTCTGTCTGTCTGTCTGTCCTGGAAATCCCGGCTCTCTGATTGGTCGAGGCCGCCAGGCCTCAACCAATCAGAGACCGGCACAGCATCGACGTAGAAATCCCGCGTCTCTGATTGTTCGAGGCCGCCAGGCCTCGACCAATCAGCAACGGGCACAGCGACGATGATGTCATAAAGGACGTAGAAATCCCGTGTCTGATTGGTCGAGGCCGCCAGGCCTCGACCAATCAGCAACGGGCACAGCGATGATGATGTCATAAAGGACATAGACATCTCACGTTTCTGATTCAGCGACGGGCACAGTATCGACGTAGATGTCATAATGGTTGCCATGGCGACGATGATGTCATAAAGGTTGCCTCGACCAATCAGCGATGGGCACAGTGTGCCGTGAATTCTGGAATCATCATTGTCCACATACTACGGGGACATGCATATTCTAGAATACCCGATGCGTTAGAATCGGGCCACAAGACTTCTAGCTAGCTTGGACCGCGCTATACAGCCGCGGCGGCTAGCCGCTATACAGGCCGCTTTACTAGACTGGCCGGGGCGCATCAATATAGAAGTGTCAGGAGGACTGATCAATATAGAAGTGTCAGGAGGACTGATCAATATAGAAGTGTCAGGAGGACTGATCAATATAGAAGTGTCAGGAGGACTGATCAATATAGAAGTGTCAGGAGCCGCGCCCCGCCCGCCGGCGGGGCCTAGCTTCTGGACTTTTTTGCAGATCTTCTTTGAGGATGAAATGTCTCAGTCCTTTTACCAGGTAGATCCGGACAAGACATTACTCCAGGTCCTGCAGCACAGCAGGTGAGGACTACAGCATACTTAGGAATGAATGATGTGTGTTGTCAGCCGGCGTCCGCCGGCGTGTATTATTAGGTTCTGTAGAAGGACGTAGATCTGGGGATTTATTATGATGGAATATAGGCTGAACTGGATGGAAAAAAAAGCTAGCCGCTATACAGGCCGCTTTACTAGACTGGCCGGGGCGCATCAATATAGAAGTGTCAGGAGGACTGATCAATATAGAAGTGTCAGGAGGACTGATCAATATAAGGCCGCCGCCCCATTGCCTTCCTCTGAATCAATATGTTACGACATAGGCCTTCAGTCTAAAAAGCAAAAAAAGAATTCCAGCTCGACGAGGCAGTGAAAAGTAAAAATTCAGTCTAAAAAACATAAAACTTTTCAAGCTCGACAAAATTATTTAAAAAAAAAAAAAGTTTGATTACTCTGTAACTTAGGAAAAAACAACACACATCATTCATTCCTAAGTATGCTGTAGTCCTCACCTGCTGTGCTGCAGGACCTGGAGTAATGTCTTGTCCGGATCTACCTGGTAAAAGGACTGAGACATTTCATCCTCAAAGAAGATCTGCAAAAAAGTCCAGAAGCTAGGCCTAGCGCGGCGCGGCTCCGCCCGGCGCCCCCGGGCTGCGGCGTTGCATTCTATATTGATCAGTCCTCCTGACACTTCTATATTGATCAGTCCTCCTGACACTTCAATATTCTATGCGTAGAAGTAGAAGTGACCCGCATAGGCGGGTACGGCCGTGGCAATTCCAGATTCTCACTGCCCTAACAGTAAAGAATCCTCTTCTATGTTGGTGGAAAAACCTTCTCTCCTCCAGACGCAAAGAATGCCCCCTTGTGCCCGTCACCTTAGCGAAATACTTTGCAGCTGTAATGCACATTACAACCACTAGATGGCACATGCAACAAACCACATCGAAAAATAAATCACTTCGACCAAGGTGTATGGTAAGGAAGAATGCACCAATATAGGTTTATAAAATAAGCTTTAAAAAAGGAGTAATGAAAAACAATATAAATATCTTTATTATTACATAGTTAAAAATAATAAAAACAAGTTATTTGGTAAAAGAACGTTCGTTCCTAAATGTCAGCGCCGAGCTAAGCAGTGCAACAAAAAAGAAAAGGTGGATGTCAATAATTGGGGTGTGCAAACCACAGAAAATGAGACTCTGGACAACTCCCAGATGGAGTCTATCATACATGAATCTGAAGAAAAACAGATATCAAGGATTGATTAGAGCAGCGCAACAGATCTACAATTGTTCTGAATAGCTGGGGTAGATTCCTAATTCTGGTGCCCATACTTTAGTTACATTCAATCTTTACATATGTAGCTAAACTATTTGGTACTTCTATAAAGAATTACTTGGGAGTATCATTAATCTATGCAGAGCACTATCTCTGTTATTTTATATAACTTATTTTTTTGGACCATTAGACGGGGGAAAATAGGAAAAACATTTATCCTATTAATACTTCCCTGGAGGTGTAAAGTGGAAGGGCCATTATCACTAATTTTAATGTACTAGAGTAGAATAGAGAGGTAATAAATCAGTTGTTGGTGTTTCTCTGCAGTGTGTATTATACACACATAGCTCTACTACATGTAAATCTACAGACATACACAGCTCTGCTACATGTACAATTACACACACACAGCTCTGTTACATGCACATTTGCATACACACACACACACATACACACAACTTAACTCGTGCCCTGGCTGGTTGACTCGAGCAAGGATTGTGGCCCCACTGTACCACGAACCAGACTACCCTGGAAGGGCGTGACTAAGCAGCTACCTTGGTATTCACTGGAGCCTCTAGTGGTGAGGTCAGGCTTGTGCGGCAGGTACCACTCCAGGGCGGTGTCTGGCTGTGGCTGCTGATCCCACTGGGGGACGGAACACTGGTGACAGGTGCGGGCAAGTACAGACGAGCACAACTTGTACTTCTGGCATGCAGGCGGGCGGGCACGGCTGGCGAGCCTGTAACTGGTTCGGGTAGGACAGGAACATAGGCAGGTACGAGTGGGAAAAGGGAACAGGTACGAACTAGTTCAGACTGAAGGGACAGGAACCAGTAGGATCCAGCACAGACTAAAGGGACAGGAACCGCAGGGATCAGAGCAGAACCGCACGGTGAGCGGCAGAGGCACAACCGCACGGTGAGCGGCAGAGGCACAACCGCACGGTGAGCGGCAGAGGCACAACCGCACGGTGAGCGGCAGAGGCACAACCGCACGGTGAGCGGCAGAGGCACAACCGCACGGTGAGCGGCAGAGGCACAACCGCACGGTGAGCGGCAGAGGCACAACCGCACGGTGAGCGGCAGAGGCACAACCGCACGGTGAGCGGCAGAGGCACAACCGCACGGTGAGCGGCAGAGGCACAACCGCACGGTGAGCGGCAGAGGCACAACCGCACGGTGAGCGGCAGAGGCACAACCGCACGGTGAGCGGCAGAGGCACAACCGCACGGTGAGGGGCAGAGGCACAACCGCACGGTGAGCGGCAGAGGCACAACCGCACGGTGAGCGGCAGAGGCACAACCGCACGGTGAGCGGCAGAGGACAGAGCTCACAGCATGGCCAGGAGTGGTGAGTAAAAGGGGAGATAGGAAGCCATGCAGTGATGGTACATAACTGCATGTACATTTACTCAGATACAGCTCTGCTACATACACATTTCTATACACAAAGCTTTGCTACATGCACACAGCCCTGCTACATGCACACTTGCACACACAGCTCTGCTACAGGCACACACACAGCTCTGCTACATGCACACACACAGCTCTGCTACATGCACACACACAGCTCTGCTACATGCACACTTGCATACACACAGCTCTGCTACATGTACTTTTACTCAGACATCTTGCAGTTCCTGACGGGGTCTAAATGGTAGTTTCACAAGCAGAGCAGCTGAAGGACCTTCTACTCAATTACCTGAAGGAGATCTTTATATTTTTTCTAACTATATTATTTTAACTCACCCATTTGAAGCCTAACATTTTTTCTGTCTGATGTTGTATGTTTTTGATATTTTTAACTATGTAATAATAAAGATTATATAGATTTTTTTTACATTTAATTATTGGGCTCTGCACTCCTTTTTGATTTTTTTGTTCAAATAGAAGTATATATTTTAGGGACATCGCTTCATGTTGGTCTAATATATGTTTATATTTAAAACCCTTTTATAGGTTTGTGTAATCACAAGACAGCCTTCCGATTACCGAATATCTGTAATAAAAGTAAGGCCATGTTTTTGGCTGGTGATTAAAGATGTTTCCCCTCTTTCTACACCATATTAGATAATATGGACATTACAGAGGGGGGTTCGCTGCTAAACCCAAGGGGAATCACTCTGGTTGACCCAATCATCATAAAATACCACAAACTATTAGAGGTATTGCACAAGATTAGAGAAATATGGCTGCTGTCTTCCAAAGTTCAACCACACTTGTAAATTGGTTGTGTTTGGTAACACAAACCCCATATGACCTGTGGACAGGTGCAGCACCGCTTTTGGAAGAAATCAGCCATGTTTTTGTGATCCTGGAATACCCCTTTAACCTCAAGGCTAAGAGAGGCCAAAGCAATAGGCAATATCACTGCTGTGGTTTAGTGGTGCACACTTCCACGGTGGTGATTCTTCTGCAAACTGCAACAATAATGAAAATAGCGCTGAACCCTCCTAAAACAATAGAGGCAGAGATTACAGCCGTCAGGTCGACAGGACATTATGTCAGAGTTCATAAAACCTTTATGTATCAGCGTATCCTGTGAAGTTTTTTGTCACAAAAATATTTATTACAGAAAGGGGATTGCTTAGCAAAAATGAGGAATGATGGCGTCCCGGATTTCACACAAAACCTAGGAAAAGACAAGACAGCAATAAGTATAGTACAGCAATGATCAACTTATTCATTCGACACAAACACAATATTAAAAGAGTAACTACATTTTTTTTGTTGAATTTTTTTATGAATCTTTCTACTCACTTTACTAGAGAATCTGTCTTCATGCTTCTAAAAAAAAGTGCATGTAATTGACTTCCAGGCTCCTGCTTTTCCCTTCTTTTTGGCTGCCTTCAGCTGCATGAATATCAGAGCATATTCATTTGGAGTACAGATGATGGCAGTGAAAGGATCAGCAACGATCTCCTCTGCTGAGTGTTGTGCTTCCAGAACTCTCTCCTGCAGCAGCTTACTTCCAGAGTTAGTGAAACACAAGCACTGGGCCGACACATCACTGCCATCATCTGTACTCCAAACGAGAATGGTCTGATATCACTGCAGCTGAAGGCAGACAAACAAACTGGGGAACATCACGTGATTGGAAGTCACTTCCATGCGATTTGGTTTTTTTTTTTGTTTTTTTTTTTTTACAGGCATGAAGACAAATCTCCAGAAAAAGTGATTTACAAAATGTTATAACTGTGATAGGACATTGATCCAGGAAGCTAGTCTGAATACTGTATGTGGAGTTGGGACGGAAGTTTTCCCTTAATATGGGGCAATTAGCATCTGCCCCATTGCCTTCCTCTGAATCAATATGTTACGACATAGGCCTTCAGTCTAAAAAGCAAAAAAAGAATTCCAGCTCGACGAGGCAGTGAAAAGTAAAAATTCAGTCTAAAAAACATAAAACTTTTCAAGCTCGACAAAATTATTTAAAAAAAAAAAAAAGTTTGATTACTCTGTAACTTAGGAAAAAACAACACACATCATTCATTCCTAAGTATGCTGTAGTCCTCACCTGCTGTGCTGCAGGACCTGGAGTAATGTCTTGTCCGGATCTACCTGGTAAAAGGACTGAGACATTTCATCCTCAAAGAAGATCTGCAAAAAAAAAAAAAGATGAGATTGTAGACATTCTCCCTGCACTAGTGCATAAATCAAGCAGACGAAGCACTAGGTATACATGTTGTTCCCATGTGATGGATACAGCTATTTGATTTTAATAATGGAGAACTATGTCTCTATTAAATTGTTGACCACCTTATCATGTGTCATGTTGCTGGACTTATAGTTATGAGCTGTAATTTGTGGGGGAACCTAAAAAGTGTTCAGCTCCATGGGGAAAATTAAAGGGTTTGTCCACTTTATTCTATCAGATGTGTTGGGAGGACATGATTTTGTGGTCCTTACTGGGGATGGTGCTGTCCAGCAGCCACGTCATTATGTTGTCTTCTGACAGGAGCCTCGCAAACCGCCTGCTACCCAACTGCACCCTGATTCCTCTTTTGATTAGTCAGCCTGATGTGATGTCATCGTTGAGGTGTGATGTCATACCAGGCAGGCTACTCACAAGAGAAGCTGTGGATGCCGGCAGATGGCAGGGCTCCGTTCTGGCAGTCGTAGATTACTAACGTGGTCCTGTGAATCGATTTTCACCATCTCTAGTACGCACTAACATTAGGTGATACAATTTAGTCAGTGACCCCTCTTTTGAGAGGCCTGTTACTGCAGCCTTCATCACAGGACTTCATCAACATGGCCGCTGACGAAGGAGCCTGTTATGGGACCTGTCCGTCCGCCTCCAACTGAAACCACTGCACATGAAAACTAAAGACGTGACTACTTTGCAGAACGACTGTCTGTGCTGACCTCTAGGTTATGAGCCACGTATTTTCTCTCTGTATCCCACGGTGGCAAATCCTGTGAGAACATTTCATTCAGATGATCTATAAATCTAAAAATAATAATTAAATGATGAACTGCAGAAACATGATGGAGTCACCAGAAACCCCATCTAACTATAGGGTGCAGTGAGAAATTCCCAGCCTACCTGGAGTCTTCCTGAAATGCAGAGATGAAGTCCGTCTGACTGTGTTCGGGGTAGAAGAACAGCACCGGCCAATGAAGGCGGCCATTCTCATCTAAAAACACTTGTGCCCCAGTCACATTTTCAGAACTGGAGATGCCATTATGTACCGTTCCTACCGTCTCTTCCTCGTCATCTTCCTTGCTGCTTTGTTCTAGTAATTTTATTCCTCGTTCCTATAGTAAAAGTAAAATAATCATGATAATTACTTGTTCAGGTAAGTGCATCCTCCCACCCATCAACGGTTTACTCATCTAGGGATATTTAGAGGGTCGTCCTATCAGAGGAAGAATTCTCCACGTCTCCAGCTGCACTGTAACTGGGCCACTCACATCCGCAAACTGGGAGTATGCGCTCATCCGGACGAATGCAGGCGCTGACTGCCATTTACATGCACTAGTTTGATCAGAACAGTGCATTCTGTGATTTTTATTCCCACGCAGACCAATGGTCCGTGTGGAAAATCGGCCACATGCACTGGCTGTAATGGGTACGTATAAATACACTAGTTTGATAGTCATACTCCGAACCAAGCCAGATGTCAACACGCCCCAGAACCGTTTGACCCCATCCTGCACAGAGATGCGCACGCTCCAAGAACAGATTTAGTGAGAAGAAATACCCATAAATATATAATGTGTATATATTATTCAGGCAGCAGCAACATGTTTAAGCCACGTTCACAAGTTCAATATTTGGCCAGTATTTTTCAGTGAAAACCAGGAGTGGTGACATGTTTCTATTATACTTTTCCACTGATTGTTCAACTCCTGGTTTTGGCTTACAAATACTGAAGGAAAATACTGACCAAATACTGAATGTGTGAACGTGGCCTTAACTGATATCTGTGCGTTTACTTTCACAGTCTCCAGCCTTCTTTTCTCCAATTAAAAAATATGAACAATTAAATAGACATATTTGGACCTTTATGGACGCAGCGTTACCAAACTATGAAAGTAAAAAGTAAAATGGTCCTGTACTCAAGGGGTTAGCACAGTTTTGGGAAGTGGGACAGCGAGCGAGCTTCGGTGCCGTCCTCACTGCGCATTTTCATTTATTATTATGTTAAACATGTCTAATACTCTTGCCTTAATTGCACGCAGAAGAGAGTCGCTTTGGGCCTGCTTCTTCTTTTCTGTCTGTCTCAACTTCCTGGCATCTCGCTCTGCAGCCCTCTGTACATGGAGAAAGAATTTTATTTCATATCATCCATTAAAAAAAAATAAAATAGCAAAAAAAATAACTCCATAAAGTCAAAGAACTTGACTATGTGCAGTCTGCCCACGACCAGCACACATGCCTGCACTGAGGTCCTTGTTATTACGGTATGTGATTTGCACACTTCTGATCACATTCCGACTAGACGTGTCCACCCTAGCTCAATTCCCTTGTACTGAGCGAAGCTGCGGACGTCTGGTCGGCACGTGACCAAATGGACACAAATCACATACTTACAGTCACGTGACTGACTGCATCCGACACAGGAGAATCCCGTTCAGCGCATCCAATTAGTGCTGTAAAGCAGACGGAAAGTCCTAAGAAGTGCAATACACATTGAGAAGTGTCCAGCATCCAACGGTCTAAACTTTCAAACTTGCAGCTTTTATAAAAGTTTCCATGCAGTCCATCATACGGTCAAAGCAAACATTACTAACGCATTTCAGGCACTCGATCATGGCAGCCAATGCTTGGCCAGAAATGCGCATGCAATGTGTTTTACTCACATGATAAATGTTATCAATACCTTTAAAGTGTAGCTATACTTGGTAATTGTTTTTGGCAAGTTGTATCCCAGCACTGCTGATTGGATATAGTCCGAGTCCTGAGACCTCCACCGATTACTCGATCCAAGGAGCAGAATACTCAGCCTATGCATGAGCAGGATGGTGTACAGACTTTCTAATGAGCCAAACACCGCTGTGCTCGAGACCCCACTGAACATGAGAATGGGAATCACAAAGTCCCCTTTGTGAATGAAGTGTTAAAGAGCCTGACAAGTGCTTACCAATGCTTCATTCACCCAGGAGGAACAGTGGAGTCTCAGCAGATGGACCCACACCAATCATTCATTTATCGCTGATTATTTATGGGCCAACCCCTTTAACATTTCCAAAATTCGATGACTATATATCAAACAAGGTCTTATTTTTATATGTAACTGATAACCATATACACATCGGCCCTGCGGTAAGGACCAGCTATTCTTTTTTTACTTACAAGAAGTTTATCCGCTTTCGTCCTTATTTCCAAAAGTTTCTTCTCCGTTGGACTGATCTGTAAGCCTTCATCGCACCATTTCAACGTTTCAGAGTAATTCTTTATTTCCATGTAGCACAGAGCACCTAAAACAGGACACATGGAGTATCCGGCATCAACTTATAACATTAAATCGGATGAGGCACCAAACATATGCTTTTATTTTTATTCCCTCAAAACAGGTAGAAAAAAAGTAAAATAAACAGTCCTATATTCAACCTATAAAACCAAACATCTGGAACTGGCTCTGGCTGCGAGGCCCCTAAGAGTTGCAGGTCGGCCCCACTGTCCTGGCTTCAGTAAAACATCATGGAGCAATCCGTACATGCGCTGGCTGATAATAGTTAGGACTGTGCTTGGTGGGGTGGGGGTCGGTAAGAAAATAATTTTTGGAACTGCCAAAAACTAAACAAACATTAACATCCCTCACAAAAAAAATTAAAAGAAAAACAAACAAACAAATGATGATTAAGATGATGTTTAGTTTGGACTAATTACCTCGAATCACTGCCTTTAAATGGTCTGACTTCTGCTTTCTTGCAGCAATTGCATCATTAAGAGAGGAGCGGTAATTGCCTGGAGAGAACAGAACAACTTGGTTTATTTTTACATAAATAAAAAATTGAATGAACGTGTTCAGATAAGGTGTTATCTGAGCATGCTCGTGTGCTAACAAATGTGTCTTCAGCATGCTCAAATAATATATTCGAGTCCCCGCAGCTGCATGTTGCCCAACCCTAATATCTGCATCTTATGAAAAATATGTATGCAATATGTTTTATGATCAGATCATCTTTTTTTAATTGTGGTCATCACACACACTCACCTAGATAAAACTGAGCCGCTGCCCGGTTGGTGTACAGCACCGCATTCAGCTCTGCATCCTTACAACTCTTTTTGATGCCCTCTGTGTAAGCGATGATGGCTTTCTTGTAATTCTTTTCTTTGAAGTAGTCATTTCCCTCTTCTTTATAGCATTTGGCTTGTTCTGCGCAATCAAGATTAAAGGGATTGTATGACATCACAAAAAAAATTGCTCTCCTCCATCAACTGGATCTGGCATTACAGCTCTTGACGAACCAGAGCCCTGCAAACCACATCCTACCTGGGCCAGGGTCCTGCAAACCACATCCGACCTGGGCCAGAGCCCTGCAAACCACATCCGACCTGGGCCAGAGCCCTGCAAACCACATCCGACCTGGGCCAGAGCCCTGCAAACCACATCCGACCTGGGCCAGAGCCCTGCAAACCACATCCGACCTGGGCCAGAGCCCTGCAAACCACATCCGACCTGGGCCAGAGCCCTGCAAACCACATCCGACCTGGGCCAGAGCCCTGCAAACCACATCCGACCTGGGCCAGAGCCCTGCAAACCACATCCGACCTGGGCCAGAGCCCTGCAAACCACATCCGACCTGGGCCAGAGCCCTGCAAACCACATCCGACCTGGGCCAGAGCCCTGCAAACCACATCCGACCTGGGCCAGAGCCCTGCAAACCACATCCGACCTGGGCCAGAGCCCTGCAAACCACATCCGACCTGGGCCAGGGTCCTGCAAACCACATCCGACCTGGGCCAGAGCCCTGCAAACCACATCCGACCTGGGCCAGGGTCCTGCAAACCACATCCGACCTGGGCCAGGGTCCTGCAAACCACATCCGACCTGGGCCAGGGTCCTGCAAACCACATCCGACCTGGGCCAGGGTCCTGCAAACCACATCCGACCTGGGCCAGGGTCCTGCAAACCACATCCGACCTGGGCCAGGGTCCTGCAAACCACATCCGACCTGGGCCAGGGTCCTGCAAACCACATCCGACCTGGGCCAGGGTCCTGCAAACCACATCCGACCTGGGCCAGAGCCCTGCAAACCACATCCGACCTGGGCCAGAGCCCTGCAAACCACATCCGACCTGGGCCAGAGCCCTGCAAACCACATCCGACCTGGGCCAGGGTCCTGCAAACCACATCCGACCTGGGCCAGGGTCCTGCAAACCACATCCGACCTGGGCCAGGGTCCTGCAAACCACATCCGACCTGGGCCAGGGTCCTGCAAACCACATCCGACCTGGGCCAGGGTCCTGCAAACCACATCCGACCTGGGCCAGGGTCCTGCAAACCACATCCGACCTGGGCCAGGGTCCTGCAAACCACATCCGACCTGGGCCAGGGTCCTGCAAACCACATCCGACCTGGGCCAGGGTCCTGCAAACCACATCCGACCTGGGCCAGGGTCCTGCAAACCACATCCGACCTGGGCCAGGGTCCTGCAAACCACATCCGACCTGGGCCAGGGTCCTGCAAACCACATCCGACCTGGGCCAGGGTCCTGCAAACCACATCCGACCTGGGCCAGGGTCCTGCAAACCACATCCGACCTGGGCCAGGGTCCTGCAAACCACATCCGACCTGGGCCAGGGTCCTGCAAACCACATCCGACCTGGGCCAGGGTCCTGCAAACCACATCCGACCTGGGCCAGGGTCCTGCGAATCGATTCGTTCATCTCTAGCATATAAGTATTCCAGGTTCTCCTCCTGCACCATCCTTACAGCCTGCACAGATCTTCTGTCCAGCAAACGGCTGCTGATGGAGGAGCCTGTGTCCCGACCTCTCCATCAACCTCCTTCAATTTAAAGAGACCGCACACAGGAAACCATTTATTTTTTATCGGAGGTGGTTGATGGACAGGTGGGGTCACATGCTTCTCCGCAGGCAGTATAGAAAGCTTTTAAGAACCTTTAATAGTTATATATTATTAGGTGTCATAAAATCCTGTCCCCCAAACACTTATATATATAAAAAAAAAAAAGTAGACCACCCCTTTAAGTAACTTGCCAGCCTGTGTTGCCAACGTAAGCCAGGCATGTCAACATCGACAGTATACTGGAAAATGATGAACTATTAAATGGCCGGACTGGGATAGTAAGGAAAAAAATCCATATTCACTGCCAGCAATTAGAGATCTTAAATATTGTAGGACAATAAGACAGTATAGTAAAAACTTGCACAGAATTATGTGCCAAATAATTACACCTTATGCACATGCCGCTGCACACAATACCTTCAGGGGATCGATCATTGTCAAAGAGCATAGACTGGAGGCAGGCCAGGTCCGGGGCTTTCTCTGGGTCAATTTCATCCGGAGCTGTCTTCATAAACATAGGAATCTTCTCAAACTCCTACAGTGGATGTAGAAAATGAACGTTACATCTTGGGATATCACACACCAGGCCATATAACATCTGCTGTACTCTCCCAGTAAGTATGGGATGGATTGTGTAGGTAAAGGTATGCAGTCCACCCGATGTGTACGATGCAGAGCTCTACAGCCTATAGGTTATATCGCCCGGACTACCATGATTAAAAAATACACTCATCACCTAATAAGTCAGGACTCACCTCCTGCCAGTTGTCCTCATTGAACGCCCCCTTGTATTTCTGCTTTCGGAATTTATCCATAAACTGGTCCATGACTTCATCTTCCTCCGGCTGCTTCGGATCCATGACAGCGCAGGATTTCCTGTAAAATACAGACATCCAAGTGATTCCATATATATTTTTTAATTAATTTTGCTTACAAGATACAACGAAGATTTGAGAAAGTTTGGATGTGCGAGGGCCTGTACGATTACTGACTGCAACATAAGGGAAGGCAAAAGGGTCTGCAATCACTTTTATAGTGGTCCCAGCTGATCAGACTCATGGCCACCTCTGCATTCATCCTCCTACTAGACAGGGCAGGGGTCAGGGACACATATCCTGGTGCTCTGATTCCATATTTATGAAGGGGGGGACCTAACATCAAAAGCACATCATAAGCCACATATCAAACAGTTTGCACTCCCATCTACTATATAATACTGCAATACACTGCATCTTCTATGCAGGGAGCTGCAATAGGGCAAGAGAAGCCCACACCATATAGTACAGACCTAAAGTTTGGACACACCTCATTTAAAGATTTTTCTGTATTTTCCTGACTATGAAAATTGTACATTCACACTGAAAGCATCAAAACTATGAATTAACACATGTGGAATTATATACTTAACAAAAAAGTGTGAAACAACTGAAATTATGTCTTATATTCTAGGTTCTTCAAAGTAGCCACCTTTTGCTTTGATGACTGCTTTGCACACTCTTGGCATTCTCTTGATGAGCTTCAAGAGGTAGTCACCGGGAATAATCTTCCAACAATCTTGAAGGAGTTCCCAGAGATGCTTAGCACTTGTTGGCCCTTTTGCCTTCACTCTGCGGTCCAGCTCACCCCAAACCATCTCGATTGGGTTCAGGTCTGGTGACTGTGGAGGCCAGGTCATCTGGGGTAGCACCCCATCACTCTCCCTCTTGGTCAAATAGCCCTTACACAGCCTGGAGGTGTGTTTGGGGTCATTGTCCTGTTGAAAAATAAATGATGGTCAAACTAAACGCAAACCAGATGGAATAGCATGTCGCTGCAAGATGCTGTGGTAGCCATGCAGGTTCAGTATGCCTTCAATTTTGAATAAATCTCCAACAGTATCACCAGCAAAGCACCCCCACACCATCACACCTCCTCCTCCATGCTTCACGGTGGGAACCAGGCATGTAGAGTCCATCCGTTCACCTTTTCTGCGTCGCATCAAGACACGGTGGTTGGAACCAAAGATTTCAAATTTGGACTCATCAGACCAAAGCACAGATTTCCACTGGTCCAATGTCCATTCCTTGTGTTCTTTAGCCCAAACAAGTCTCTTCTGCTTGTTGCCTGTCCTTAGCAGTGGTTTCCTAGCAGCTATTTTACCATAAAGGCCTTGACCTGGTCTCTAATCTGAGCTGCTGTTAACCTGTGATTTCTGATGCTGGTGACTCGGATAAACTTGTCCTCAGAAGCAGAGGTGACTCTTGGTCTTCCTTTCCTGGGGCGGTCCTCATGTGAGCCAGTTTCTTTGTAGCGCTTGATGGTTTTTACAACTGCACTTGAGGACACTTTCAAAGTTTTCACAATTTTTCGGACTGACTGACCTTCATTTCTTAAAGTAATGATGGCCACTCATTTTTCTTTACTTAGAATTTGTATTATGGCAAGAAAAAAGCAGCTAACAGTCTATTGAGTAGGACTATCAGCTGTGTATCCACCAGACTTCTGCTCAACACAATTGATGGTCCCAACACCATTTATAAGGCAAGAAATCCCACTTATTAAACCTGACAGGGCACACCTTTGAAGTGAAAACTAGGGGCGACTTACTTTTTTAGGGTCGAGTCGGGTTTCGCGAAACCAGACTATCTCTAAAGTCGAGTCGAGTGAAATCGGCCGATTATGGCGAAAAGTCAATGCCTTCTCCTTCTTCATAGGTGTCCACGCCCCTAAGACCCATGTCATCACTCTGCCCACGCTCCTTCATTGGCTGAAAAAATGGCGCCAAGCGCATCATATGAAATGCGACTTTGGCGCGAAAGTCGCGTACCGCATGGCCGACCCCAAACAGGGATCGGGTTTCATGAAACCTGACTTTGCCAAAAGTCAGCGACTTTTGAAAATGAACGATCCGTTTCGCTCAACCCTAGTGAAAACCATTTCCGGTGACTACCTCTTGAAGCTCATCAAGAGAATGCCAAGAGTGTGCAAAGCAGTCATCAAAGCAAAAGGTGGCTACTTTGAAGAACCTAGAATATAAGACATAATTTCAGTTGTTTCACACTTTTTTGTTAAATATATAATTCCACATGTGTTAATTCATAATTTTGATGACTTCAGTGTGAATGTACAATTTTCATAGTCATGAAAAAACAGAAAAATCTTTAAATGAGAAGGTGTGTCCAAACTTTTGGTCTGTACTGTATATTGGCTCATTGTTAAAGGGGAAAACAAAAGATGCCATTGGACATCCCCTTTTAAAACCAGATAGGCACAATATAAACCAGGGGAGACATATTCCCAGGGACCATAGTACTCGGACCAGCAGTCTCATTTTGCAGGCTCTTAAATTGCTCATTACGTGGCGAGCGCATACACGCAAAAGTCACTACTGAAAGTTGAGGAGCATGCAATGAAGGATTACTGTGTCAAGATGTACTATGTAGGCACAGTCAGCGAGCTTTGCATTCCCGTCCTACCAATAAAGACAACAGTCTCGGCGTCTCCTATGTGATGTATACACAGCAGTCTCGGCGTCTCCTATGTGATATACAGAAGAAACGAATGGCTGGCACACGACTTATGTTTGGATGTGTGGTGCTAGTGAACGGAGTCAAAGATCCCATAGATAAGTAAAGTTAATAATCACTGCACTCATACCAGCATACCACCATACACAGCAGCAGGGCCGGCTCCAGGTTTTTGAGGGCCCCGGGCGAACGAGTCTCAGTGGGCCCCCCCAACCCCCCCCTTTAACACATAAAAGCTGCATTTTGCATGCGTTGTGCGTTGCGTCGCCGACGCAGCACCGCACAACGCAAATGTGAACGTAGCCTAATAAAGTCGCCGGGTCTGCAAAGGGTTAAGAAAGGGGGGGTGCCCCGGAATCCCCCTGAGATCACGTCACAGCGGCCCCAGAGCCCCAAAAACCATGTCCAGCACATTACACCCGGCCTGGGGGCAGTGCAGCACCCACATAATCACTGGCACTGCACGCAGCTTTCTGACCATCTTGCTCCTGAATGAGCTTTATTAATTTGAGGGCAGACCTGACCCACTGACCAGCCAGGCTCAGCAGCAGCCAGCCAGGCTGCATCCCATATAATTCCACTCCCCCGGTCCCCCCCCCTTTTCCCTGCAAAGTGCAGCGTTGGGAGTTGGGACAGACCCTCACCCCCCTCACCGAAGACGAGTCACTGACTCACACTCACTGCGTCGCCGGCCCCCTCGTTGTGGACAGCAGGAGAGGGTGCACCGTCCTCACTGCAGGCTGCAGCTGCTGCTCGTCTTCTCCTCCCGCTTGGCGCTGCCGGACCTGTCCTCTCCTCATGTCCTGGATGGTGGACGCTGGACCGGAGTGGGAAGGCTTCAGCGGCGCCAGCGAACGGTGCGGTCCGACTCCGAACGGCTCTCTCTCTGTCCTCTCCTTGCTCTAGGATGACGAGCCCGCCGACCGGATGTAACAGAATAGATGACCCAGCGACCCGGAAGTGTCTTCTGTATCCATGGTGAGGGCCGGCAGAGGTGAGTATTGCTGCTATTGCAGCTGCGCAGCGCCAGGCGCCAGCGAAATGGCCTCAGACATAGCTGACTGCGCCCCCTGCAGCCAAGGCGCTGCCGGGCGACGTGTGGATGTAGTGAATGACGCGCGCTGGCGGCTGACGTGTACTACCATAAATGGGCCCCCCCGTCTTGCCAGGGCCCCGGCATTTGCCCGGGTGCGCCGGGTGCTGACGCCGGCCCTGCACAGCAGTCTCGGCGTCTCCTATGCGACGTCTACACAGCAGTCTCGGTGTCTCCTATGCGACGTCTACACAGCAGTCTCGGCGTCTCCTATGCGACGTCTACACAGCAGTCTCGGCGTCTCCTATGCGACGTCTACACAGCAGTCTCGGCGTCTCCCATGCGACGTCTACACAGCAGTCTCGGCGTCTCCCATGCGACGTCTACACAGCAGTCTCGGCGTCTCCCATGTGACGTCTACACAGCAGTCTCGGCGTCTCCCATGTGATCTATAAACAGCAGTCTCGGTGTCTCCAATGTGATCTATATACAGCAGTATGTGATACATACAGCAGTCTCGGAGTCTCCTATGTGATACATGTACAGTAGTCTCTGAGTCTCCTATGTGATACATGTACAGCAGTCTCTGAGTCTCCTATGTGATACATATACAGCAGTCTCTGAGTCTCCTATGTGATACATATACAGCAGTCTCTGAGTCTCCTATGTGATACATATACAGCAGTCTCTGATGTGATCTATATACAGCAGTATGTGATACATACAGCAGTCTCGGAGTCTCCTATGTGATACATATACAGCAGTCTCTGAGTCTCCTATGTGATACATATACAGCAGTCTCGGAGTCTCTTATGTGATGTATATGTAACGTGGCGGTAGCTGTGAGCGAGGTACTTATCCCTTACGCCCTGGCACATTACATGAAGGGGGGGTCCAGGCAGGGTGTGTGGATTTGTGCTGTGAGGGAGCTACGCCCATGCAGGCCGCATGAAACCAGTGCAAAACAAACCTTTTACTGAACATTAACGTGGGGAGGGATATATACATATATACAGTAGATAGCGGGCACATAGCTTTACAAACATTTCCCTGATAATGCGTAACATTTTCCTCACACAAATTCAATCCCTTTCGCTTCTCTTTACTTGTTCTCAGTCTTCACAGTACAGTACAGATAGCAAGAGTCCTTTACTCGACCCGCGGTTCTGCGTATTCTTTCCCCTTAGGGGAACTATGGTGCCAGTATGGCCGGTACGTATCTTCTCTTCTGATGCTCCGGAACACCTGCCCAGGGCACTCCTCCATCTTGTGTACTCTGTCCTGTCTAGCCCCGACCGTTACCTTTCGGCGTTATAAACTCTGAGCCTTACTGCTCAGCATCCTCTTCCAGGACCCGTCTCCAAAAAACTCACTCTGTCACTAGTCTTCGTTTCCGCTCTGGATCACACTCTCTCTTTTTCCTGGTCTCCTCTCACTTCTAGGGACACCCACAAAATGCAGCACTGCTCACACTAGACCTTAGGTCCCTTTTCTCTACACTCTGGTCCCTATCTCTTTCCCTTCAGCTTAGCCTCTCCCACTCTGGGCTAGTCCCAAAGTTAACTCTATCTGTCCCTGTTACCTATCTGCTGCTGGGCAGAATACAGCCTAGTCACCAACAACACAGATCACTACACATCTGTTCCCACGGCCCCTGCTGTACACCAGTGCAATGACAGTACTGACTCAGAGTAGAGCTACTGCAAACGAGAGGGCCTACAAGTCAGAAAGAGCTACCACATGGATGCCATGCTGGTACATGTACTTCTTCTAACAGGGCAGCGCAATGCCCATGTATGAGACAAATAAGAGCCTACCTGGAGAAATTAACCGTTGCACTAGGTCTTCAGTCCTCCAGCACGCTCTCAGGTGTCGCTCTTCTGTCACACACTTCCGGTCTTCTCCATGGTTCCACGTGTGCCTCGCAGTGCACCGCGCTTTCCGTTCCCCCATGTGTTTCTTCCGGTGTACGTCTTCCGGTTTCTTTTACCCTTGGATTTTGGGTGTTGACAGCCCGGTGTCTGATAAAGGTGAGCAGTGCTGGGAACATGGGACAAGGTTCCCTGTGTGATGTGTGCGCAGTTGCCCTGCAGGGTGTCATGGCTGCCGTGTCTCAGGCATTAGCCGTCTTGGATTCTTTTGTGTTAACCCTTTCAAGTCCTCCCTGCTTTTGTTGTCACTGCAGTGTATTCTAGCAGAAATTGTGCAAATAAATGCACCCATATCATCCATGGAAGGGCCGGGTGTAAGTGGCCCCTCTGGTGACCCAGTCCGGGTGAGCCCGTCTTCACTTACAGTTTTCTTCTCCTCTTCTTTCAAGAGCTGTAACTTTATCTTTGTCGTTTCATAGCTACGTGGCAGGTCTTGTTTTTTTGCGGTACAGGCTATAATTTTCCTCATTACCACTTTGGGGTGCACATAACTTTCTGGTCACTTTTTCATCTTTTTTTTTGTGGGAGTCGAAGTGAGGAAAAGCAAGTTTCTCTGTCGCCTCATTGGGGGACACGGGACCATAGTTAATTTGCTTAGTGTCGCATAGGAGGCACACCTAAAATTTCGTACGACGGGATTACAGATGAAGAAAAGTCGGTCTCCTGCGAGACTCCCGGCATGGCTCCTTCCTCAGCCCCCTATTATAGGGTGCCCGGGCATGGGGAATAGCCATCTCGACTTCAACCGGGCACCCTATAATAGGAAGGAAGGAGCCATGCCGGGAGTCTCGCAGGAGACCGACTTTTCTTCATCTGTAATCCCGTTGTATGAAATTTTAGGTGTGCCTCCTATGCGACACTAAGCAAAAACTATGGTCCTGTGTCCCCCAATTAGAGGCTAAGAGAAAGAGATTTTACGGTGAGTACACAAAAATCTCCTTTTTCTGCAATTTGCTTTACATTTTCAGCGTTCACCGTGTGGGGTAAATATTACGATACTGTATTAGTTCAGACACGCAGCAATGCCACTTTTTGTTTTACATTCTGGGAAAAGGGAGTGATATGAATATATATAATTTTTTTTTTTTTACACATTTTGTGTGGGATCTTCTAGGGGTCTTAAATGAGGGATCTCTACAATACACTGCAATACTGTAATATTATAATATTGTAAAATTACAGATCCATGAGTAGAAACATGCACGCCACACTCCTTCCCGCTATTCCCCCCATTCTTCCCATCCCTCCCCCAGACACACCCATGGATAAGAATGGCTCTGTTCCATATTTTTAAAAAAATCCTTGTGTTTTAAACTTGTACACTCTTTTTAAATGCAGCCACATACTGCTTGGGCATAGGGTAGTGTGCCAAATGTCCCCCTCTGCTATGCTGAAAAGAGGAGTGGGCTCATTCAGAGATGGGGGCGTATATTTTTCAGGCATGTCTTGAGCTTGTTTTATCGAATTAATGAAGAAAGAGTGCACTACTGTCCAGAATATTTAGAACAGAGTGCAGTACCTAGTTTGTGCAACAATAATGTATGAAAACAGAAAAAAAAGACTGCACTAATAATAGTATGCACATCCTCATAGTAAAATTGGAAAACCTTTATTTCACCTTAAACACAATAACTATAAAAAACTTTAAAATACAGATTACAACCCAATAACCCTCACCCCTAGAGCTTGTTTTATCGGGTGCAGTTTGCGTTAAGTCGCCCTGTGTTTGGTCCCCTTCACACAAAGTGCGGCAGATACAATTGTTTTAGATGGAATTTAGGATCACATTCTGGAGATTTGAAAAATATCCTAAAGGAAAAATTAGGAAATGTTTCCTCTCTACCTGCAATCCCTCTTTTTTTTTTTTTTTAATTTAAAATAATGTGCAAAAGAACAGATCTCCCTTATGCGGTGTGAAAGCAAAATTATTAGGACAGCTAGAAGTTGCTTTAAGGGGAAGCTATCAGCATTAGTGATGAGGAAAGTGCTCGGATAAGGTGTAATCTGAGCATGCTCATGTGCTAATAACGTATCTTCGGCATACTTAAAAAAGTATGTTTGAGTCCCCACACTTGCATGTCTCGCGGTTGTTCAACAATCGTGACACATGCAGGGATCGCCTGTTTGTTAGGTATCCCTGCATGTGTTGTGGCTGTTGAACAGCCGTGAGATTTGCAGCTGCGGGGACTTGAACACAGTATTCAAGCATGCTGAAGATACTCTTTTAGCACATGAGCATGCTCGCACATCACTAATCAGCACGTCTTTACATATGACAGTAGTGGTATGGCTGTATAGGCGCTTGTCCCCTAATAAAAGTGATACCTGTTTTGCAGAGATCCCATGTCTAAGTCATGACATATCTACTGTAGCAACCATATGCAAATCAGGCTGGAAGTGCACTAGGGGCATGTCAGTACACGCCAAATAAGCAGTCTATGTACACTGATGCCCCCAGTGAATTTGCAGCCTGGTATGCAAATGTTTACTACACTAGATATCTCATGACTGGCACTTAGGATCTCTACAAACAAGGTATTGTTTTCATTGGGAGACAACCACGTACACAGCCATACCACTACTGATCTATGTAAAAATGTGCTGACAAGTTCCATTTAATGCAGTGTGCACTGTGAAATGTTTTCCTACATTTTGCAACAGTGGTGCAAGTGAAGCCTTCCATTGAGAGCACCAAATCTAAAAGCTCTTCTTGGGTAAAAGTCTTTGGAAAAATGTTTGTGACTGAGGTGCGAGACCTATAGACAGGTGTGTATCTAATGGGGAAAGGGAAAAAAATTTTTTTGTATATTTGTGATCAATGTGATGGATTATTGACTTTTTGTATTTTTCAGAGTTTGTGATGAGTAGGCTGCTGAGGTCATCACTACCCCATCTAGTGGCCATCAGAGCGTATGGCAATGACTCATCCAAAGTTAGGCGCCACCTGCTGTCCAGGATTTACCAGCCAGGAAATCTGTGGGCAGAAAACCCGTCTGAAATTGAAGACAAATCAAACATGCTCTCCAATAAGAGTCAGAGATTTATGTTCAAAGCAGGATTAATCCGACCCACCAGTCCCGGATGTTTCCACTATTTGCCCCCTACTGTACGCTCAATGGAGAAACTCATTAGGCTGATAGATCGGGCAATGCAGGAGATCGGAGGGCAGAAGATTGACATGGCGACTCTTTGCTCAGCAACTCTGTGGAAGCAAAGTGGACGCTGGGATCTGGTGGGAAAAGAGTTGCTGTGTTTGATGGACAGACACAATCAGGAATACTGCTTAGGGCCCACACATGAAGAGTCCGTCACCAATTTGGTCGCCGCAGAGGGCGGCATCAGCCACAAGAAGCTTCCTCTTCTGCTGTACCAGATCACCCGGAAATTCAGAGATGAAATGAGGCCGTGCTTTGGTTTGCTGCGCGGCAGGGAGTTTTACATGAAGGACATGTACACGTTTGATCTAACAGAGGAAGCCGCCTACGAGACGTATAACAACGTGTGTGATGCCTACTCTAATATATTCCACACCCTTGGCATGAAACATGTGAAAGTCCAAGCAGACACGGGAAATATAGGGGGCAAGATGTCGCATGAGTTTCACCTCCCTGCCGGTATCGGTGAGGACAGGCTGATGGTCTGCGGCAGCTGTGATTTTGCCGCCAACATAGAGACATTGCATCCAGATGAGAGGAATTGTCCTAGTTGTGGAGGCGAGCTGGCAGAAAGTAAGGGCATTGAGATCGGGCACACCTTCTACCTCGGGACCAAGTACTCGCAGGTTTTCAATGCCGTATGTCACGATGCCCAGAACAAACCCGTTGTGGCCGAAATGGGCTGCTATGGCATTGGCGTATCACGGCTGTTGGCGGCATCTATAGAAGTTCTTTCTACCGAGGAGGAGATTCACTGGCCAAGTCTGATTGCCCCATACCAGATTTGTCTCATTCCCCCTAAAAAGGGAAGCAAGGAGACGGCGGCATCATTGGTCGCAGAGGAACTGTACGACTCTATATGCGCCATTCCTCACATGAGAAATGAGGCCGTTTTAGATGATAGAGATCATTTAACTATTGGAAAAAGGGTAAAGGAAGCTCACATGATGGGTTACCCCCATGTTATTGTCATAGGCAAAAAGGCTTTAGAGAGCCCTTCGCTGTTTGAAGTGCGCAATCACAGGACTGGTGAAGTGCAGTTTCTTTCTAAAGACGAATTGTTAGGCTTTATACAGTCAATTCATGTCATCTAGAATATTTTGTAAGTAAACTTATAAAATGATTGTATAATAATAAAAAAATCAGGGTTTTTCCTACCTTGCTCAAACCCTTGTTTGAAGTTTAATGGTGGAGACCACCGGTGTTATGGAAATTTGGTTTGGATAAATCTATCCCTGTGTGTGCTGCAGCCGTTCCCAATAAGACTGAGTATTTTGAGCGCTCATCAAGAATGGACTGTACACCATTGTGACAAAAAAACATTCCATCAATACTGATGATTTATTGTACATACATAGTTTTATAATTGCATATAGAAAGGGTGGTTAGGGGTGGTTAGTTAATTACCATATTGTCTAGCTCCTCTGTTATTGGTTGTTTAAATATATATGGAATATTGTGATTAATGCACATATGGATGCTGATTAAGCAACTAAAATGTAGCTCTCTGCATCTAGGACAAAGTTGAGACATCTCATCAGCACTTAATACATCTGGTGCTGTTCCGCTTTTCGGGGTGTCTGGAAAGTACCGAGGACCCATCTGGCCTAGCTCATGTGGTCAAATCGAGCAATTGATTATAAACTAGCTGAGTATATATTAGCTGTGGATATGAGTATATATGATTATAGAGGAGTATACATGCAAGTGAGATCTACATGATATATATATTTCTATCACACCGGAGCCGCAGGGGAGTGTAGTAATAATAATAATAATAATAATTTTTATTTATACAGCGCCAACATATTCTGCAGCGCTTTACAGTTATAGAGGGGATTTGTACAGACAATAGACATTACAGCATAACAATAATCACAGTTCAAAACAGATACCAAGAGGAGTGAGGGCCCTGCTGCTCGCAAGCTTACAATCTATAGGAAAAAGGGGAGACACGAAAGGTGGATGGTAACAATTGCTTTCGTTGTTCGGACCAGCCATAGTGTAAGGCTCGGGTGTTCATGTAAAGCTGCATGAACCAGTGTAAGGGTAAGTAACACTTCATTCTCTCTTGAGAACTGTTAGAAAACCCCTTTAAAGATTTATTTCCATTGTAGCATGCTATCACCTATCCTATCGTGTTAGGGAATAACCTCTTAAATGTCAAACTAGGGTTTCTCCTTAAAGGTGAACCTGTCATGCAAAAAAATATTAACATGCTGATAAGAGGTTCATCTGCAGGTTAATAGCATTCTAAAGCTGCTCGGCTGCTGCACTGAAAGCCCAGCTAATTGGAGGAAATGAACTTTATTTTTCGCGGCAGCCTCTGGCTTCCAGTTATAGAGGCGCAGCTTCAGTCACCGCTCATTAAGTAGTTAGCTGCGGCTGTAACTGCGCCCCGACACTGACTGACTGACGCATCTGCCGGTTGCGGGGATATGGGACGTCGGACACCGGTTCTGTGGTTTCCGGCTCACGGCCTCACCACTGGAAGTGCCGCATAGCCGCAAACTTACATGGGTGAGTAATGATGCCCCCTTTTCATACACCGCCTCAAAGAAGCTAACGATAAACGCGCATTGGGGTAATTTCTCCCATCAGTATCAGGCTGTTTAATGGATAGATGTTCATCTCTCTACTTATTGTGGCATTATATTTTTGGGATCTGGATTTTCTACCATGTGTTTTATAGCTTACTAGATGGCAGCCCGATTCTAAAGAATCGGGAGTCTAGAATCCATATATACTTTATTTATTCAAATGTAAGAATAATACAATTAATAAATAATAGTAAGAAAGAACAAAAATAATAGGCAGTATATGGAGAAAACACCAAACAAAAGTTCAAAATTGGTGTGAAAATGTCACTGAACCACTTCACAACTAAATATATATAGTTTTGGTAAATGGTATTATCATTTTTTTGACGAAATTCGGCAGGAGCTTGAAGAGCAACGTCACTGGGCCCGCCTCCACGCAGTAGAAACTTGCTGTGAGGTAAAAATTCAAAAATCACACCAAAATGGCGGGCGGAGTGTGTCACAGTACGGCACGTTTCTGATTGGTCGCTCGCAGCAGGCGGCAACCAATCAGACACTGGACACTGTTGACGTCACTTATCTCCGGACATTATCTCCGCACATTAGCTCCGCACATTAGCTCCGGACATTACCTCCGGACATTAGCTCCGGACAAAGCCACGGAAGTTGGCACAAATTGCAGGAAGTAGTATTCTAGGCAATTAATCTCCGGACATTAGCTCCGGACATTAGCTCCGGACATTAGCTCCGGACAGGAAGTTGGCACAAATTGCAGGAAGTAGTATTCTAGGCAATTATATATTAGATTGACCCTGTATGGGAATTATCGTTAATTAGGGTACTATTTCGCCTGGTTCTACCACGAATATATAATGTACCATTATCCTGCAGGTATTTAGAATTGTATAGTTGGGCCTACATGCTTCACCCGGCCTATGTGTTGTACAGTACACTTTGGATCATTACCACTACAATACAATTTCTGACCATCTGGAATCATATCTTTCACCCTATTTGGTGGTTATGAGTTTTTTTTTAATTATATTTCTGGATCTGTCTGTGGTGCATACATTGTTACTTTTACCTTGGACTTTGTGTCCCAGTGTGTTTCACTGTGACATTTTGACTACCCGTACACTGGGGTCCATTCGTGGCTATGTATATATTTTTTGGTATACCTTTCACCTTTATGCTTCCTGCAGTGATTTTTTTTTTTTTTTGCTCTTTGACACTTTCCCCTTCTTATACCTCTTAAGATTTTTTATGTGATTATTTTTTCAATAAAATTCATTTTTACGTTTAGTCGCCTTGGCTTCCATTTCTTTTTGGTTTTCTATTTGTTTGGAACAATGATTTTCATAGGACCAGTTCTTTCTTGGGTACTTTTTTTTTCACGATGCATGGATCTTAACTTTTTCGCCATTTTTATATTCCTCTTTTTATTATATCCAGTGAAAATATAAGAAAAGTAGGAAATGCGTGGATATTTTTCACATATTATTTTATATACTCTGCTTTGCCCTCCCCATAAGGTCTTAAAAGACCATTAGGAGGAGGCATTTTAACATATTAATACATTATTTTTGTTGATCATTTCTACTGGTACTAGAGCTAGTTTATTGGGCCCAGTTACAGTGGAAATTCATCCACTCAGCAGCTCCTGCTCCCTCCCTGCACCCAACAATCACATAATCACTGGGTCAGGCGGAGGAAGCAGGGTAAGTGTTTCCTTCTCTATATACACAGCACAAGTTCAGTGCTGTATATAGAGAGATCGAGTAGGTAAGCATGTTAATAAACCATGTTTCTTCTCTGGGAACTGACTGTGTCTGTCGGCTTCCTACCTGTACAGCTGCACGATCTCATGCAGACTGATTACTAGGCATTGACGTTTTAGACACTTTTGCAGAGTAAAGTATAGATTGCCTGGACAATTGTAGTCTATGCACAGTCTAGTTGTACTTAAAGGGAATGTATCATTAGACAAAAATATTTTTTTTTTAAATGAAAAAGTAATAAATTAGAAATCTTGCAAATGTCATATTGGTCACTGCAGCTATTCTAGACGCTCACTTCCTATTCTTTCAGAAAATCCACATGTACATTAGCCGCAACTAACACTCTGACCCTATATTTTATATTGATGCATTTAATGGGCATTGTGAAGGAGGTTGGGGGAAGCAGGGTCAGCTGAGACATCGCCTGTTGTGGTTGTTGGATCCTGTGTGTTTACTTGTCATTGCACTCCGACGTTTGATAATAATGAGACTTATGAAAGAACAGGAAGTTTGAGTGTAAAAAAACCTCAATGTCCCAGTTTGAGAATTGAACGATTGCCCATTTTGTTTAATACAAATTGTGATGTGAATAAAACACACGCACATTGACCCATGTCATCTAATGATGGCTTCCCTTTACTGTTGGCATAACCTTACTGCCTCCTGTATGTTCTTAATTTTCCTACAACAAAAAAAAAAGTTGAGTGCCTACTTTTTATTGCGCAGTAAACATACGGTCAGGTATTTTAATTTCAGTGTGTCCGGGCTTCTTTTTATTCCAGATTTTAATCACAGCTTTAAAACCAAAGATAAATTTGCCACGATTCTTCATGTCAGAGAAGGACAATCGTGTCGATTGACGTGTTTCTGGTCAGTGACTGATCTGTACATTTCTTGGCAATGTCGGTAGATATTATATACATTTTTATAGCGCCATTTATTCCATGGCGCTGTACACGTGAGAGTACAATAGATATGAGCAAAAAACAAGGCACACAGGTACATAAGGAGGGTGGACCCTGCCCGCGAGGGCTCAGTCTGCAGGGGATGGGTGAGGATACACTAGGAGAGGGTAGAGCTGGTTGTGCGGCGGTTCAGCAGGTAGATGATGTAGGACAATGCTGTGTCCCCCAATGAGTGGCTTGGAGAAAAGGATTTTACGGTGAGTACACAAAAATCCCTCAAGCATAATGTGCTATTGCAAGTTCCATATGTGTGAACCAAACAACGCGACTACAGCTGTCGGCTGGACTTTTAGCCAGTGCAGGTGACATTTGGTTATTCAGAAGGTCTCCAAAATCTAAGAACTAGCTCCCTTCCATTCCTATCCTTATTTTTCACTCATTTTATTGAATGTTTGGCTGTACAGTGTGTCCAAATTGAACTGCACCTTTAATAAAAAAATTAAAAAAAAGAAGTCGGTTCTTGTAGTAGGTGCCAGGGAGGTGGTCCCAATTTCGAGGCTTCAGAGCAAAGGAGGAGTCCAAAGGTGGTGAACTGACAACTGTTTTGCCATAGTTTGGTTTTACCATCATGGTTTATAAGGAATGTTTTGAATTCAGGATTTTGCTTGTTTTCTGCTTTTTAGATTTTAGCTTCTGCAATAACTCACAAGTGCATTAACAGATCTGACATCCCGCCCCCCCCCCCCCCCATACAATAAAAGGGCCTGTTTTCCCTCCAAATTTCAGGGCTGCATTTCGGTCCCAGTCCGGGCACAATGTGAATACTCGGTGTCTGTATAATGCAATTAAGATACATTGAAATGACAAAGACAAACATCGGCTTATTCATTTTTATTTTTTATGAAATCACATTACTTTCTGCTTATTTACACAAAAATGTTTAAAAAAAAAAAATTACCATGGAGATTCAGCAATTATACATTATATAAGAAGGATTAGTCGGTCAATGATAACACGTATGGCCTCATTAATAAAACCAGAATAATTGACAATACACAGTGGATGTCATAGAAGGTCACAATGAATCACTGGTTGTGTGGCCTTTTATTATGTCACCACCGTGTTAATCAGGACAAGCATGTTAATGTTGGCCGAACACCTCAATATACTCATGAGTGGCCAACTATCTGTCGTGCATTAGATGTTCTGCCAGGAAAAAAAAGGATCACGCATGTTGAACTTCAGCATGCCCGATCTTTTATTTTTTAAAGAGTTGCCACCAAAGATATCTGACAGCAGCCTACTCCCCTTTCTCCATAGATGAAACATGAACACTGCAAAACTGTGTGTGTATAGGGAGGTCCGGAGGAATAACTGCATTCGGCACTAGTGGTGTTGCCACCTTTAGGTTTCGACCTCCTGTTCATTGAGTCCCAAGGCTCCGTATAGAGCAGTAGGGTCTCCTTGTGCCACCATGAGTTGTATTCTGAAAAAGTTTACGATTCCTGACTCCGTCACCGAACACACGGTCTTTATGCAAGCACAACTAATAATCATTTTCTTATTAGTCCTTTTGTGCATTGTTGGACAATTCTTGGGCTTTTTATTCCAAAACTAGTGATAACTGACCAGCATAAACTTCCCTTTGGGCACCCAAAACATAAAAATTGCCATGTACGATTGATTGTTTGATTTTTTTTTTTCAGTTTCTTTTACTTACACGGATATTGCTATTTTTCTATTTCGTTGAGACTATCGTTTTGTCCAAAGTGACAACAGGAAGCGCTGCCGTATTGGTTGTCACCTTTGATTCTTTAAACGTTTCCAATATTCATACCAAGGACCGCAGCAGATCTACATGACCATATAGCGGGTATATTGTCTCCTCCATTTTACGTCAGTAAGTCTAAACCTGTCCGTGGGTTTTGTGGCCCGAACTAACAGCATCTTTGGCACATACGCGCTTGGTTCAGTAGGTCCGAGATTGGGCAAGACCTTCCAGCTGTAAATACAGTTGCGTGTCAACCCAAGCACGTTTTCGAGGCTTGAGACATGAGAAGAACCTACAAGCCTCTTTATAGATATAGTTGGAAAAGTCTGTTTTTTCCTAATGTGGTTAGATGGTAGATGAGCGGCTGCTCAGTTTTAGTCTGGGTTTCTTGCCATTGACCATCATAGACTGGAACAAAAGCCTGACCAAGTCCATTTTACCAGTCGCGATCATCACCTTAGAAAGGCTGACCACCTCCGTGGTGTTATTTCTGCAGACAGCCTGCAGCTCTTGACTTACACTTTCTTCTCCATACTTCTCTTGAGCTTCTTTTACCCAGGACTCAACCTCCTTGATCAGCGTCTCGGCAGCGATTTTACTTTGACCATAGAGGCTAAGTAATGCTTCCATTAAATATCTGAAGGTCTCTGTGGCTGGAGAGCCTTTGCTGTCCAAGGTTATGGCTTTCTTGAAACACTCGATTGCGTTCTGTTCCTCGCCTTTAACGAGCAGACATTTACCCTTCAGTAGCTGCAATTCTGGGAGGGTGTCGCCCAGGTCGTACTCCGTGGCTTTGGCAATGCAAACTAAAGCCTGATTTATGGAATCTTCATCCGTTAACATGAGCTCCTGCACCGCATCCACACCCATGTAATAACACACCTGAAATAGAGATAGACGGCAGCTGTAAGAAGAATGGCCGGCACTATTAAGTATTAGGGTACAGTCATAGGGGCCATCAGGGGCGCGGCATCATAAACACTGCACATGAAAGTTTTGCTTCATTTTATTTGTAAGGAAAAATAATATGGAAATGATGTAGAACTGATTCTATGGACGCTGCGGCTCCGTATTTGCATGCTTTTTGTCTAGGCAGGAAAAAAGCTTAAAGAAAAGGCTTAAAAGCTTTATGTAAACCTTCGCATTATTATTTTTTTTATTATTGTTCATTTGCTTCCTAAATGGAAAATTAAACAACTTTTAACATAGTCTTTATTAAAATAATGTCCTTCACCTAGCTAGCATGTCTGCAAAACCGTGACAAATCCAACAGATCTCCGCTCCCGGCTCTGACAGCTCTTTCTGCGCTCCCTTTTCTTAGTGTTAGGCTACATGATTCACACATCTGTGTGACACTTCCGTTTTGTTATTCCCTGACACCACATGGACCTATAAAATGTCATTAATCAATACACCTATCAGTTTTAAGAACAGATCCTTGTCAGACCTATGAGACTCCGAGCATGTCATATGCTCATCCATTTTGCAGCTCAGATTAACCATTATAATCTATGGGAAGCTGTCAAAAATGGATAAAAAAACAGAAGACAGCCTGTTAACTTTAATGTTCCATATATGTTTTATCTGTTTTTCACTGATCTATTGTTAGGAGTTAATGGATTAAAAAAAATGTTCAGACAGTCTACCTGTTCCGCGGAAAAACCGGTGACACATGAAAAACGGTCTGGTTTACAAATATATAAAAATAGACATGGATGTGTGACTGTGATCTTAGAGAGTAAGTTATACTTAGATCCAACTGTGGACAGGAGGCAAAGTATCTGTATTCTGAGGGCAGAGACAGCAGGCTGTGGATAGGGAGGAAAGTGTTATGACCTGGTGGTCAGGACAATAATGGACCTGGTGGTTTAGAGCACACGGAATGACCTGATAGTTACTGATAATAAAGGACGAGCTCTGGGACGTGGGAACTCTGCTGACCGCAATCCCTAATCCTATCAAACACACTAGAAATAGCCGTGGATTGCGTCTAACGCTCCCTATGCAACTCGGCACAGCCTAAGGAACTAGCTAGCCCTAAAGATAGAAAAATAAAGCCTACCTTGCCTCAGAGAAATTCCCCAAAGGAAAAGGCAGCCCCCCACATATGACTGTGAGTAAAGATGAAAATACAAACACAGAGATGAAATAGATTTAGCAAAGTGAGGCCAGACTTACTGAACAGACCGAGGATAGGAAAGGTTACTTTGCTGTCAGCACAAAAACCTACAAAAAGACCACGCAGAGGGCGCAAAAAGACCCTCCGCACCGACTCACGGTGCGGAGGCGCTCCCTCTGCGTCCCAGAGCTTCCAGCAAGCAAGAAAACAATAAAAATAGCAAGCTGGACAGAAAAATAGCAAACCAAAGAAATACAAGCTGGAACTTAGCTTCTGCTGGGAAGACAGGTCACAAGAACGATCCAGGAGTGAACTAGACCAATACTGGAACATTGACATGTGGCATGGAGCAAAGATCTAAGTGGAGTTAAATAGAGCAGCCAGCTAACGAATTAACCTCGTCACCTGTGGAAGGAAACTCAGAAACACCCACCAGAGGAAGTCCATGGACAGAACCAGCCGAAGTACCATTCATGACCACAGGAGGGAGCCCGACAACAGAATTCACAACAGGAAAGCACATGAAGGGAAATTGTTTGAGGAATGTACGCATCAGTGGGTGTGAGAATGAATGAAGGATGGAGACTGAAACTTTTATTTTAACTACAGGTGACCATTAACATATGTAAAAAGCAATTTTTTTCAAAGTTGAAGGCGGTGGGACGGAGGATTACCTCTATATGAACTAGAGTCATGTCTGAAAGTGGTGGCACCTTTAAATTCTCCCAAGCAATTATTGCACTTACACATGTTTTGTTATACACATGTTTATTTCCTTTGTGTATTAGAACAACACAAAAAAATCAGAAAAAAGGAAAATTGGACATAATTTCACACACAACCCCCAAAATGGGCCGGACAAAATTGTTGGTACCCTCAATTTAATATTTTGTTGCACCCTTTGGAATAAATAACTGCAATCAATCGCTTCTTATAACCATCAGCAAGCTTCTCAACTGGTATTTTTGACCACTCTTCTTTTGCAAACTGCTCCCGGTCTCTTATATGTGAAGGTGTTTTCTCCCAACAGCAATTTTAAGATCTCTCCACGGGTGTTTAATGGGATTTTAGATCCGGACTCATTGCTGCCACTTCAGACATCCCCAGCGCTTTGTTTCCATCCATTTCTGGGGGTTTCTTAAAGTATTTGTGTGTTCATTATCCAGCTGGAAGACCCATGACCTAAGACGCAAACCCAGCCTTCTCACACTGGGCACTACATTGCAACCCAAAATCCTTTGGTAGTCTTCAAATTCCATGGTGCCTTGTACACAGTCAAGGCACCCAGTGCCAGAAGCAGCAAAACAGCCCCAAAACATCGTTCAACCTCCACCATATTTGGTTGTAGGTACTATGTTCTTGTATGCTTCGTTCCGTTTTTGGTAAACAATGATGTGCTTCACCAAAAAGCTCTATCTTGGTCTCATCTGTCCACAAGACACTTCCCCTGAAGGATTTTGGCTTTCTGACATACATTTTGGTAAACTGCAGTCTATCTTTTCTTTTTATGACTCTGTATCAGCAGTGGAGTCCTCCTGGGTCTCCTGCCATTGCGTTTCAACTTCTCCCCTTTTTATCTGGTTTCAGGTTACTTGCCACGGGTGAATTTGAATGCGCATCTCATACTTGAAACAAAGTTGTTTACCCACAATTTTGAAAAGGTGGCAACTATTTTGTTGAGCCTATTTTTTGGACTTCTGTGTGAAATTATGTCCCATTTGCCTTTTTTTCCTCTAGCTTTTTTTGTGTTGTTCCAATACACACACTAAAAATAAAAATGTTTATAACAAAACGTGTAATTGCAATAATTTTCTGGGAGAAATACAGGGGTGTCAACACTTTTGGCCATGACTGTAATAGTTTTATGGACATGTGTTGACCCTTAAAATCCATTTACAGTAGATTGATTAGTCTAAAATCATCACAGGCAATGTCCCTCTTCCCATGTTCTCTGGAAATCTGGTGAGGCATTCTACCAGGTGACAGCACCAACAAAAGCTCTCAGGTTTACAGACGGGATGGAAATTTATGTGATGGGACAGGCAGAACAGTCAGGAATCAGAGCCACACTACAGTACAGATTACGCTGCTCAAAGTTTCTTTACGGGCTCCCTCAGCTGTCCGTTCCTTGCGTACGAGTGCAATGCAAGTTCTATTGGTCCATGAAAAAAAAAATCAGGCAACATTCAGATGCCATCCGAGTGCAGTCCTATTTTCACATAATGTTGGAAAAAAGGTGGAGAACCTTTTTTTTATTTTCATGTATGAGAAAAACTGATGAAACTCGGTCGTAACTTTGACCAAAATCACTCATGAAACTTAGTTGTCCTCGTATGTGAAAAAAACTTGCATATGAATGGAGAAGAATGGGAAGAATGGAGATAAGGTTCCTCAAAAAGTGTAGATAATTTTTTTTAGTAAAAAGGTTATGAATTACTTATATAATATATATATGAGGGCACCTTGCTGTTGGCTTTTGGAAAATTTTGCGTCTATAAATATAAAGGATGAAGACCGCCGGCATAGTGCCATTGAGTGCTTCTCCGTGACGGGGCTCTTCCCCAAAAGTGCTGTCTGCGTATCTCTTCGGGAAAACACTCCATCACAGTGAACAGCGACCCCTCAACCTCCTATATTAATTATTTATAACTTTTCTTGCAAAATGATTGAATAAATGCATCCATCACAGTTTAGCAGCACTCACCTGCCCCATTTCCAGATATGTTTTCAGACAGGGGTACACATCTATGATGCTGTCCAGGTCAGATTTGGCATTGGTAAGATGAGTTCTGTCCGGCAATCCTCCGAACCCTAACTTGGCTCGTTCCAAGTCACGCACATACATCCATAAAAAAATCTAAATGTAAAAATATTAATTAACAAAAAAGATACAGGTTAATGTAGACTAATATCAATTACAATTAAAATTGAGACAACATCACAAATACACAAAAACATAGCGACCGTCATTATTTGTGGTTTTTTTTTTTTAAAGTCCCTTTTTTTGGTTTTTTAACTCTTGTATTTGTTGACAGTTTTTGTGCCAGATTCATCGAAACGGCTCGCGTGCTTCATGAATTTTGCACAAGCTCTAAAATGTTCTTTATTTTTTTCTTTAACCTTTTTTCACACTTATTTTTTTCAGAGCAAAAAATGTTACAAAATTTGCATAAAAATATTCAGACATTTATAAAAAATCATTTCGGGGGAGGACTGGTGTACATTTGAGCAAAATTTTAGCGATCTTTTAAAAAGTTGCTGTTTTATTGAATCTGGCAAAAATAAGCTGGAAACTCTGAATCTCCAATAACGAACATAAAAGAAAAAAAGCACAGATTTAAGAAAACAAACAAAAAAAAGGTGCAAATGAAAAACAGGCAAAAAAAATCACTCCAAAAATTAGGCATAAAAAGGAGGGGCGCAAATGAAAAACAGGCAAAAAACTCACACCAAAAATTAGGCATAAAAAGGTGCAATTGAAAAACAGGCAAAAAACTCACTCAAAAAATTAGGCATAAAAAGGTGCAAATGCAATAATGAATCAAGGTCATAGTATTTACTTAATACACAGAGAATATAAAGTTGAACTAACTAATATAAAAATATAGTTGATCAATTAATAAATTGCAGGATGTCTTGAATGTTCCGGGTGTGGAGTATGCACGTGGTTCAGACATATTTTCCAGTAGGTCATTACCTGGGAGCGTGTGCAGTACGCCTGCCAGTTCAGTTTGGGGTCTTGGAGCGCATCAAGAGCCATGTTACAGATTCCCGTAGCCATTTCCTGCTTTCCTAAGAAGTGAAATATTTTGGCAAGATGGTTCAGGATCAGGGGGTCACCTTTTCCTATTTCGATGGCCTGTTTGTATAAAAATAAACACAAATGAGCAGATCAAGAAAGGTCTACAGAGTCATCCAGCGGCACTCACCACCTTTGCATTGGGAGATGAGCGGCGTGGATTATCTTGCATCCACAGGTATTCTACTGCAGAAGTGAGCAGTACTTAGCGTCACCTGCGGAGGTGCTGCAGGGAAATTAAACACTTGCTCCCAGTTCCCCATAGATTACAGCTTATCTCCCACAGATATTTCCAGCATTTTGCAATCAGCTTATTGTTTTGAGGCCCGTCTAACAAAAAATGGGTAGTCCAAAGCAGACAAACTTTTAAGGGCAACATGTTTGCACACATGAAAAATGTATTAGCTACTATGCGTTCCCAATATCAACTCGCAAAGACTTAAGTTTCTCTTCGACTTTGCATAGGATGGACGCGGCTTATGAATCACATACTGTATATCCCGTACAAATAGTAATAGTATAAACATCCACAAAACGAGATCTGGTTGGACAAACCTTGCTAAAGCAGTCCAAGGGGTCTGTTCCTGAAAATCCATAGTCATGAATTCCCATTGGTGTGGTAGAAAACAAATGTTGCTTTTCCAGCATCATCCCAATGTAGCACCAGGATAAAGCTAAAATATAGATAATGTTATACGTGAGAATATAGGACACAAGACAAATTCATTTTACTTACTATTTAAAACTATTCACTTTATTAGGGTTGTCGAGAAAGACTTAAAAAAGGTCTTCCATCTCGACATTTATTACTTGTTAGAAGAACTCCTTGATAATAAGTTGATAATAAAGTGTCCCCCTCGGGGAGGGCTCCCAACAATCAGGTGTAATCGGTGGTAATCAGTGGTAATAAGTATTCAGTTTCCCAGCAGCGCCACCACAGGGGAAATGAGGCATTACACAGTGCCCATCCCAATCATTGAACAGTGTGTTGGATATGATGACTCTTGAGGTCCATTCCACCTCCCAACTCTAACATTCTGTGATCAATACGTTGTCTCTGTGACACAGGACAAGACAGGTCCTCCAGGGTGAGAGACGCTCTTTATAGCTGTCCTCCTCTCTGGCTAAGTGGTGAGAACCCCCTCTATTAACTCAGAATTTCCTAATAGGGTGTATGAAAGATAAGTTTTCTAAATTTAAGAATTCCTTGATCAATAGCTAAAGGTTGTCCAGCCAGGGTTATGATTGGTTCTGCGGCTAATGCACCTTGCTGGTGCGTATTATCAGCTATTTCTCTCTGCATATTATAAATAAACCGAACAATTGGTAAATGAAATGAGGGTGTGAAGTCCAAGCGAGCACAGGTGAATGCAGTGTAGAGATTGAATGTCCTTGGCAAAGGAGGCTACAGCGTTGCTAAACACAGTCTGTAGGCACGGAGGAGCTGCCCTGCCAGACGGTGACATTACCGAGGTGTCATGGCGTCGCTAGTTCGGCTCGGGAGAGCTGGGAGCCGTCTCTTTAAGTGGAGTTGTCCGCAAGAGAGCCAGGGTCCGAAATGCCGAGAGCGAAGTTCACATAGCACCTTGGTACATAGAAATGATGGAACTGATGAAGTCCCAGAACCAATGGGCTGCAGCATTGGCCAGCGCTACTCCTACTCCGTCTACCCTACCTGCAGTGCTGTTCCTCATCCTGGTGCATACCAAGTAACTTTGAACGGTGTTCAAGTGACGGGACTTCGGTACACAGGAAATTTGGTGACCCTGATAGGGGCCACACTTCAGCATGTGCTAGTCCCTGGGGTGGAGCAAGTTGTATCGATTGAGACCCCAAGAACTATCCCATGGCCCAGTTCGACATACGCACAGACTGTTGTTCCGTGTTTCACGAAGAGGTAGTGGTCAAAGACTTGTATACTATCGGACTTGTGGGCTGAAGTGGTAGCGCCCAGTAGTCCGGTACGCCGCCAGGAGTCGGCTGGGGTGACAAGGTGATATGATGTGTGGTGATGTACACGTGATGTGTGCTGAAAGGTCACATGATGTGCAGGCGGCAGAGCCCATGTGAAATGCAGGAATGGTGGTCCCCAATAAGCAGTTTTGACAGTGACTCCCTATTGGAGACTGCATGGACAAGCTAGGAAAGCTGAGCAGTCTGTTTGTGAGAGCTGCAGAGAACCACAAGTATCAGTGGGTGCTATGGACAATATCTGTTTAGTTTAACTAAAATTGGGGCTAGCTGAGCCATGTATGAGCACCAGGATCTGGTCTGTTTTGTTAGCGCCTGGACAAGGCTACGGATTTATGTTTGTGAGTTTGTTTTCCTACTGTGCAACCTATAGAAAGCAATAAAAAGCTGCAAGTGTTTGGGCCAAAACGGCATTGCCTGTGTGAACACTTCCTAATGCCTACAAGAGACAGTGAATCCTTACAATGTCCAATATGCATATACAGTATATATTAGTAAGTTTGAAAATACTCTACTTTTTTCTTTCTTCTTTTTCAAAATACTTGACTGTTTTCCTTAAGTATGGGAAAGTTGTAGGCTGCCTAACAGCTTTTTCCATCAGTATGTAAGTTGGTGTGGCCCTAATCCCAGTAATTTACCTGACTAAGTCATCTGTGACTGGCTATCGATCCTACTTTGCTTGCTAAGTAAACAGTGATCATTCTTTCTAAAAAGGCAGCAACGTAGTTTTCATCTGACCTTGACGCTCCATACTTACTTATTCCTTCCCACCTATAAAATGCTAATCTGTGTGTCAATGTTTGACCGTCTTAAAACGTCTTAATACATAACTTGAATACTTATTAGTTTTATTCAATTCTTCTGGATGGACGCTGCTTTTTCCACCTGCTGGCTCACTGTTCCTCTGCACCTCTACAGATTAACCTTCTGGTCTTCTAAACCAGCTCAGGTGGTAGACAGCCGCCTGAGTATTCAAGCAGTTAGCATCCATGCCACTGCTAACCATGTCCACTGCTTCTCTTTGCCACAGTGTGCCTGCTGTCATAGCCATCTTTGCTACATCACTGGGCTCTCCTACATTGCCAAAGTGTATCTCCTGGGATACCCAGGTCTCCTACATCGCTGGTCTCTTCTACAATATATTTCCTGAAAAACACAGCTCTCCTTCATCGCTGGTCTCTCCTACAGTGCCACTTCCTAGGATTCCCAGCTCTCCTATATTTTTAGTCTCTTCTACGATGCCATTGCGTGCCTCCTGGAATATCCAGCCCTGCAATATTACTGGGCTCTGCTACATTGATACAGTGTGGCTCTTGACTTCCCTAGCTCTGCTACATCACTGGACTCTTCTACATTGTCATAGTGTATCTCCTAGAACAGTGGTCCCCAAGTCCGGTCCTCAAGAGCCACCAAAAGGTCATGTTTTGAGGATTTCCTTAGTATTGCACAGGTGATAGTTGCATCACCTGCACAGGCAAGCATTCAATAACCTGTGCAATACTAAGGAAATCCTCAAAACATGACCTGTTGGTGGCTCTTGAGGACCGGAGTTGGGGAACACTGTCCTAGAATATCCAGGTCTCCTACATTGCTGGTCTCTCCTACAATGCCATAGGGTGCCTCCTAGAATTCAGAGAATCATAGAATGTTAGAGTTGGAAGTGACCTCCAGGGTCATCTGACGTCAGGGCTTATGTCTGACCCCCCCCCCCTCCGCAAAAATAGGATAGGAGGTATGCGCCAACAGGGTCATAGACTATAATGATGCCAACAGAGCGAATGTGCGGTCTAACATGCATCATTTTCAGGTGTGTAGGCCTACTAGAGGTGGACACCCAGATGCAGTCTACTACTACGAACATGGGCCGGAAATGCAATGTGAAAGCACCCTTAGAGATTCCACCTTACCACGTGGGACATAGCAAGAGAAACTAAATTTATCGCATTTTACTATAGTGGGCTCTGGGATAAAGCTTTATTACCACATTTTTAAGGTATCCCATATTGATAGGATGGAGGATAACTTATTGATCAGTGGGGTCTGATTGCTGGGACTGTAGCAATCCCAAGAACAAGACTCTACCGAGCCCAATCTGAGAGGCGCAAAAGTCGTACATTTGCACCCCAGCTGCATTCATTGCCATCTGTACTGCCGAGAAAGCCGAGAACAACGCTTCACTATCTCCCATCCAATGTATTTAGAAAGTCCATGGAGATAATCTACTGTATACTGTATATCAACAAGTTTCTCCTCCAGTATAATCCATTTATAATAGAGGCTGAAAACAAGAACATGAGCGTCACGTTCCTGATAAGTCTTTTAGTATTGAAACTGGAAAGTCAAACAACTTAATGCAACAAAGGATTTGTAAACTGAGTCTGTATCTACTATAACACACCGTATATTATAGAACCCGGTATATACTATTTATTATAATGCACAGGATATTATACACTGCCCATGATAACATTCAGCATACGTTACCTTTGTAATTATTATTAGACGACTTTGCAGCTTCCCGCAGGAGCATCAACGTCTTGTTATAAAACTGGAGTCTTTTTTTCTCCACATTTCCCTTTTTTATTAATATTTCATCCAACCTGTAATTAAAGTAATGATTCTAAATATTATTTTTGGCTATTAAAGGGAATCTGTCAGTAGGATCAACCAGCCTAAGCCGTCTATATGGGCACGTAGGCCATAGGAACAAGCCTACAACCTGCAGTAACCACCGATTGACCAAACCGCTGCACGGCCAGCTCTACCCTCACCTACTGTATCCTCACCCATCCCTTGTAGATTGTGAGCCCTCGCGGGCAGGGTCCTCTCTCCTCCTGTACCAGTTGTGACTTGTATTTTTCAAGATTATTGTACTTGTTTTATTATGTATACCCCTCCTCACATGTAAAGCGCCATGGAATAAATGGCGCTATAATAATAAATAATAATAATAATAATAATAATAGGAAGCTGAATAACATGATACCTTAACATCTATGATCTGATGTTTTATTCCAGAGAAATACCAATTTGTCTTAAAATGTAAATGAGCTGTTTAGATCTATGGGAGGGACATAGATCTCCCTGAGAATCCAGAGATTATTATTTATTATTAATTTATTATTATTTATTTATATAACACCATTGATTCCATGGTGCTATACATGAGAATGGGTTACATACAAATTACAGATATCACTTACAGTAAGCAAACTAACAATTACAGACTGATACAGAGGGGTGAGGACCCTGCCCTTGCAGTCTTACATTCTACAGGATGGTGGGGAAGGAGACAGTAGGTTGAGGGTTGCAGGAGCTCTGGTGTTGGTGAGGCGGTATCTCCGGTAGTAGTGAGGAGGCAGCGGGGTCAGTGCAGACTGTAGCCTTTCCTGAAGAGATGGGTTTTCAGGTTCCGTCTGAAGGATCCGAATATGGTTGATAGTCGGATGTGTTGGGGCAAAGAATTCCAGAGGATGGGGGATATTCGGGAGAAGTCTTGGAGGTGGTTGGGTGAGGAGCTAATAAGTGTGGAGGAGAGAAGGAGGTCTTTGGAAGACCGGAGATTACGTGAGGGAAGATATCGGGAGATTAGTTCAGCGATACATGGAGGAGACCGGTTATGGATGGCTTTGTAGGTCAGTATTAGTAATTTGAACTGGATACGCTGAGGGAATGGGAGCCTGTGAAGAGATTTGCAGAGGGGAGAAGTGGAGGAGTAGCGAGGAGAGAGATTAATAAGTTGGAGAGGTGCGAGAGTGTTAGAAGGTAGCCCACAGAGGAGGATGTTGCAGTAGTCAAGGCGGGAGATGATTAGGGCATGCACAAGCATTTTAGTGGATTGACGGTTGAGGAAAGGACGGATTCTGGAGATATTTTTGAGCTGGAGGCGACAGGAGGTGGACAGAGCTTGGATGTGCGGTTTGAAGGACAGGGTAGACTCGAAGGTTACTCCGAGGCAGCGGACTTCCGGTACGGGGGAAAGCATGATGTCGTTCATTGCGATAGATAGGTCAGGTAAGGAAGATCTATGGAATGGAGGAAAGATGATGAGTTCAGATTTGTCCACATTGAGTTTGAGGAAGCGAGAAGAGAAGAAGGAGGATATGACTGATAGACACTCTGGGATTCTGGATAGCAAAGCGGTGACGTCTGGACCAGAGAAGAAGATCTGAGTGTCATCAGCATAGAGATGGTGCTGGAGTCCATGGGACTTTATGAGTTATCCCAGGCCAAGTGTATAGATTGAGAAGAGTAAGGGCCTAGAACAGAGCCTTGGAGGACTCCAACAGACAGAGGGTGGGATGAGGAGGTAGTGTGGGAGTGGGAGACTCTGAATGTGCAGTTGGTGAGGTATGAGGACATCCAGGATAGGGCGAGGTCTTTGATGCCAAAGGAGGAGAGGATCTGTAGTAAGAGGCAGTGGTCAACTGTGTCGAAAGCAGAGGACAGGTCTAGAAGGAGGAGTATAGAGTATTGTCCATTAGCTTTCGCGGTAAGTAGGTTGTTAGTGATTTTGGTTATAAATGAAAAGTGGCATTACCAGTGTGAGATATGTGGATCAGTAGAGCAGACTGTCAGTCATTACATGTTTCACACTGTTAACTCGCCTTTTATTTATAATAAGCTCTGGATGAAGATTATTTGGGAGATCTATGTTCCGCCCATAGATCTTAACAGCTCATTTGCATATTAAGAAAAACGTGGATTTCTCTGGAATCAAACATCGGATCGCATATATCAAGGTATCATTTTATTCAATTTCCTATTACCTATATGCCCATATAGACAAATTACAAGGGTTGATCCTACTGACAGATTCCCTTTAACCAACTGACTGTTCAGAATTATTATATTACATCGTGTCAGCACAAGGTGTTGTTTTTTTGTGGAGTATAAAAGCTTTGTATACTTGCTGTACTGGACCCCATAAGCTATATGGATGGGAAACAAATACGTTCTCCCACCAATTTATCAAAACTTTAAAGTAAAGCTATATGCAAAGTTTTACGATGAGTTTCCTAAAAAAGTTTGTTTTTGCTTGAAAAATTGTAAATTTTAATTCCTCCACCTGCACATGGCCTAAAACCGTGTGTTGGCGTGATTATTTTCTAATGGGTCGTGAACAATGCCTAACTTACAACAAATTGTAGTTGTCAGACCAAAGTTTTCCAATTTTTAGGTCCTAAAATAGACGAACTTGGTTCCTTACTAACCCTAATGTGCCAATGAATCAACGTGTGGTGAAAATAAAAGACCGTACCTCATACAGAGAGACGCCATTGTGAAGAACCAACTTCTCTTCTCTTCTACGGAGATCTGTATGAGAAAATATAGAATATTACCGCATATATATTCTCCATATGTCCCATCAACAGCTCCAGTCATTATGTAATAAATAATATTTTTTTCAGAAAAAAAATTACAATTTTATGTTTCTTTTTTGGTAAAAGCAATGAGACACCAAAGTCATCGCTGCAAAAAATTGTACTTCCAACTTTTTTTCCCCAAAAAATTCAAGTTGTAGCAGAATCATGATTATATTGGTATAAGAGGGAGGGATGATATTGGCTGTATATTAACCCAACATATAAAAAAACAAAAGTGTAAAAATTCTGTGATACTACATTTCCTAATATACGGTATATCCAGACTATACTCATCAGGCCAATTTCTCTATTTACACGCCTCCTAAACTAGGGATCTGAACCTCTTATGGATCGATAGGGCAACTAACAATTGAACATTTGTCACCTCTCCTTTGGATAGATGATAAATGTCTTCGTAGACTAGCCGCTTTAATGTCTATGTCAATGCACCTTAAGAAAAAAAAAATTCGAACTTGAACCCGTATAACAACATACTAAAAAAAAAATTTTTTTTTACTTGTATGTATGTTTTTGGGACAAAAATAAAAAATCATTTTTGCAATTGGGTTTCATTAAAAAAATTCAGCAGCGTCAGCCTCTGTTTTGCATTGTCCATTGCTGGCTGCTGAAGAAGGCAACGTTGACTGTACGGGGAAACAAATAGCTTGTATAAAAACAAACAGAGCTAAAATTCTAATCAAACCCAATTGCAAAAATGATTTTTCCATCCCACAATACAGGCATTTAAGAAAAAAAAAAGTTTTCAAAAGTGGAACGAACAGGAGTTCAAAAGTTTTCCAACTTCTGTTAATAGTTGGCCACTCACAGTAAGATTTGTATTGGGTGGACTGGAATTTTTTTTTTTTCACAATATTAAAATTCTACAGGGGTCCTCGAAATAAATTTACTTTTATAATAAGTAGTAAAACAGCAAGTTGCTAGAGTCCAGAGGAACCTTTGTTCCCTTTAATTGTTCTTAATTTAAGGGGATATTCAGGACTAAAGTATGGATAATCTATCTGTAGGATATGTCATCAATTTCATATTAGTGGTGGTCCGACGCACAGCATTCCCACTGATCAACTGTTATTTGCACCAGTGTCGGCCAGATGTACAGAATGCACAGCTCTGCACATTAGGGTCAGCACCCAGGAGCAGGCACTACATGTACGCAGCAGGGGTCTCACGGCTCCATGTATTGTTTGCATACAGCCACCACCAGACAGATAACAGCTGATCATTGAGGATGCCAGGTGTTGTACCACCACCGATCTAGTAATGATGACTGATCCTCTGGGTAGGTCTTTAATAAGTTAGTTCTGGACAATTCCTAAAAATGCAAATTCAGCTGAAACCTTAGAAAGCCCATAAAATGGCCAACATGTGCAAAAATGAATGACTGTTAGTTTCGACCTCCAATCGTTTAAGACATTCGTTGGATATGTTACCGTACATTTTTTCACCCAATTATCAGCATTGACTCCATCATCAGCTGGAAAAATCCAATATTAGCCAATGCCGTCTTGGTCATGGACAAATATTTTCCTACAATGTGTATGGCGGGGTCTTATGGATGAATGTTCGGTAGGAAGATTGATCTTGTGCAGCCTAGATAGGTCCACCAGGGTCTTCTCCGCCGTTTTCTTCATAGTATCCAGCCATTGGGTTGCCGGTCTTCCTCTTTGCCTTGTTCCTTCTTTTCTTCCGACCATGATGGCCTTCTCCAGTGATTGCTCTCTTCCTATGATGTGTCCAATGTAGGCAAATCGTAGCTTCGTGATCCTTGCTTCCAGTGACATGTCCGGCTTGATTTGTTCCAAAATTGATTTGTTTCTTCTTCCATGTTACTAAAATTCCTCTCTGTTCTCAAGAACTGAGTCAATTTTTATTTGACTGTTTATTCCTTTTGCCTGAGTTACCAGCCACCAGAGCAGTCTAGCACCGGTGGTCAAATATGAACAGTGCTTACAAGCGCTTTCCAATAAAGCTTGTAAGTGCTGCTCTGAAGCGTTAGTGCCATGGTGCTCTACCGATGGTGCAGAGGCAAAGCTACCTCTGCCTGCAGCATTTAAGGATTGCACTGTTTAGGCCAGCATCACGTAGATGCAGCAACTCTTTTCAGTGCGCCAAGCATAGCGCTGCACCGGGAATTTTTCCAAGCAGCGATGCTTGTTTTCTGGAGAGTAGGTGGCACCTAAGAGATTTGTCAAATCCTTTGGAAGCCCAGGAGGTTCCCCCCATTACAGAACACTTGGCAATTGTGTATTAAATATGGAACTATGAATTCCTGGGGGAGATCACACATTGCTAGAAACTGATGTTTTCCATACCGACTTATAGAGAGTAGCGCACCGGATCATTTACATGGGTGCTGTTTGTACAGGGACACTCCTCTATTTGAGCATGGCCACCAGGAATGACAGGCTGTACACGTAGACTTATGTAAGGAATTATTTTTTAACGCTAAAATACACACACAAAAAAAAACAACAATCAAGTGATGCCGGATAAAGGACACATATTGTATAACTCGTACAACTCTAGTCTTTGGTCTAATAAAAAAATACCCACCCTGCAATAAACTGCGGAAACCAACAATGGCGCTATCAGATCTACTGTTATTCCCCAGTCTTCAAATAACAGCAGCCTCCGTGATCCCGGCCAAAGACAACTTCGGATCCACTTTCCAGGTAGAGTTGTGCTGCGCAACTCACACATTGCATAATGCGACTCTCTCCTTGCCATGTTTGTCGAGTCGCATTCCAATAGAAGTGAATGGGAAACATTGCTAAATAGTCACGAGTCTTCTTTCATCCGACGTTCACTTTTATGGGAGTGCAACAGTAAAACAAACAATATCGAGTGATGGGTGCACCGTACTCCGCTGGAGAGTCGCAGACACTTTTTATTGAGTTTACGACCTGTAAAATTGCACAGAGAGAGGTCTCTTATTACAAAGTCCACGTCTATAGTAACACTTTAGCTTGTTTATATAGTACAGGATAACTTGTCACACTTGTTATTTATGCTCCTTTTATGCTTTGGGTGCCTCTTGAACGTTTTCACTTTGCAGGAGAAAGAGGTGAAGTGCTCGAATCGGTAGACACAATCCTTCTTACTCCACTCTCAGGTCATGCTCTCCACATTTAATACAATAATGGCCACTTTTGCATGCTTTGGGAAACCAGTTCTTCTGCAAACTTTTTGGGGCTCATACGATGATCCTCACAGTACACACTTTCTGGCCACCCTACAATGGTTTTCTGAGGCTCACAAGTCACGACTCGAGCCTCAGATTTTCAGGAGTGACACCTGTGAGGGATTTTCGGACCCGGATCCATCTTCCTTTACTATTGTGTCCCTTTTATTTTTCCCTCTGCATCTATGTGGACTCATCTCTTCTGAGGCTCCGTCGACTTCCCAACCACTGGTGGCTGGCTAGGTCTTGTCCTCTGCCCGATCCCACAGTAGGAGATACTAATAGTGGTCATTGATCATACTCTCTGGCCAGAGTGACCAAAATATGGCCATTTTTGGACGAAACTCTTCTCCAACGACAAGCATTGCAACACAGTCACAATGTCCACCCAAGTCAGATACAGGACAGCAAGACTAGTCTCCATTGACTGACACTTCCTTCTTTTTTGGGTTGGCATCCATAAACGCTGCTCCTGGGGGGGAGTGTAGACTCTCCTGGGTGTTTTGGAGGTTTCCATAGACTCCGAGATTTTTAGAAACAGTTGGCAAACTTAAGCAACAGTTGTGAGACTAATATCTTCATGTAGCCCACACTTTTATGACTAAGGATGACCATACGAATTAACGAGGGGCCGCCCAACTTCTGCTAGCAAAAAACCCCCCAATGGACCAATTTTTACTTCCCTAGAGATTTGAACTCCAGTAGTGTCCGTCAGCCATTTATCCCCACCATGTCTATAGCAGTGAACATTAATGCTCTCCAACCATCGACAGATTGGTGAGGGCCCAGTATGGTAATATTAGTGTCGGATATGACCACCCAGTTTGGTGTAGGACTGCTCAGCGGAGGCTTTCTGACTATATGTAGTATTAGGTAAATCACTGGGATCCGCAGAGGTCACTGGAGATCATCCTCAGATTACGAGTGGACATATTAAGAGCTTATTGTTCTTGGTTTTTGAGCAATGCACAATAATATAATGGGGCCATTGTTTGATAAATGTAGTAATAATACATAGATAATCTACAATAGGTTGGGTTCTGTCTGCAAAACAATGTCAGGTTTTATGAAAATATTGGCTTTGCTATTCATTTTGCTCTGCATTATTTTTGTCCTTGGGTAGGTTTAGTTCTTACAGTTTTGCATGAAGCACCATCAGATTGTATCACCAGATCTTATAACTGACCAGTAAAACCATTTTCTAGCTTGGCTAATAGATGGACCTCTCCCTTTCAAAGGGAACTTGTCACTTTGGAAAACTATATTTACCTGCAGATATAGGGTTAATCTGCAGGTAAATACTGTACAATGCATCCTGACCTCCTTACTGGCCTTTATTGCTCTTGGGAGCCCCTGGAATTGAGTCATTAGGACATGGACACTGTATATCGGCTGCCTTCGCCGCTCATTATGCTACCTCCGGTGACTGTAAGCATGACCCAGAGCTTTGATTGACATCTCTTGGCACAACATATCTGTGCGAAGCTGGCTGCCAATCAAAGTGCTGCGGTGTGCTTATAACCAACGCGCACAGTGCAGTTAGCGGTGCTGTGAGCGGTAACTGTAGTCCTTTTGGCCGCTTCTATAACTGAAATCCGGCAGCTACGCTACCAGGAAGAATAAAGTTAATTTTCTCCCTGTAGCTGCAATTTTCAGTAAAGTACTTGCTTGCAAATTTACCCTATATCTGCAGGTAAACACCGTTTTTCGAGGTGACCGGTTTCCTTTAAATATAAACTGCATAATAAGAAATTTTAAAGGAAATATTCTCAACCACGAAACATTTTTGCAAATTTATTTAATACAAAGAGGATTTGATCATTATTAAAGGGTCATTTCCATAATGATCCGTAGAATAGAGTATAACTTACTGATCGCTGGGGATTTGACCATTAGGAACCAACCAAAATTCCCATGTTTGGGCATCAAGTAGCCGAGAATTGGGCACCATATTGAATTGATCGAATATGAGCATGCTCGATATCCACTCGATTAACTGTCTATAGACATTGTCCAACCGATTCAATACGAGGCTCTGCAACTCCTGGTTTTTATGATCCAGAGTCCCGTTTTCAGGATTTTGGGGGGTCCCAGCTGTGAGACCCACAGCAGTTATCCCGGATCCTTTTGGATAAGGAATAACTTAATATTTTGGGAATAACCCTTTGATAGATTCTATCAACATTAGAAAAACACAGCTACTGACATATGTAAAAAGTGCCGCTCCTGTCCATGAGTCGTATCTGCCATCACAGGTCACTCCATTGAGATGCAATACCTCTCTCAGCCTACAGCCTGGGGTGGCACTGTTTTGGGAAGAGGAGGGATGTTTTTTCCTAAGCTAATACTCGTGTGCTGCAGCTAGAAATAGATAGAAGAAATTGCTCCAAAAACGACACGTATTCTATTTGTTGACTTCTTTTTTTACTTGTAATATAAAAGTTAAAGCAAGGGCAAATTCTGGGATTGCTGCCACTCCTTTAAGGCCTAAAGCATCTAGTAAGGCAACCCAGCTTGTAAATGGGTAGAAAGCAGCTACATTTCCAATGTGACAGAAAAATAATTTGTTCCCCAGTGCATTAAATACAAATTACTAAAGATACGATCCCAATAATTACATCATTAAGAAAATGCGCCATTGCTTGTTTCCTCTCCTATTAGGGATCCTCTGCAGGAAGTTGAAGCTTGTGGACCCTAATTCAAAATCTCCATTAGAATCCCTAACTATCGTGGGTCTATAATAGTATTGGTCTTCTCACATGGGCCAAATGGACCTTTTGGGCCTCCAAGACTCTAGATTAAAAACTTCTTTATTCAGTCATCAGATAAAATCCACTAAAATGTGCAGACACTACCCGACGCGTTTCCATACTGGGGTTGCGTCTGTACACTACCTTGGCAAGTTTTTATGGATCTTATGGCTATAGGGTGATGGAATAAAGAAGTTTTTAATCTGGAGTATTGGATTCACCTTTCTTCATCTGGATGTAACAGCGCATGGTTGGAGCGCTTTTTCCGTGGAGCCTGAGAAAACAAGCTCATATATAGGGAGCTGGTATATTCCTTCCTTCTTCATTTGTTCTGAGATAATCCCATCACCATTGACCTCTATACTTTAGAGGTACACCTTGATATATTTATAGCTCAATGCAAAGTCTATACCAGGGCCCCCGTCATGGGAGCGTTGCACTTATGGATCCCCACCTAGTTGTGACTACTAGTGCTGCATGTTCCATAGTTGCGCTATAGGGAAATGTCCCTTTTTTAGGGTCCACATATACTTTTTTATATTTTTTTTTCTATGTCATCAAAACATTAATTGCTGTCCCCAGTAAATAAGAACAGAAACTTATAATGGCCTCAAGCGTGCAAGGCTGGAAACTGCCAAATTAATGGACTGAGAGACCCTTAAGTAGTGCTAAGGGTATGTGCACACGTCAGGATTTATTGCAGAAATTTTCCTGACAAAAACCGGACATTTCTGCCAGAAATCCGCATGCGTTTTTACCGCGATTTTGACGTGTTTTTGATGCGTTTTTACCGCGATTTTGACGCGTTTTTGGTGCGTTTTTTAATGCGTTTTTTTCCCAAATGCATAGAATTGCGGGAAAAACGCTGAAAATCCGCAAAAATAATGAACATGCTCAATTTTTTACCGCGATGCGTTTTTTTGCGGAAAAAAACGCATCCATGTGCACAAAACATGCAGAATGCATTCTAAATGATAGAATGCATAATGTATGCGTTTTTAATGAGTTTTTATAGCGTTTTTAGCGCAAAAAAACCTGAACGTGTGCACATGGCCTCAAGTACTCCGCTATACAGATGTGGGGTTATTCCAAGACGACACATAGGTGACATGGATCAATGTATATGAATTGAAGCCATCTGACCCAGTGCTGGTGGATGCAACCATCTCCTGCGAAAGTAACCCTTGATTTACTGGACAGACGCCACTCGAGGTGTCCCAGGCTCTGAGAAGTGGACTTTGCTAATCTTGTGAAGCGGTGTTTGTTGTCAGTGTTTTTTCCCTTAGTGGGAACCACCAAGTGCACACCTCTGTTGAGTCATAACTATAAAGAGCATTGCCTCCTTGTTAAAAAAAAAAAAAGCATTGTCTGATTTTATTAAGATCTATGTCTGTGACATTTCTGTTTGGAAGAAGTATCGCACAACGGAACCCATTCCCCAATGACAGACGGTGCTGTTGGCCACTTTGGGAACCATTAAAGGGGTTAACACAATTTATAGATTTACGGTAATAAAATTTTAAAATGTCTTTTTACAGACAATCAGATGCTATGTTGCAGCTGCTAATAATGATGTATAAGAGAGGGGAAGTGTGGAGATATGGGGAACGGGGCAGACCCTACTACAGAGAACTGTGCCTACTTGCTAAAAGTCATGAATTTGCAAGGACTGTCTTAATTTTTGGGAAGCAATCCTGACAAATGATCGGGTGTTCTAGGCCGAAAGGGACATGTCTTACAAACACTGCTTAAAAACGGGCAGGATTGTTGACTTTTTCAGGGAGGACCAAGAGTGGAACTAATACATGTTTAATTTGCCAAAACCAATGTTGATAACTATGACGTGTGGAGCAAAAATAGGCAGCATGTGTTATATATACAAACAGTACGGATTGGTGGCAATGAGATGAAAGATTTGGCATCTGACATGCTGCACTTTAGTGATCCATGGTGATTTTATATTGCCACCAAGAGAGTTTTTCTTACCAGTGAATTGTGGACGTGACTTTTCTACAGTGAAAATGTCACAAAAAAACATGTTATGTGACGGCAGAGGAAGTCTTCCTGGAAGATCGCTATCTTCAGGGGCATAACTATAGTAGGTGCAGTGGTTCCAGCCGCACCCGGACCCTGGAGCCTAGGAGAGCCCAAAAGGATCCTTTGACCCATATGAGAAGATCAATGCTAATAAAGACCCGTGAGACCTATTGGAGACTTTGCGTTGGGCGCGCCAAGTTCAAGTTATGCTATTGGCTATCTTATAGCAAAAAAAAAATCAGTAAAATGCCATTATTAGCACAAATGATCATCATTAGAAACTATGAAGACAGAACTGAAAAACGATGTGACTATATATCCTATTGATAAACTGACCTTGTGTTTGCCATAGGCCACGGCTTTATCATACAGACTTATTCCCATGATCAGTTTCTCCATGTTGTCTTGGTCGGTCATCTGGCCAACATCGAACGCGTGAGCGTAGCCTTGTTCCGCCAGGCATCGTGCAGCCATGAGTCTCGTCTCGTCACTGTCCCCATCTGTATCCAGCTTCATCAGATAAGATATCTTATCCGCACACTGCGTGGCCTCCTCCTCCATGTTCAGCTTGTCGTAGACACAGGACAAGTTGGCCCAAGCGTTTAAATTATTTGGATCCTGATTGCAAATGTTTATAAAAATCTCCTTGGCTTTGTTAATTTCGTCCAGGTAGAAGGAGAAGACTCCCAATAAATTCCTGATCCCACAGTGCTGGAAACTCGAGTCGAACTCCAGTTGGAACTGAAGGACCTCTCGCTTGAGTTTGATGTCTCTTCTTCTGCAGTTCGCCGGGATGCACGACTCAAAGTTCAGGTTCATTTCCAAGTGGAAATAACCAGGGAAATATTCAAACTCATCTATGAGAGTGTCTATGTCCACGCCGGGCTCTTCCTCCATGGTTGGCAGGGCAATGCTCCTCTCGTCTTACCTGCTCCCTATACTTGTATGTCTGGTTTGAGTCACCTGTAGCTCGGGAGGAGCTTAGCCAGGGAGAGGCTGCGAAGAATTCCCTCCTCACCCAAAGTGTTTGTGTGCAGATTTTGCAAGTCAATCCCACGATTATTGCTACAGTCGTTTCCTCCTCTTGTGATACAATTACTACATAGGGAGGTGTTCAAACCTGCAAAGAAAAGGGCACAAGGGCATCATTTAATCCAAACCATATCCTTCCAGTCCGCCACAAGGGCCTGTGCACACGTTGAGTATTTGCTGCGCTTTTTTCCACTGCAGTTTTAAAGTGCGTAAAAAAAAAGCGTCGAAATGAATGAGATTTTCTGAAATCTTGTGCACATGTTACTTTTGTTTCCTTACATATTTTAAGCTTCAAGACGTTTTTTGCAAATCTGCAGCTTGTCAATTCTTTCATCATTTTGGTACAGTTTAACCACTGCTGTTTTCTTGCCAAAAGACACGTTTTTAGTGCAGGAAAATTCAGTGCAAAATACTCATTGTGTGAACACACCCAAGGGTACAAATCAAGTTTATTTATTTTTTATAAAGTTTGTATCCTATTTGTAAGTTGCATAGGTGGTAACTTGCTGAGTTTCGGGGGTCCCACTGCTGGTACCCTCATCAATCCTAAGCAGTAATTAACTATTTCCGTCAGTCCATTAGACCAGGAATGGACGTAGACAGAAAAGGACCCCTGTGCAAATGACTATAGCGTAAAACAATACAAGAAATAATACAGATTTTTACAGATTTTCTCACAGTCCTGTTCCTGTGTTTCTTGCCCATCTCTGTTCTTCCTGCTGTATTTGGACAGACACATGATGGCTGCAGCCAATCACTGGCTGCACTGGTCATATGTTGTTCAGCTCCACGGCTTCTTATTGGCTGCAGCAGTCACATGTTTGTCCAGATGAAGCAGGAACTAGAGAGAGTGGCAGGGTACCTAGTAAATGTTAAATCCAGAGTGGTGGGGGCATTGGTAAGTTGAGAATTATTATTTATTATTTGTCACCATTCTGAGTAGTTTTATCAAAAAATTTAATCAGTCCAACAGCCTCTTAATTTTATTAAAGACTTGCATTTGATATATCTCTCAGTAGGGGGGAGAGCAAAGTTTTCGGTCGGGTTTAATCTATGATTTTGATGTATGCGTTGAAAAAAAAGTAAGCTTTTTGTAAAAATAATAAAATAAAAAAATGAGGACCAATACCGAGTGACCTAAAAAAAGTAATTGGATTAACTTAAATCCAAGTGCAATGTGAAAAGTCATAAGTGAGAGATCTACAGTCCCAATCGAAGTCACCAGGTCATTCCTAATTAGAATAATTAACCTGTAAAACTAGATGGAGCAAATATAAACTCGGGTGAAATAATGGAATCGTGAATCCACGATGCAGAAATATGAAAAAGTGTAAGGCTGTGTGCACACGATGCAGATTTGGTGCAGAAAAATCTGCTGCAGTTCTGCACTAAATCTGCATCTCCTGGCAGAATCTGCAGGTGCGTTTTTTATGCGTTTTTGGTGCGTTTTTTATGCGTTTTTGATGCGTTTTTTATGCGTTTTTTGAGCACAAATCTGCACAAAAAACGCATGAAAAACGCATAAAAAACGCATGAAAAACGCATCAAAAACGCATGAAAAACGCATCAAAAACGCACCTGCAGATTTCTATTATGGAGGGGTGCAGAAACGCTGCAGAACTGCACAAAAGAAGTGACAGGCACTTCTTTGAAAACTGCAGCGTTTCTGCGCAGATTTTTCTGCACCATGTGCACAGCTTTTTTTTTTTCCCATTGATTTACATTGTACTGTGATCACAGTGCAGTTCTGCAGCGTTTCTGCTGCAGGAAAATCTGCAGCAGTTCTGCACTAAATCTGCATCGTGTGCACATACCCTAATAATGGCTAATGAATAGAGGCTGCACGATCCGTGTCCTTGTGATGCCTAATGCATAGTTTATCATTTAGTTTCAACGGTGTAAAAAAAATATAATCATTGAAGTCAATGTAAAGTCAATACAAATGTGAATAATGTTTAACAATGTATGTGAATGCAATATCTACTAGTATAGTGATCTGCATTATAAGATAGACTGCGGCCATGGAACTACAACGTGGGGGACATATTTAATCCCCCCTAAAAAGATCAGTGGGAGACTTACGGCCCCATGCCCATTAGACTAATGTCGGCTGAATCTGTCGATATCGATAGGTTCGGTCGATGGTCCAATTCATTATGGGGGCGCCGACTCTCTGATTGTAAGGAGTGATATCGATTGGGCATGTCCAATTTCGGACTGCCGATCGCATTGTCCTCTTGGAGATACCTACCTACCGTCCGACGTGGCAGCTCTTGCCCCTCATCAGTGTAAAGCACAGTCTGCCTGGCGCGAAATGCAAACCGAATGCAAATTACATCGAAATCTGCTTCATCTGCCAACAGAAATCTCCTGCCTGTGCCAAACGGAGACCGATATCTGAGACACTGATCTTCGCTCCCCTGTAGGCAGAGTGCTCAGATACACTTGTCTTGCATATTCGAGAAATTTCCCCCCTAGAGAAAGATTTGGTTTATTATCACATTGCAAAGAGTTTGCTACATTTTCACCCTAAGGGTAAATATGATGGCAGAAAAAGTGACAGGACTGGGGCGGAAGGTGAGTCAGAGAAGAGTAAAGATGACAGGGCAGAGAACAGGGTGGGGAGCACCGGGGAAAATAAATCTATGTCAAGGGTGGTGGCTGTATCTGGAAAGAAAGGATCCATACCGGTCTGAAGGAGACATTTTACAGTGTGGTGATATTCTGCTCCTGCATGTCCTCAGATATTAGCTCTCTGCCTTAAACGGGATGTAAAATGCTATAAAAAGGCGAAGGGTGGTGGGAAAATAAATGGCCGAGCCACTGATTCCACAAATAAATGTAACGCTGCGCGGTTAGTGCACCTTGAATGAAAACTAGAGGGGTCCGGATACCATACATTGTCACCCTACACCATAATCCCAGGAGTAGGCCTCATCAATGCATTTCCCACATGGTTTCCAGACCATACCTGGCCATCATTGCATCCAGGACAGAGGATAGACCTCCACTCCTTCCTCCATTGACGTCTTGCTGTGCGCCATTTTAGCTTTTGAGAACAATGGCGTAAAGTCAATGAAGAGGCTTTCATGAAGGAACGTCACACCAGTACTGCTCCTGCGAATATGGTGTGGAGTGGTAGTTGGAGCCCTCTAGCCTTCATTCCAAGTGAACTAACAGCTACAGCTCCGCGTTATATTGATTTGTCTGTGGAACCAGCGGTGCGTCCATTTCTCCAAAGTTTCCCATGTGCTTTCTTTTCAACACGATGCACGTTGTTCATACTGCTGTAGCCTAAACGTTTTACCGTGGCCTACAGTGTCTCCCATCAAGCACATCTGGGACGTCATTGGTTGGAAATGACAAAGGAGCTGCCAGCAGCGGATCTTGATGATTGCGGGGATCTCTGCATACTCCATACTGAATAAATCAAGAAGTTTTGAAAATTTTGTTTCCATTTTTTCATCATTTGAGCATCATTAACATGTGTCTCCATCCTGCGATTTCCATAATGCCACGACTTTTCCATTTTGGCTCATGAATTTCAATGATGAGGAGTATGTGTGTGTATATATTATACATTAATGCATTTTTTCCTATTTGTCCCATAGACCCCATATTCATAGCCGCACACACTTGCTGCAATCGTTATGAAAGATGCACTTGATTCACTTTCTTTAACCTTTGTACATGCTGTCGTGATGTATGTTGTAATAAAAGTATTTCTCTACCATCGTAAAACATATTGTTCCCTTCACATTACACATTTTCATGTTCCTATGCCGCATTACTAAAATATTCCCATACTAGGATTCTATGGGGAAAAGTTATATAATGACTGTGGTTGTGTTTGTGGCGTTACATGGCGAGTAATGAGCCCGGAGTCACGAGGGCGACATTAATCATAGTGACATTAAATAACCGGCTGAGTGACACATCTGTACCAGCATAACGTGTCTGACACCAGGAGGAATGAGGTTGCACAATGGGTTCCTGCCTAATGTATGCACCGTAAATGCTACGGAATGAGCGTGTAACACGCCGTCCCTAAAGAGAAGACATAGGAGTTGTAGAATCATCAGAATCTGTTGTTCCTCCGTATCAGCGATGCATCTGGATCCACAAGACAAGATCAAACCGAGAAGGATCTAGATAATCCTATAGGACCCTAGATAAAAGTTGGGCAAAATGGGCAAAACTACTGATCATTTGTTTCGACCCTAAGTTCAAAAGGCCATTCGGGCAGGTTATATTTTTCCAGCACTGGTTGCATCTTCGACCTGTTATGTTTTTTTTTCCCTTTCGATGAAAAACCATCGATTCAACCAACAAATGATCGTTCGTCTGCCCACTTTTGTCCTACGCGTACGCCTTACGTAGATTTAGATGTGGAAATTTCATGGTGTGGTGAAAGTATAGTAGATGTATTCTGTATATTAGTTTTGTTTGGATAATTAAATGGGTTATTTAAAGTTGCCAAAAGTTTTTTAATAGTTGCAAATGTTGAAAAAAAAGTTGTCATACTGCGTCTTTCGCCCCCACCCCGATTCAGCATTGATGCACCTTAGTCTTAATTTATAAGCCGTCAGCGATGAGATCCTTGGGAAAGTCCAGGACATGGTCGCTGAGGCCACTGATTAGCCGAGCCAAGATTTTGTGGAAAGATGAATTTGTGTCTATTATTTTATAGAGTTTATTTTATAAATCTGAACCATCGAACCGACAAACCTTCCCCTCCGTCCCCCACCAAATCTGTGGAACTCAAGGGCTATTTCAAGCAAGTTCTGCTTTCTTGTAACCATTTCCTAACCCCTTCTTACACATGGACATACTGTACATATATATGTGCATTTTAGTGATGTTTTTAAGCAAATAGGTGTAAAGTTATGACCACTGGATGGTGGAATTTGCACTTTTTGCTTGCTGTAATACAGAGGTGGGGAAACCTTTTTTCTGCCAAGGGCTATTTGGATATTTATACCATCCTTCAAGGTCCGTACAAATTGCACACCAACCCCTACACACACACACAAAATACGCCCTTTACTCATTGCAATAAGAAGGCGGCCATCAAAATACAACTCCCGACTCGAAAACTGTGGTCCCCGGAAATCTAATCTTCCCGGGGGCCAGATAAAAGCCCATCGAGGGCCGAAAACAGCCCTTGGGTCTGAGGTTCCCCACCCCTGCTGTAATATAAAGCTGATATATTGTTACAGCGGCCGAGATCTGAGCCAACTCCAATCCCTGTGGTTGACTCCATTTGGTGATATGGTCAATAATTGCTATGAAGGGGTCTTCTTAGTTATTTGAAGGCTACACATCGCAAAGGGGAAACTATTGGCAAGTGGTGGCATAAAGGGGGATTTCTAAAATGTAACATTACTACAGTGGGATACAGAGGGGGCAGTATTACAATTTTGAGGTGCAGAGAGGCACTACTATACTGTGGGGGAACAGAGGGACACTGCTACAGGAGGGGGCACAGAAAAGGCATTATTACATTGTGGGGGAACAGAGGGGACAGTATTTCTGTATGGAGGTGCAAAAATGTACTTTTACTGTTTGGAGGTACTGAGAGGACACTGTTACTATGTGGAGGCACAGAGGGGCACTATTAAAATGTGGGGGCACAGAAGGGACCTATTAGTTTGTGGACACATAGTATGTGGGGGTGCAGAGGAGTACTATTACTGCGTTGAGGCATGGGGATGGCACTCGTACTGTGTGGAGGCACAGAGGGGCACTACTATTTTGTGGAGGCACAGACAGGGGCACTTTTACTGCATGAAAACACAAATGGAATATTATTATTGCCTGGTGGACACTATTACTGAATTAAGGCAACATGGGTCCACTGTCATCATGTGGAGGAGGCATTACTGCAATGCGGACACACAAAAGGTCAACTGTTACTGATGAGGAACACTAACAATGTGTTGTTCACTAGGAGTGTTATTACTTCCTGGGACCCCTTGGATGGATACAGTACTATGTGGTTTGTGTAGCAAAAGAACGCACAGGGTCCGCAGAAGTCTATATGGAGGTCCCAAGACAATCCCCTTCTTATTCATCCAGTCTATGGAGCCCTATTCAGAGAATGCAGCTCCATACCCTGGAGCAGTAGCCACTGCCGGTTTGCACGCTGTACGACACGAGAATCCGGCTGCTGTGACGAGCAGTGACGTGAGTAAGGTTATTACAGTCCACAGGCAATGATCTTCGTTAACCTTACTGACGTCCCTGCTCGCAGTGTGAAAACTTACTACATAGAGTTAGACCTGGCAGTAAGTTCTCGTGATGTGAAGTCAGTGAGGTCACCGCAGTTCAGCGACTGTGAACTCCGACAACTTTACTGATGTCATCGCTCGTCACAGCAGCCGGGTTCTCGTGTTGCACAGTGTGAGAATCGGCAGTGGCTGCAGCTCCAGTCTACAGAGCTGCACTCTCTGAACTGGGCTCCATAGAGTGGATGAAGAAGAAAGGGATCGGTGTGGGACCTCCATATGGACTTCAGCGGACCACTGTGGATTTTTTTCATGATAATAAATAGGTATAAGAGGGAATTTGTTGGGGAGTGCATTTTAGAATTAAAGGACTTTTCTGCGTGTACATTTTGACTGCAAGGTTATGGGGGTGCCTGACAGACGCTTCTCTATTACTAACCCCTGGGCTTGATGACAGCGGACATTACACAGCTGACATCAACTCCAAAACCATTACCCCGATTGCCAACACATCTGGGCATTCGAAAACAGCCGAGGCTAAGCACCAGAATTGGAGCAACTAAGGGCTGCACCATTTCTGGGGTGGCTGAGGGCTGGTCTTATTAGGCTGGGAAGGGGCCAATATCATAGCCCTTCCCAGCCTATTTGTCAGTCCGCAGCTGTCTGCTTAACTTTTGTTGGCTATTAAAAATAGGGGTGGCCCAAATTGGGGGTTTCCCCTTTTTAATAACTAGCAAAGGCCGAGCAGACAGCTTTGAGCGGATATTAATAGACTGGGAAGGTTCATGGTTATAGGCCCTTTTCCAGACTATTAAGACAATCTCACAGCTCTCTGCTTTCCCTTAGCTGTTTATTAAAAATAAGGAGGACCCCACGCCATTATTTTCATTTATCTTTTTATTCGCTAAATACATGTCCAGTAAACTACATACACAAAGCACTGACTTTGTATCTCACGGACATATTTCTATCTATTCCATTCTGACGGTTCGGGCTGTGAAATTACTGCACTTAGCTGATGAAATGTCCGGTTTCCTTTGAGATGTGCACATAAAAATCGGATGGCACACGCATGGTCCATGTGCCGTGCCATTTTTTTCTCGCACCCATTAACTTGCTAAAATCGCAGAGCAGCACAGAATCATTGAATAGCATTATTGAGACTACAGTACAATATTTTATCTGATTGTTCTCGCCCAATTTATACGCAGATGGGAACAAGCCCTAAGTATAAAAAGATCATTAGAAAGGTAACTGTCCTGTCCTTTCATATATTTGTACATTGTAATAACATCGCCCCTAGGCCTCCGTTTTTCCAAACTGAATAACCCCAAGTTTAATAACCTATCTTGGCATTACAATCCACCCATTCCCTTAATAATCTTGATTGCTCTTCTCTCTTCCCTCTAAAGTTCAAATATGTCCTTCATATACAAAGTTATATCTAAGAGTGACTGAAATCGTAATTTATGTAGAGGCAAAACTATGTTCTCATCATGAGCATCTATGCCTCTTTTAATGCATCCCATTATTTTCTTTGCCTTGGCAGCAGCTGCCTGACACTGGCCACTAAGGTGGAGTTTGCTCCTCACCCATACCTCCAAGTTTTTTTCAATGACAGATTTACACAGTGTTTTATAATTTAGCACACAATTATACATGTTATTTCTTCTGCCAAAATGCATGACCTTACATTTATCTACAGTAAATTTAATTTTCCATTTCTCAGCCCAAGCCTGCAGCTTACTTAAAATACTTCTGTAATATTTAATTATCCTCCTCTGTATTAATTACCCTGCAGGGTTTAGTATGATCTGCAAATATTGTAATTCTACTCTATATGCCCCCTACAAAGGTCTTTAACACATATGTTAAAGAGAAGAGGGCCCAATACTGACCCCTGTTGTACCCCACTTTTAATTATAATCTCAGAGAATGTCATCGATGTACAGTATACACATTTATGATCTTTAAAGCTCCTATGTCTGACTGATATGCACCCATATACGATCATTGCATGGGGTAATATTAGTGTTGGGATTTCAGGTATCATCAGCTACATTATCTGTACTTAGAGAGCTATTATTGTGTGTGATCTGTGGTTTACATAAGATTGCAGATGGCGGGGTAATGTGCCTTTAATTCTTCATTACTGCTTGTGAATGCCCATTGTCTTTTATGAAGGGTTTTGTCCAAAATCTTCCTGGGTGCACCTCCCAAAAGTTGGCAAGAATGCAACACTTAAAGCTACAATGACCCCTAGAGTTCTAACCACAGTCATGTAAAGTAGTAGTTGCCAGGACACTTAAGGAAATAGACAAGATGCCCTGCGCCTTGTGTCTTACCCTAATTATGAATCTTATGTGAACTCTTGGGGCCTCACATATAAGGGCCACACAAGTTCACAATGCCAGAAATTAATAACAGACAAAACTTTTTTTGTTGTTGTTGGCCTTCTCATTATAACTTCTATCAGTATGCAATAACAGTATTTGTCCATTAGATGTCACTGTTTCCTATTTTATAGCTATGGAAGGAGCAGGTTTAGTGCACCCTTCGTATGCTGGAACGTGCTCATAGGTCCTAATTCACCAGACTTTGGTCAAAAGTGTGTTTTTGTGCAACATTCAATGCTTTTATTTATTTGTTTGTATCCTTTTTGTTCCTAGCCAATGATTTATCATATTATTTTTTGGATTACTCTTTTGTAAACCCAAGAATATTAGCCACATATCCAAGCCCTTGCCTCCTTCTACCGTCTCAAACTCAAAAATATTTCCCGGATTCGCGCATTCCTCGACAACGAAACCACAAAACCACTAGTCCACGTCCTTATCATCTCCCGCCTTGACTACTGCAACCTCCTGCTCTCTGGCCTCCCCTCTAGCACTCTGGCACCACTTCAATCCATCCTACACTCTGCTGCCCGACTAATCCACCTGTCCCACCGCTATTCCCCAGCCTCTCCCCTCTGTCAATCCCTTCACTGGCTCCCCATTGTCCAGAGACCCCAGTTCAAAACCCTTACTATGACATACAAAGCCATCCACAACCTGTCTCCTCCATACATCTGTGACCTCGTCTCCCGGTACCTACCTACACGCAACCTCCGATCCTCACAAGATCTCCTACTCTACTCCCCTCTTATCTCTTCCTCCCACAACCGCATCCAAGACTTCTCCCGTGCTTCCCCCATACTCTGGAACTCTCTACCCCAACACATCAGACTCTCGCCTACCACAGAAACCTTCAGAAGAATATGAAGACTCACCTCTTCAGACAAGCCTACAGCCTGCAGTGATGCCCAACCTACTGAACCGCCGCACAACCAGCTCTACCTTCTCCTAGTGTATCCTCACCCATCTCGTGCAGACTCGCGGGCAGGGTCCTCCCTCCTTCTGTACCTGTTGGTGCCTTGTTTTTTTTTTTTTGCTCATGTTTATTGTAATTGTCTATACTTGCCCCCTTTTTACATGTACAGCGCCATGGAACAAATGGCGCTATATAAATATGTATAATAATAATAAAATAATAATAATTAGTGAACTGGAGGCATTTGCCCATGATGAATGTTCTAAGATCCCTCAGGTTCGCTGCTAGAACCTGGTGTCTGGCTCTACATCATGCTTGCAGGTTATAACAGCCAGAGGTGCTCTACTAAGCACTAAGGATGCTGTTCATGGGGAAGGGGGTAGGGGAGTCAGTAAAGTGTCATTTTGTGCTGAATTTGGAGAAACCTTGTTCAATCTCTTATATTGAGCTAGTTGATGTTATTGCCTTGCTTTTATTGCAAACAGCAGAAAGTTTGTACATTTTAAAAATAAACTTGATTTTCAACGCAGGGAGGAGGATGAATGATAATGATAATTCAGGCCAGGAGACCCCTGATGGGGCGGGGTATTGTGGTCTAAGCTCGGACCTGTATAACATGGACAATATTTCTAAGAAGAACACTATTGTGTATACAGGACCTCTCCTATATGTGGCTGCAATGAGCAGAGCCTTGGCTGTCAGTCACACGGTGCAGCAGTTTGCTGCTCTCGCCTCTCTATGTAATCCAGCACCGAGCGCACGTTCCTCTCACACCCCCAGCAATTGGGGTGTAGGTTGGATCCAAGTTCCAGTAGTAGGAAACAGACCCACAATTTTTTTTATTTTTTTGCCACAGGAACCTTCAGAAACCCTAACCTGACTTTGCTTTGCTGCATATAAAATCACCATTAAATCAGAATAAATATCGTGACCCGCAGTTTGCCATAGATTTGGCATTTTCAGATCTCGATACCTTCCTCCGCACCCACAGATAATGTGAAGCTGAAAATCATATGACCTTGTAATTCTGATTATCTCATACTGGTCTAAGATAAGATCTGGAACACACAAGAACGTTCAGTCCTTCCTGTCGCTTCTGCTCCTCGGCCTTATAATACAGTTTAGAGTACGATTATAGATGGAAACCCTGCCATTAGTCAGATGATCAGAAATATACATGATGAATTGTAACACAGACACTGCCATCACTCACATGTGTTACTGCAAATAATGGGAGAGGCACGAAATCCCAAATATCCAAATCAGCCTTGGGGATTTCGATAAAAAGCCTTGCAAACATCCCATATTTATCAAAAAAATGGCATAACTTGCGCAAAAATCTTCATTCTATTCCCATCAATGCGCATGTCGCACCTTAATAATAAATTTGGCGCAGGATAAATCAGCAAAACTTTTTGGACACTTTCCAATGTTAGATAAGAGCTGGAGGCCGATGGGTCAAATGTGACAAATTAGTTTTGTGCGGATATTGCAACTTTTTATGTTACAAAAGAGCAGCTGTACAATGTGTTAATGTTGCGCCGTAATGCGGAATTTGTGTAAAATGTTGCAATTAAAAATGGATCCATTTGTCGCCTTCTTTAAGACCAATATGGCCTATGTAAAAAATGTCCAAAAGAAATACAAAATCAAAAATATGTCAAAAGTTTAACCACATCTCCTTCTCTCATCATTTTTAAGTTTTGAAATGTCTTGATTTGCGCAAAAGTTTGCTGCAAATAGGGTGATCACCGTCCCCCAATATGTACGAACCGAGGCTCGATCAGGAAGATACAAGGCGTCATGTTCAGTTAAAGTTATATAATAGAGGACATATCATGTAACCAATCCCTTTATACCCACCTGACCACTGCAGACAATCACTAGGCTCAGCAGTATATTTCTCAGGTCAATGATTGGTTGGAGCAACCAAATTGGACAAATGGGGGCGTCATCACCCCAGGAGATTTGTGAAGCAAGTAATGAGTCTTTTATTATTTTACACCTCACTAAAAAAAAAGGCAAAAAAAAAAAGGCGATCAAAACGTCATCCGCAACCCAAAAGCAATAAACAAAACCATCAGCTTGCCAGGCACAAAAATGAAAAAATATAAAAAAAAAAAAAAAAAAGTTACTGGACTCAGAAAATGCTGATGTATAAGCCACAATCTTTTTCACAAATTAAAAAAATAAAAATAAATCACCACTTAAATAAAAGAAAGTGTCACATTTAGTATCACCGTAATTGTACTGACTTGGTGATTCATGTTGCCGGGTGATTTTTACTGTCATACTTTAAAAAAAAAAATAGCAGAATTGCATTTATTTCCCCATTTTACAACACTTTTTGTTCCCCCTTTTACCAGTACATTGTCTTGTGGTTATGTCGAGTTATAACTCTTGGAAGATGGGGAAGAAAAAAAAACAAAACAAAAGTGCAAAAATTAAAATTTACTGCAGTTAAACCGGACAAAAGTTTAACCTGGAAACGAGACTTTGCACATTTGCTTTATGAATATTTTCGCTCTTGCGTCCCCTGATTTCCGTGTATTTTTCATTTACAGAGCATTTTAACCACAATCCGTCTTTCCATCATTAGTGTTTTATATATCGGCAGTAATATTATAATAATTGCAGTAAACAATCTCCGCATGATATAACATTCCATGTGTCTGTAGATGGCGAGAGCCTCATGTACGCCAACAATAACCGTATAATACGGCATTTAATGTGCGTCTAGTCAGTGGGAACATCATTCAAGGGCAGCTCATCTCTCCGCACAACGCGGCTTTGTCTCCAAGCTTAGCAATAACTTTCTCATTAATTCAAATGGAGCAGAACTGATCTTCCATTTTTTTCAGGGATATCTGTGAAAACATCCACTTGAAAGCTCCGGAAGCATGGATAGAAAATTGTCTTTGGTTCTTTTTGTTCTTTCTTTTTTTTGTAATTTAACGGGTAGCATACATCAATCACATTCGCTGAGTTCTACCACATAAGACATGATCGATGATCATTGAAATTGTATATATTGACACAGATCCTGATGAGGCTGGGGTTAGGCTTATTCGCCAAGAGGACACTGGCTAGGAGAAATTATAGGGTGTTAAGCATCTAGCTTGAGATTATTGCAATATTCTGCCCTGTATGCTCACGACTTCAAATTAATGTTTTAATATGTTATAACTGATGTTTTTCTATCATAGGTTTGTTCTTATGTTGTTTTTACCCTTGTGTGGACTCCCGTTTCCCCCCCCCGCCAACACGCGACTCCGTGTGCCTTACCGACTTCCTGGAGGGTCCTGCTCGCTGGGACAGGGACCACAGGATCCAGAGGCAGGATTTTCAGCATTTTGAGACGCCCAGGACTGGGGTAGGATGAGTAACATAACACTTAATACACAGCCATACATTTTTGTGTCTTGGAATGTGGCGGGCCTGAATTCCCCGATTAAACGTAAACGGGTCCTCACACACCTAAAAAGGCTGAAGCCCGATGTGGTCTTCTTACAGGAGACTCACTGGAGGCAAGGGGATGATAACAATTTGAGAGCACCTTGGATTCAGCATTGCTATACAGCGCCGTTTGTTTCCAAGTCGCGCGGAGTGGCGATTTTGCTGGGGAATTCTCTGCCTTACACCTTGCTTGATGAGTACTCAGACACGGAGGGACGGTTTTTATATCTTGCGATCCAAATTGGAAACACAGTATACACACTATTGAATATCTATGCTCCAAACTACCCCAATACTACTTTCTTTTCAGAGTTATATCAATTTATTCTGACAAAGCGTACAGATAATTTAATTGTGGGCGGCGACTTTAATGCTGTCCTTGCTCCACACCTGGATAGGTCTTCCTCGGCTCCCCATGATAAACAAGCTACTTCAATCATCTTAAAGATTATACAACACACTGGGTTGTGTGACCCGTGGCGAGTGCTCCATACCACGGAAAGGGATTACACATTCTACTCGAGGGTCCATGATACCCATTCTAGGATAGATTACTTCCTAGTAGCAGAAGCTCTATTCGAAAGGATATCAGAAACCACAATAGAGACTATCATGATATCGGATCACGCGCCAATTAGAATGCAACTGGGGATGGAGCCTCCGAGGGGCTTTTTGGCGCCCTGGAGGTTTCCATCCTACTTGGTTAACTCAGAGGATTTCAAACAGTTCCTCCAGATCCACTGGAACAACTTTTTGGACGATAACATGTCCTCATCTTCGGATACCTCACTGATGTGGCGCACATCTAAGGCCGTCATGAGGGGCCATGTCATTTCATACATGATACATCAAAAAAAGGAAAGGAGAGCTAGGTATAATCTTCTTCACACTGACCTGCTAACCACACACCAGGCGTACTTGAGAGACCCTACAGACATTAATAAACAAAATTACTTTTCCGCTAAACAACTGCTAGATGCTTTCACTATCGCTCAAGCAACCAGGAATATAGAGTTCACGAAAAATCATTACCATAGATGGGGGGGGAAGACGGGTAGTTTACTGGCCCGCCTGACTAAGCCGCATGCCTCCAAGCGCACAATTCTCCAGATTCAACAACCTGAAAGTAACCGACTGGTCACCTCGCCACTTGAGATACAACAAGCGTTTATAACATATTATACCACACTTTATAAAGAGAGACCGTATGACTCCCAGGGTGTATGGGACTTAATTTCCTCGGTGGAGCCCACAAAGATAACAGCAGAGCAGAGAGATTTCTTGTCTGCCCCGATAACCATTGAGGAGGTGCAATCAACGATTAAATCTTTCCACAATAATAAGTCTCCGGGACCTGATGGTCTGACCATAGAATATTATAAGCTTTTACAACCGTATATTACCCCTATCCTAGTGGATATACTCAATGATATTTATCTTAAAGGAGAGGTGGTGGAGGGCTTTCATGAGGCCCACACAATTCTTATACCCAAGCCAAATAAAGACCCCCTTGATGTAGCCTCCTTTCGCCCTATTTCACTAATGAATGTGGATTACAAACTTTTAGCTAAGATACTGGCGAATAGAATGCAGGTATTTCTACCACAGGTATTGACACCCTCTCAATTGGGGTTTACGAGGGGACGACACTCGACCTTGGGGGTCCGATTGGCGGTGGCGGCTACGGTTATGGCCAAACAACAAAATTATCCCCGGACAATGCTTCTCAGCCTTGATGCGGAGAAAGCGTTTGATTCGATCTCATGGAAATTTTTAAATACAGTACTACGATACAGGGGTTTTGGAGAGACTTTCCTGGGATTCCTACAGAATATTCAACGTGGCGCGGCTACTAGACTGTGGGTGAACAACTTGATGTCTCCTCAGATTAATTTGGAAAGAGGAGCCAGACAGGGATGCCCGATATCACCCTTATTGTTCAACCTGGCTTTGGACCCTCTCTTACAGTATCTCCACGACTGGACAGGTCTTGAGGGCATACGATATGGGGCGACAGAACTTAAGATTGTGGCCTTTGCCGATGACTTATTGATTTTCTTGTCAAACCCGCGGGAGTCTCTGGGCCCGCTCCTTAGAACAATAAAACAGAAAGGGGCGTTGGTGGGTTTCACCATAAATGTTGGTAAATCTGAGGCAATGATGCTCTCTGGGCCTTCCGAACCACGTTGGTCACAGGAACACTCCTTGCGTTGGAAGACTCACTCCTTGACTTACCTGGGGGTTCAGATCACGAGAGACCCGGCAAAACTTTACAAAACTAATCTGCAGACATACATCACCTCATTACAGGATGAGTTGACAGCATGGGAAAAGTTCACCTTGTCCTTCATAGGACGGGCAAATCTGATAAAAATGATCTCATTTCCCCGATTATTATACCTATTCAATGTCCTGCCATTTTATCTGAGACCAGCGGATGAACATAATATTAACCGTCTGTTTCGCAGATTTATTTGGCAAGGGAAGAGGCCCAGAATAGGATTCCACACCCTCACACAAACCCGAACCAGTGGCGGAGTGAATTTCCCAGACATTAAGTTATATAATCTGGCAGCAAACATGCGAATTCTCCGAGACTGGTTGAAGGGTACCTCTATATACAGTGGGGCAAAAAAGTATTTAGTCAGTCAGCAATAGTGCAAGTTCCACCACTTAAAAAAATGAGAGGCGTCTGTAATTTACATCATAGGTAGACCTCAACTATGGGAGACAAACTGAGAAAAAAAAATCCAGAAAATCACATTGTCTGTTTTTTTAACTTTTTATTTGCATATTATGGTGGAAAATAAGTATTTGGTCAGAAACAAAATTTCATCTCAATACTTTGTAATATATCCTTTGTTGGCAATGACAGAGGTCAAACGTTTTCTGTAAGTCTTCACAAGGTTGCCACACACTGTTGTTGGTATGTTGGCCCATTCCTCCATGCAGATCTCCTCTAGAGCAGTGATGTTTTTGGCTTTTCGCTTGGCAACACGGACTTTCAACTCCCTCCAAAGGTTTTCTATAGGGTTGAGATCTGGAGACTGGCTAGGCCACTCCAGGACCTTGAAATGCTTCTTACGAAGCCACTCCTTTGTTGCCCTGGCAGTGTGCTTTGGATCATTGTCATGTTGAAAGACCCAGCCACGTTTCATCTTCAATGCCCTTGCTGATGGAAGGAGGTTTGCACTCAAAATCTCATGATACATGACCCCATTCATTCTTTCATGTACCCAGATCAGTCGTCCTGGCCCCTTTGCAGAGAAACAGCCCCAAAGCATGATGTTTCCACCACCATGCTTTACAGTAGGTATGGTGTTTGATGGATGCAACTCAGTATTCTTTTTCCTCCAAACACGACAAGTTGTGTTTCTACCAAACAGTTCCAGTTTGGTTTCATCAGACCATAGGACATTCTCCCAAAACTCCTCTGGATCATCCAAATGCTCTCTAGCAAACTTCAGACGGGCCCGGACATGTACTGGCTTAAGCATTGGGACACGTCTGGCACTGCAGGATCTGAGTCCATGGTGGCGTAGTGTGTTACTTATGGTAGGCCTTGTTACATTGGTCCCAGCTCTCTGCAGTTCATTCACTAGGTCCCCCCGTGTGGTTCTGGGATTTTTGCTCACCGTTCTTGTGATCATTCTTACCCCACGGGGTGGGATTTTGCGTGGAGCCCCAGATCGAGGGAGATTATCAGTGGTCTTGTATGTCTTCCATTTTCTAATTATTGCTCCCACTGTTGATTTCTTCACTCCAAGCTGGTTGGCTATTGCAGATTCAGTCTTCCCAGCCTGGTGCAGGGCTACAATTTTGTTTCTGGTGTCCTTTGACAGCTCTTTGGTCTTCACCATAGTGGAGTTTGGAGTCAGACTGTTTGAGGGTGTGCACAGGTGTCTTTTTATACTGATAACAAGTTTAAACAGGTGCCATTACTACAGGTAATGAGTGGAGGAAAGAGGAGACTCTTAAAGAAGAAGTTACAGGTCTGTGAGAGCCAGAAATCTTGATTGTTTGTTTCTGACCAAATACTTATTTTCCACCATAATATGCAAATTAATTGTTAAAAAAACAGACAATGTGATTTTCTGGATTTTTTTTTCTCAGTTTGTCTCCCATAGTTGAGGTCTACCTATGATGTAAATTACAGACGCCTCTCATCTTTTTAGGTGGTGGAACTTGCACTATTGCTGACTGACTAAATACTTTTTTGCCCCACTGTACTCAGCCCTGGCGGTTGAAACGTCGCTAGTGGGAGGCAGGTCACTGGTAAACGTACTACACGAGCCCTACACATTAGTGCCCCAGGAACTGAGAGCCAATCCTCTGTTTATGACAATCTGGCGGTCATGGGCTATCATACGCCGTAGATTAAAGCTATCATCACAGGTGTCGCTGGCACAGACGTTTTGTACTAATTCTAGGTTTCAGGCAGGGAAGGCACACTACATTTTTCATGCTTGGCAAACACTAGGCCTGGGCAGGGTGGGAGACATAGTGGATGTACATTCCAAAAAGGTCCTTGCCTTCAACCAAGCGACACTCCTATTTGATTTCATCGGTACACATCCTTTCCACTTCATGCAACTACAGAGCTATGTGACGAGTGTTACTCGAGGTTTCAGTGATAATGACTGGCAGGATAAGCTGATAACCAAACTTATCGCATGCAGGCTGACAAAAAGGCTTGTGTCAGACTACTATACATTCCTAAGAACTGAGACCAAGAGGGAAGAACATTCCACAGGAATAATGAAGTGGCAGCTCTGTGACCCGTCATTAACACCTACTCTGATTTGAGGAACACTCTTAAATTTACACCGTTTACATCTTACTGGGAAATGGCGTTGAAGATTATGCATAAATCCTATATCTCGCCAAGGCGCAACTTTCTTATGGGTAATATACCGAGTCCGATCTGTTCCAGGTGTGGAGAGGCCGAGGCAGACATGTTCCATTGTTTGTGGGCTTGCTCACAAATCCAACAATTTTGGCAACGCATACTTGTATTTACTCATATGCATACACCATATAGAGTGGCTCTCACCCCAGCCTGGGCTCTTTTTGGATACATTACTAATGAAGGGGCTGTGATCTCCACTTCTGGTAGAAAATTCTTGTACATGATTTCGGCCTTGGCCCGGAAAACGATTTTACAAACCTGGCTGGCACCTAGTGTGCCCACATTGAGGATCTTTCTGGACAAACTTTCTTTCCTATTTAGGATGGATTGGGTGGAGGCTTCCCTTCAGAAAGAACTAAAAACCCAAAATTTTTTTGAACTATGGCAGCCACTTATACCCATCCTTCCAACGCATATACAACAGAGGCTCAAACAATGCTTCTGCACAACTACATGGTTCCTGGAACGGACGGTAGCGGACCGAGCACCCTTGTAAGCGGACTTGTCTCCTAAATAACACACTGGGCGTAATGCGGAGTCGTGTGTTACCCCCCCCCCCTCTCCTTGATTTTCCCTAGTCTGTTTGTTGACCCCTCCCCCCTCTTTTTTGTTCTTCATCTTTTCTTTAGCTATTACTTCCCCTCTCTCACCATTTGGGGTTATCTAGTTACAGAGTGGTAGTCCACTCGTATTGTATTTCCATGTTGAATTCTATGTCTTTAGCCTTATGTTTACCTTGATTGAGAGGCACTTTGCCTTTAACTTGCAAACTGGATCGCTAAAATAGTTATCGTCTTTAATAGTGGGCTTCTGTATTACCGGAAAGGTAGAGGTAATTCCGTGTACCTATGTTTGCATGTTGATATGCTAATGTTGAAAATGTTTAATTGAAAATGTTTAATAAATACAGTTTGGAAAAAAAAAGAAATTGTATATATTGTCATATTTTACCATAGGAAAAATTGTGAAGGGGGTAAAATGTAAGTGCTGATATTTACCCCCTTAATAATTCTGTGATTGAATGGAGAAACACTGTTTATTGTGGTGTTGTGTGTGATATTGAGTATATACTTGCAATGTTACTTGTTGCCACTAGAGGTCAGTGTAGTACCATAAACTATAAAAAGAGTTGAGGAGCAGGAAGTGAGTCAGGAGGTGGCTGCAATCACTTGGCAATGGCTGCTCTGTCTGGAGGAAGCTGGAGAGGACGATAGAACTGGTGGTGCCGGCATCGCTTCAGTGGGTGCAGTCTGAGAAACTTGCTGCATGCGCTGTAAGGGTGTCAGACCTGTACAGTCCCAGAATGTGGGAATATGCACTCAGATCAAACCACCTTCCCCTCAACCCAAACCACATACCGTATATGAGCATACAGGTCTTTGAAATATAAATCCATTGGAACATTTAGATTTTCTATATGCTGCTACATTCCGGAGTAATTAGCATTTTAAAGCATATGCAAATTAGTTGTTAAGTGCTCTGGTGAGGCGTGACAAAGCACTTCCCAGACCTATGTCTCCCAAAGTTCTTCTCCCAAACATCCGCAGCCTCTTTAGCTTGATTGGTGATTGGTAGGTGATAAATGTGTGATCATTGGGGGAGTTACACCACTGGGACGTCCACCCATCCCCAAGAACAGGGTGTGATTCATATAGTAGTGCTCATGCTCGACTACTGCGTCATTCACTCCTTGATTTATGAAGATAGCAGTTCTGTCAACCTCAAAGATTCACACAAGAGACTTTTGGGTCCCAAGTTCTCATGATCAGCGGGGTCTAAGCTGTCAGACCCCCCGTGCATACATGTACCACCCAGAGACAGACAGACTTTACACAGCCTAATAACTCATCGACCTTGTATGGGTCCCCCTTACCTATTGGGCCCCTCTATGAATCCCCCTTAGCTTTTGGGACCTTGTGTGGGTCCTCCTTACCTTTTGGGTCCCTGTATGAATCCCTCTTACCTATTGGGCCCTTGTATGGGACCTTCTTACCCTTTGGGCCCCTGTATGGGTCCCCCTTACCTTTTAGGACCCTGTATGAATCCCTTTTACCTATTGGGCCCCTATATGGGTCCTTCTTACCTTTTGGGCCCCTGTATGGGCCCACCTACCTTTTAGGACCCTGTATGAATCCCCCTTAGCTTTTGGGACCTTGTATGGGTCCTTCTTACCTTTTGGGTCCTTGTATGAATCCCTCTTACCTATTGGGCCCCTGTATGGGTCCTTCTTACCCTTTGGGCCCCTGTATGGGCCCCTTTACCTTTTAGGACCCTATTTGAATCCCTGTTACCTATTGGGCCCCTGTATGGCTCCTTCTTACCTTTTGGGCCCCTGTATGGGCCCCCTTACCTTTTATGACCCTGTTTGAATCCCTCTTACCTATTTGGCCCCTGTATGGGTCCTTCTTACCTTTTGGGCCCCTGTATGGGCCCCCTTACCTTTTAGGACCCTATTTGAATCCCTCTTACCTATTGGGCCCCTGTATGGGTCCTTCTTACCTTTTGGGCCCCTGTATGGGCCCCCTTACCTTTTAGGACCCTGTATGAATCCCTCTAACCTATTGGGCCCCTGTATGGGTCCTTCTTTTGGGCCCCTGTATGGGTCCCCCTTACCTTTTGGGCCACTGTGTGAATCCCCCTTACCTTTTGGGACCGTATATGGGTCATTCTTACCTTTTGGCTCCTGTATGAATCCTCATTACCTTTTAGGACAATGTATTGATCCCCCTTACCTTTTAGGACAATGTATTGATCCCCCTTACCTTTTGGGACCTTTATGGGCCCTATTCTGACTCATGGATATGTAGAACGTAGTGGTGCCTGGATAGACCCTTCTTTTTAGGCGCTTCCGTATTCACCTGTACTCACGTTCATACCGATTAATCAGACAGCTTAACTCAGCCACGATCTCATGTAAGAAGACTCCAGGAAAAGAGGGTTGCTTTAACTGAAATTCTTGTATTATGATGAAAGTAGCAGGTAAAAAGGAATATTCAACAGAGGACATGTAGTTGGATGCATACAGATGGAGGAATGATAACAAAATGGAGAATAAGGGCGTGAACAAACATACATCACAAGACTACAGTGAGAGAGTTGGGACAAAATACAGGGAAAGGCAAACTTCTGCCTAGAAAGAAGGATCGAACACAAGCAATGCAAACATTGAATGATTTCCTAAGTCGTGAGACATGACACTCCCCGTCTGAAATCCTTGGATTTCACGATGTCCGTAATTCTTCGAAGTCGTTCAAACCTGAAAAAAACAAGAGGAAAGAAAACATGCATGCAATAATAAACATCAAAGATTTTAAAGTCCAAACTCGTTGTGTCGACCCGTAGATCACACCGAAAGATAAGTCCAAATATATTAAACCCATCTTCAGATTGGGAAGCCGCAAACATGCCAACTCTTCCACCAACCCAGAATCCAATGGGAATGTTAACAGTTCAATCCAATGGAAAATGTCAATATTCAATAAACTGGGAGACGAGGAGGAATGCTCCCGCCGTGAGCAACGTCCAGGAGCATGTTCAGTTCATGTGATGTCCTCCATTCGTAGAAGCAGCACGAGTTCAGTGACCGGGCAGAAGAAGGTTCGGGTAGAGCCACCTTTTGTCACCTTAACTTCTACCTTACGAGTCTTTCCGTCCTCACTGGGTAGGACCTTGGCGATAAGTCCCATTGGCCAGTCATTGCGATGAGCCTCTTTGTCCTTTAAGAGAACGAGGTCTCCTTCTTGGAGATTGGGACTGGGCGTCTGCCATTTGTGACGGTTTTGAAGCAAGTGCAAATATTCAGTCTTCCAGCGATGCCAAAACACGTTAGCCAGACGTTGTACTTGCCTCCACTGACGTTTGTAAATGTCCTTGTTATCGAAATTCCCAGGCGGAACTGTAGCAGCTCCAGTCTTCTGTGTAAGAAGTGTAGCTGGAGTAAGGATCATTGGAGCATCGGGGTCGGATGATACTGGAACCAAAGGTCTAGCATTTATTATGGCTGACACTTGGAAGGTGAAGGTGTCCCGTTTGATATCCCACAGTAGACCAAGGCTGCGCTGTGTTGCAGGAACATCAGAACCCAAGTCGAGGTCTTTTAGGTTTGTGGCATGGTCTTCAGATGGAAACGCGTTCATTACCTCTTGACTGTTAGAGATAATCTTGTGGAGTCTGAGGTTTGATGTGGATAGCATTTCCTGTGTCCTGGAGAGTAGGTCCATTGCATCTTGACTTGTGGGCAAGGACTTGAGCCCATCGTCCACGTAGAAGTTCTTCTCTACAAATTGCCGAGCATAGGATCCGTACTCTCTCTCACCTTCCTGGGCTGTCCGTCTCAGACCATAGATCGCCACAGCAGGTGAGGGACTATTGCCGAAGACATGGACCTTCATCCGATAGTCTATGACCTGATTGTTGACATTGTTGTCTTTGTGCCATAGGAACTTAAGATAGTTTCTGTTGTCTTCTTTCACGATGAAGCAATGAAACATCTGCTGAATGTCGGCCATTATGGCGACAGGTTCTTGTCTGAAGCGGATCAATACTCCAAGGAGGCTGTTGTTCAGGTTGGGCCCAGTTAGGAGCAGGTTATTGAGAGAGAGGCCTTCAAACTGAGTACTGGAGTCAAACACGACTCTGATCTGATTAGGCTTGCGAGGGTGATAGACACCAAAGGATGGAAGATACCAACATTCTTCTCCCTCCCTCAGTGGTGGCGCAGGTTCGGCATGATCTCTGTCAAAGATGTTCTGCATAAAGTCGATGAAATGCTTCTCCATCTCTGGTTTCCTCTTTAGGGTACGCTTTAAGGATGAGAACCTTGCAGTAGCTTGTTGCAGGTTGTTCGGCAACCTCACTCTTGGGAAACGAAAGAGTAAAGGAGCTACCCAACTGTTGGAGTCATCTTGAGCAAATTCTTTATCCATAACCTTTATGAATTCTTTATCTTCCCTTGTGGGTGCCAACTTGTTGTCACTACTTGTAGAGTCGAACACTGATGACCCGAGGTTTTCATCCCTGGGCTGGTGCGTGTTCATGTTGTTGAAGGATTCCTGTTGCCACTTGGTGTTGCTCACTTTCTCTTTCACCCAGTAGTGATGTGGGCATGGTTGGAAATGGGTGCTGCGACCATTTGACAAGATGTGTGTTTTGTAAGAGGAGATGTTGTTAGGTCTCTTCATCTTATGTATGCAAACATTGCCTACGATTACCCAGCCTAGATCTAAGCGTTGGGCAAATGGTGCATCGTGTGGTCCGTTAATTTGCTGACGTACCTTGTGCAGCCGGAGAATGTCTCTGCCCAGCAGAATCAGGATATCTGCTTTGTTGTTGAGGGCTGGTATCTTGTTTGCTATCTTCTTGAGATGTTGATGATGAAGAGCAGCCTCTGGCGTTGGGATCTCTTCTCGATTGGATGGAATCTGGTTGCACTCGACCAGTGTAGGTAACGGTATCTCGACGGTGTTCTCGAGAGATGTCGCTGTAAGGCCACTGGCCCTTCTCCCAGAAACCTCTGTAACACCACTGCAGGTACCTAAGGTGTAAGGGTAAGCATTTCCCTTTAAGTTAAACATATCAAAGAGTTCTGACCTTGCAAGTGATCGGTTGCTCTGATCATCCAGAAGGACATACACCTTCACGGCTTTCTCTGGGTGACCGTTGGGATACACGTTCACCAGGCAAATCTTCGCACAGGACTTGTCCCAGAGGTCTTCTCCGCAGACTTCTGTGCATGAAGAAGATATTGTGGTATGGCTTGCAGTTTGAGCTGCGTCCTCCCCGCCATGGCTCATGGTGAGGGAAGGAGTAAGTGTAGAGTCAGGACGGAATGGGTGGAGTGCTTGTACGTGGTCCTCACTGTCACACTCCATGCACTTAATTGTAGTTTTACAGTCTTTAGCAAGGTGTTCAGTAGAAGCACATCTGTAGCATACCCCGAACTTCTTTAGAAGCTCCTTGCGTTCTTGGAGCGGTTTCTTCCTGAAGCCAATGCACTTTTTTAAGGGATGTGGCTTCTTGTGGATGGGACATTCAAGATTTGGGTTCTCTATCTTTTCACCCTTGTTGCTCTTGCCTGGGGCTGATGTTGGTGAGGGAAGAATATCCGTCTTCTTCACTGACACTGGACCCCTGCGGTTTCTGTCATTCGAGCGTGCGCTGACGTACTTAGAAAGAGGTGAAGCTGGGCCACTGGATTCTTCGTAGGAAAAGCTTGGGTCGTTCTTACGCTCTGCCACGTCTTTTATAAACTCACAGAAGTAGGAGAATGGAGGAAATGACACTTGATGGTCTTTCTTGTATTTTGACCCTAGTGTAGTCCACTTTTCTTGTACATTATACGGTAGCTTGGAGATAATGGGATTTACTCCACGAGCAGTGTCCAGGTAGCTGAGGCCAGGTAGGTGGGTGTCTGCCTTGGCCAGCTGAAGCTCTAACAGCAAGTCACTGAGCTCTAGGAACTTTGAACTGTCTTTGCTTGATATCTTTGGAAAACTCTGTAATCGCTTGAACAGTGCATCCTCTATGGCTTCTGGACTGCCAAAGTTTTTCTCTAGTCTTTCCCATGCAGCCATGAGACCAGCCATTGGATTACTGATATGTACAGACCTGAGTCTCTTGACACGCTCTGTGGATTGTGGTCCTAGCCATCTGATTAGCAGGTCCAGCTCTTCGGTAGCAGTGATGCCGAGGTCACTAGTTACGGTTCTAAAGGCATTTTTCCAACCTCTGTAATTTTCAGGTTGGTCGTCAAACCTTGTGAGACCGGTTTTAGTAAGTTCGCGGCGAATCATGTACCTTGCGAAGTCGGACATGTCTGTTCTTTCTGACTTAGGATGCACAAATGTAGGCTGAGCAGTGTTGTACATAGGGGTGGAGACGTCCTGGCCTTGAAACGTGGGTAAGTATGGAGTGGCATATGCATTTAGTCCAGCAACCGGTTTGGTGGGTATAGTCTCTGCTACATGCGGAGCTGGCACTGCGCGGTTGTCGAGAGTATAATGACCTGCCGGCATATTGGGTTGCGTGTAGATAATAGCCTGTGGAGTTTGATGAGATGCGGGGTCTTGGCGCATACTGGAATACGAAGGAAGTTCAAGTTTGGGAGCATTGTACTGACCTTGAATGCAGGGTTCTGTAAGTGGATCGGCATCCTGGTGCCCTGGAGAAGCATGAACGCCACCAGGAGTGTTAGTAATGATCTGCGGTTTGCCATTTTGGCTTAGCACGTAGTCTCTTGTGCGTTCAATAGGGTCTTCTGCCTCCACTTCACACAAACTGATGCTGTCTCTTTGACTCCCACTGATAGCTCGCTCCAGGATCCTTAACTTTGCCATGGCTGTTGCGTGCTCGCATTCCTTCTCCAGAGCTTCCTTGCGTGCTGCATCCGCATCCATTTCTGCTCTCTTTTGTGCTGCGGCTGCATCCATTTCTGCTCTCCTTTGTGCTGTGGCTGCATCCATTTCTGCTCTCTTTTGTGCTGTGGCTGCATCCATTTCTGCTCTCCTTTGCGCAAAGGCAGCTTGTATCTTAGACGTTTCAGCCTTAGCACGTGCTCTTATAAGCTGCTCGCTGAGAGTGGAATATTTTGATGAACTTGACCTAGATGAGCAATTTGAGTGCTTGGACAATTTGGATGAGCGAGTTGATGCATCTGGTGTCCGTGCAATTTTAGCCTCTAACTTGGTTTTAATGTCACGTACGGTGCAGTCTCTTTCAGAATTAAGCTGCTGGAAACTTTGCAATTCGATTAAAGTCTCTGGCAGATTCAGTTTTTTCAGGAGAATAATGTATTGGTCAGTCTTCTCCATATACATTTGGTATGCTGTGCATAATTGTTCTAGGACTCCCTCAAGTGGTAACTCATGAGAAGCAGGCCTTGATACAGTGTCTATGTGATTCAGCACTTTCTCCCACAGTGAAGACACATCACTATATACGACACATTTTGCAGTCTCTAAATTCTCCATGACTTTCCATGTAGGTTTGACTGTACGTTTTCCCCTTTCACTAGCTGGTGGATGGGGATCTGGGTCTCTTTCCTGTGTTTGTAAGTCTGGTAGGGACATTGTATTCCTTGCTTCAGACATGATTTGATTGCAGGCAGGAAGTGTGGAGGATGAGGGATATACTTCTCCCTGTTTATCTGCAGTGTGTGCTTCTATGCACGCTGGGGTCTGGCTGGGAACTGGTTACTATCTATCTGGGAAATGTCCTTTTCCACTGAGGTTCAGCACAGACCTTGAGTTACTGTCTCTGAAGGCAGGCTATTCCTTTTTACTATTCTGACTCATGGATATGTAGAACGTAGTGGTGCCTGGATAGACCCTTCTTTTTAGGCGCTTCCGTATTCACCTGTACTCACGTTCATACCGATTAATCAGACAGCTTAACTCAGCCACGATCTCATGTAAGAAGACTCCAGGAAAAGAGGGTTGCTTTAACTGAAATTCTTGTATTATGATGAAAGTAGCAGGTAAAAAGGAATATTCAACAGAGGACATGTAGTTGGATGCATACAGATGGAGGAATGATAACAAAATGGAGAATAAGGGCGTGAACAAACATACATCACAAGACTACAGTGAGAGAGTTGGGACAAAATACAGGGAAAGGCAAACTTCTGCCTAGAAAGAAGGATCGAACACAAGCAATGCAAACATTGAATGATTTCCTAAGTCGTGAGACATGACAGGCCCCCCTTACCTTTTGGGACAATGTATTGATCCCTCTTGCCTTTTGGGCCCCTGTATGACTGCGCTGGTTGCACCTATGACATGTCGGCCCTTTACCACATATACCATGGACAGTATGATGGATCATCATTCGGTGGGAATTTTCACATAACTGAAATCTCTTGGCATGAAAATCAGCCTCATTCATCTAAATTAGAACGTGTTGGCGGCAGATACATGGATTTCTGCAAGTGCCATTCAGATTGTGACATATAGCTGCTATGTGTGAATATGCCCATACAGTGATGACTGGCATTTCAGGCAGGTAATAAACATTTCACAGTGAATGCTTGCAGTACAGATTCGTTCGCAGCAGGGTGAGTCTGGTGGGGGTTGTATTCCTCGTAGGGCGACGGGGTGTGTGGGATCAGACTGACGGGTGATAACAAATATTTTATAATGAAAAAATTCTGGAAATATTAAACCACAGAACACCGGACAGAGCCCACATCTCAATGAGCTGATCAATAGGATAGCCACTGCGGCCCAATACGTCTTCTTGTCAGACGCTAAATGGTAGGAATACTAAAAATCTCAACTTCTGGCACTAAAATGAAAGAATATGTGTAAAGAAAATGCCTAATTTTTCAGGATAGGAGGGAATGTAAAGAAACTGGTAAAAAATATTTGAAAATGTCCAAAAACGGGTCAGATTTACTAAAGTGAAATTATGGAGAAATCTGGTTCTTGGGTGCAGATCTTGCATTTACATTTGCATCTGATATATATCCAAAAACAACATAATTAATCTATTGAGGCCAGGAACTAACTCATATATAGTATGGTTCCCCCATAATCAAACAAAGATATAGTATTTAAATCCTATGTGGAGCTGCCCAAATAACACCGAATAATTCATAATAGATCACACAGAAGTGCAGACTACCACTTACCCATGTCGGAATAGATTGGAGAGCCCTGCTGAACCCCGACGCGCGTTTCGCCACAGGTTTCTCAAGGGGATGGCAGAGTTGTAGCCTAATGCCAGACAACCCCTGTGCTGGTGCTGTGAGTTTGTTTTTTTTCACAGTACCAGAAAAGTGAGAGAAATTTCTGAAATCTCATGCTCGTGCTGTTTATTTTGTCCTTGCAGATTTGCAACAGATTTGAATCTGCATTATGTAAATTCTTTCTGGGTTTTCAAAACATTTTTCAAATAAATCATAAAAAAGGATGACTTTTACGCTGTGTTTTTTCTACCAACACTCTGGTTTTTGCTGCAGAAACTTCTCAATATGTGTGTGTGACGCCCACCAGGGCAGTGGGGTACTTGGAACCGGGTCGGACAGCTCTTTGGGGAAGTCACGGGGCCGTGACACGACTCCGTGGCCCTGGGCGTGCAATAAAAATGCAAGGGGAAAGTTATATGGGATTGATTCGTGACACCACCCGTGGTGTTCGGCAAAGGATGGCCGACTGTTGTGAGTTCTGTTTTTGGGCTCCCTCTGGTGGTTACTGATGGTACTGGGTGATTTGTGTTCTGCTGTCTCTGGTGTCCACCTGTTCTATTAGGATTTGGGAGTTTCCTATTTAACCGGGCTTTCTTGTCATTTCCCCGCCGGCTATCAAGGTTATCAGAGTGTTTTGTTACCTCAGCTTCTGGCTTCAGTAATCTTCAGGACAAGCTAAGTTTTTGATTTTCTTGTTCCACGTTTTGCTTTATTTTTGTCTTGTCCAGCTTGCATATAATTGTTTCTTTGCTGCTGGTTGCTCTAGTGGGCTGTAATTGCTCCTCATGTTCCATGAGTTGGAACATGAGTTCAAGTAATTACAGGATGGTTTTTTTGAAGGGTTTTTTGCTGACCGCGCAGTTTACTTTTGTATCCTCTGCTATCTAGTTTTAGCGGGCCTCATTTTGCTGAATCTGATTTCATACTGTGTATGTGCCTTCCTCTCATTTCACCGTCATTATATGTGGGGGGCTGCTATTTCTGTGGGGTATTTCTCTGGAGGCAAGAGAGGTCTGTGTTTCTTCTAATAGGGGAAGTTAGATCTTCGGCTGGTGCGAGACGTCTAGGATCAACGTAGGCACGTTCCCCGGCTATTGTTATTTGTGTGTTCAGGTTTAGGGTCACGGTCAGCTCAGGTTCCATCACCCTAGAGCTCGTTGGTGCTTGTCCTTTTGTGATTCCCTGCCATTGGAATCATGACAGTATAGCCGGCCGAAAATGTTTGGGCTGAAGTAGGAGGAAAAGTAGTCTGAGGAAGTTTTTTTTTTTTTCTCCTCTGAGGTTGCTGCCTAGCCTTAATTGCAGCTTGGCTGTTTTTTTTTTTGTTTTTTTTCCTCCTCTTAATCCTTGAATGGCTCTGACCTTAGCTGTTTATCATGGACGTCCAGAGTTTAGCTTCCAGCTTGAATAATCTTGCTGCTAAGGTTCAAAATATACAAGATTTTGTTGTACATGCTCCTATGTCTGAACCTAGAATTCCTATTGCAGAGTTCTTTGCTGGAGATAGATCTAGTTTTCTGAATTTTAGGAACAATTGCAAGCTGTTCCTTTCTTTGAAATCTCGCTCTTCTGGAGACCCTGCTCAGCAGGTTAAGATTATTATATCTTTCCTGCGGGGTGACCCTCAAAATGGGGCATTTGCATTGGCACCAGGGGATCCTGCGTTGCTTAATGTGGATGCGTTTTTTCTGGCATTGGGTTTGCTCTATGAGGAACCTAACCAAGAGATTCAGGCTGAAAAAGCTTTATTAGCTCTCTCTCAGGGGCAAGATGAAGCAGAAATATATTGTCAAAAATTTCGGAAATGGTCAGTGCTTACTCAGTGGAATGAGTGCGCCCTGGCTGCAAAGTTCAGAGATGGCCTTTCTGAGGCCATTAAAGATGTTATGGTGGGGTTCCCTGCGCCTACGGGTCTGAATGAGTCTATGACTATGGCTATTCAGATTGATCGGCGTTTACGGGAGCGCAAACCTGTGCACCATTTGGCGGTGTCTTCTGAACAGGCACTTGAGACAATGCAATGTGATAGAGTTCAGTCTAGAAGTGAACGGCAAAACTATAGGCGGAAAAATGGGTTGTGCTTTTATTGTGGTGATTCAGCTCATGTTATATCAGCATGCTCTAAACGCACAAAAAAGGTTGATAAGTCTGTTGCCATTAGTACTTTACAGTCTAAGTTCATTCTGTCTGTGACTCTGATTTGTTCATTATCAGCCATTTCCATCGATGCCTATGTAGATTCAGGCGCTGCCCTGAGTCTTATGGATTGGTCATTTGCCAACCGCTGTGGGTTTAGTCTGGAGCCTCTGGAAGTCCCTATTCCTTTGAAGGGAATTGACTCTACACCTTTAGCTATGAATAAACCTCAGTACTGGACACAAGTGACCATGCGTATGACTCCCGTTCATCAGGAGGTGATTCGCTTCCTGGTGTTGTATAATTTACATGATGTTCTAGTACTTGGTCTGCCATGGTTACAAACTCATAATCCAGTCCTTGACTGGAAAACAATGTCTGTGTTAAGCTGGGGATGTCAGGGGGTTCATGATGATGCACCTCCGATTTCTATCGCTTCATCTACTCCTTCTGAGGTTCCTGTATTTTTGTCGGATTATCGGGATGTTTTTGAGGAGCCTAAGCTCAGTTCGCTTCCTCCTCACAGGGATTGCGATTGTGCTATAGATTTAATTCCTGGTAGTAAATTTCCTAAAGGTCGTTTGTTCAATCTGTCAGTGCCAGAGCATACTGCTATGCGGGATTATGTTAAGGGGTCCTTGGAAAAGGGACATATCCGTCCATCTTCGTCCCCTTTGGGAGCAGGTTTTTTTTTCGTGGCCAAGAAAGATGGGTCCTTGAGACCTTGTATAGATTATCGTCTTTTGAATAAGATTACCGTAAAATATCAGTATCCTTTGCCTTTGTTGACTGATTTGTTTGCTCGCATTAAGGGGGCTAAATGGTTCACTAAGATTGATCTCCGGGGTGCGTATAATCTTATACGAATAAAGCAAGGTGATGAGTGGAAAACTGCATTTAATACGCCTGAGGGCCATTTTGAGTATTTGGTAATGCCTTTCGGACTTTCTAATGCTCCTTCAGTCTTCCAGTCCTTTATGCACGATATTTTCCGTGAATATCTGGATAAATTTATGATTGTGTATTTGGATGATATTTTGTTTTTTTCTGATGACTGGGAGTCTCATGTTCAGCAGGTCAGGAAGGTGTTTCAGGTCCTGCGGGCTAATTCCTTGTTTGTAAAGGGCTCAAAGTGTCTCTTTGGAGTCCAGAAGATTTCTTTCTTGGGGTATATTTTTTCCCCTTCTACTATTGAGATGGATCCCGTCAAGGTTCGGGCTATTTGTGACTGGACGCAGCCTGCATCTCTTAAGAGTTTGCAGAAGTTCTTGGGCTTTGCTAATTTCTATCGTCGTTTTATAACTAATTTTTCTAGTGTTGTTAAGCCTTTGACGGATTTGACTAAGAAGGGTGCTGATGTTGCTGATTGGTCTCCTGCGGCTGTGGAGGCCTTTCGGGAACTTAAACGCCGGTTTTCTTCTGCTCCTGTGTTGCGTCAGCCTGATGTTTCGCTTCCTTTCCAAGTTGAGGTTGATGCTTCCGAGATTGGAGCGGGGGTGGTTTTGTCACAGAGAAGCTCCGATTGCTTGGTGATGAAGCCATGTGCGTTCTTTTCTAGAAAATTTTCGCCCGCTGAGCGGAATTATGATGTGGGTAATCGGGAACTTTTGGCCATGAAGTGGGCATTTGAGGAGTGGCGTCATTGGCTGGAGGGTGCTAGACATCGTGTGGTGGTCTTGACTGATCACAAAAATCTGATTTACCTTGAGTCTGCCGGGCGTCTGAATCCTAGACAGGCTCGTTGGTCACTGTTTTTCTCTCGTTTCAATTTTGTGGTTTCATACCTGCCATGTTCAAAGAATGTGAAGGCGGATGCTCTTTCTAGGAGTTTTGTGCCTGACTCCCCTGGAAATTCTGAGCCCACTGGTATCCTTAGGGATGGGGTGATTTTGTCGGCCGTCTTCCCAGACTTGCGACGTGCTTTGCAGGAGTTTCAGGCGGGTAAACCTGATCGTTGTCCGCCTGAGAGACTGTTTGTTCCGGATAGCTGGACCAGTAGAGTCATCTCTGAGGTCCATTCTTCTGCGTTGGCAGGTCATCCTGGAATATTTGGTACTAGAGACTTGGTGGCCAGGTCTTTTTGGTGGCCTTCCTTGTCTAGGGATGTGCGTTCTTTTGTGCAGTCTTGTGAGGTTTGTGCTCGGGCTAAGCCTTGCTGTTCTCGAGCCAGTGGATTGTTGTCACCTTTGCCTATCCCGAAGATGCCTTGGACGCACATTTCCATGGACTTTATTTCGGATCTCCCTGTCTCTCAAAAAATGTCCGTCATCTCGGTTGTGTGTGACCGCTTTTCTAAAATGGTTCATCTTGTACCCTTGCCTAAGTTGCCTTCCTCCTCTGAGTTGGTCCCTCTGTTTTTCCAGAACGTGGTTCGTTTGCATGGGATTCCGGAGAACATCGTTTCTGACAGGGGATCCCAGTTTGTGTCTAGATTTTGGCGGACGTTCTGTGCTAAGATGGGCATTGATTTGTCCTTTTCGTCTGCATTCCACCCTCAGACGAATGGCCAGACGGAGCGAACTAATCAGACCTTGGAAACTTATTTGAGGTGTTTTGTTTCTGCTGATCAGGATGACTGGGTTACCTTTTTGCCACTGGCCGAGTTTGCCCTTAATAATCGGGCTAGTTCTGCTACCTTGGTTTCTCCTTTCTTTTGTAATCCGGGGTTTCATCCTCGTTTTTCCTCTGGTCAGGTGGAGCCTTCTGATTGTCCTGGAGTGGACATGGTGGTGGATAGGTTGCATCAGATTTGGAGTCATGTGGTGGACAATTTGAAGTTGTCCCAGGAGAAGGCTCAGCAGTTTGCTAATCGCCGTCGCCGCGTGGGTCCTCGACTTCGTGTTGGGGACTTGGTGTGGTTGTCTTCTCGTTTTGTTCCTATGAAGGTCTCTTCTCCTAAGTTCAAGCCTCGGTTCATCGGTCCTTATAGGATCTTGGAAATTCTTAACCCTGTGTCGTTTCGTTTGGATCTCACGGCATCGTTTGCTATTCATAATGTGTTCCATCGGTCGTTGTTGCGGAGGTATGAGGTACCTGTTGTTCCTTCGCCTGAGCCTCCTGCTCCGGTGCTGGTGGAGGGAGAATTGGAGTATGTTGTGGAGAAGATCTTGGATTCTCGTGTTTCCAGACGGAAACTCCAATATTTGGTCAAGTGGAAGGGTTATGGTCAGGAGGATAATTCTTGGGTGGTTGCCTCTGATGTTCATGCTGATGATTTGGTCCGCGCTTTTCATAGGGCTCATCCTGGTCGCCCTGGTGGTTCTCGTGAGGGTTCGGTGACCCCTCTTCAAGGGGGGGGTACTGTTGTGAGTTCTGTTTTTGGGCTCCCTCTGGTGGTTACTGATGGTACTGGGTGATTTGTGTTCTGCTGTCTCTGGTGTCCACCTGTTCTATTAGGATTTGGGAGTTTCCTATTTAACCGGGCTTTCTTGTCATTTCCCCGCCGGCTATCAAGGTTATCAGAGTGTTTTGTTACCTCAGCTTCTGGCTTCAGTAATCTTCAGGACAAGCTAAGTTTTTTATTTTCTTGTTCCACGTTTTGATTTATTTTTGTCTTGTCCAGCTTGCATATAATTGTTTCTTTGCTGCTGGTTGCTCTAGCGGGCTGTAATTGCTCCTCATGTTCCATGAGTTGGAACATGAGTTCAAGTAATTACAGGATGTTTTTTTTGAAGGGTTTTTTGCTGACCGCGCAGTTTACTTTTGTATCCTCTGCTATCTAGTTTTAGCGGGCCTCATTTTGCTGAATCTGATTTCATACTGTGTATGTGCCTTCCTCTCATTTCACCGTCATTATATGTGGGGGCTGCTATTTCTGTGGGGTATTTCTCTGGAGGCAAGAGAGGTCTGTGTTTCTTCTAATAGGGGAAGTTAGATCTTCGGCTGGTGCGAGACGTCTAGGATCAACGTAGGCACGTTCCCCGGCTATTGTTATTTGTGTGTTCAGGTTTAGGGTCGCGGTCAGCTCAGGTTCCATCACCCTAGAGCTCGTTGGTGCTTGTCCTTTTGTGATTCCCTGCCATTGGAATCATGACAGCCGACGCTGCGGTTCAGGTCCACTGGGGCCAATGGTGACACAGCAAAGATGGTACAGCTCTCCACAGGTAGAGCGGGGCCCCCGGGCAGTTATAGGGTAAATTTGATTATGCTAACTGTTGTAGTACTGGGCAGGTGACGCAGGGTGCAGTCTTCACACTTTACTCACAGTCTTTAGGTTACAATCACCAGCCGGGTGCTGTATCCTTCGGGTCGGTGGTCCAGCCAGCTCTTGGATAGTTTGGGTGCACTTTTCCGGGACCCCCATCTTGTGTACCTTTCCAGGTCGTCTCTCTGCGCTGGCCTCCTGGTCCCCTTGACCCTATGTGGTTGCCTTTTAGCGATTGTGTGTCGATTTGGCTGTTGCACATACAGAAACTATATCCCCCGGGTCGCTAGCTGAGTCCTACAGTCTCTCGACTAGTCTGGGACCGGTCCCCACTGCGACCCGATCCCTCCATCCAACTACGATCGGCATGGATTCGAGCGCCACGGGTAGATTCTTCACTTCCCTGGCCCCTAGGACCCCTTCTCTCTGAAGCTACTCTCTGACTCCTCTTTTTTCTCCTCTCACACTCTTCTGACCAACTCCTCTCACTAACTCTGCCTCACTCCTGTTTCCATGACAACACTTCACTCCCAACTGTCACTGTACATCCAGGTCTTCTACCCTTATCTACTTCCTCCACCCACACCCTCTACCTAGTTCCCCCTCCGGCCTGAGATGGGGCCCTCCCTAAATAGGGTCCGCCCAGACCTTGGAGTGGTGATGGATGCTAGTGTGCGGGTACCGGGTAGTGCTCTCCTCCTTACCCGAGAGTGGGGTACCACACCTCTGGCTGAGGTGCAGTACCTCTGTGGCGACTGGACCCTCAGAGGCGCCACATGTGCACACGTGCAAAGGGCTGAAAGTGTACGGTAACTGGCGCCGGCAAATGGCAAGAACAAAGAGTGAGGGACAGTGTGAGGAAACATGGTGGGAGCGAGGATTTTCTTTCCTGAAGGGCAATATTGTTTGGCTTCAAATTCCAATCCAGAGCATCTGTGGACGAGGATGCAGTATGGGACTCGGCTTACTGCAGTACGGGGGATTAAATAATCATCTTTCTGAGCACGAAACAAAGTTTGCATCAAAGTTTAATCCTAGATCCATTCTGTCAGCGAAGTCCCACAATCTGGCGGCATCAGTCACTGATCTGTCACGGACCCCCTGTTTAACGCATCATAAATCCAACAAACTGGGGCAGATTTTCAGCATCAGCCGCGCGATCGCTTCCTTTTATCAGATTTTCTGATGTGCTGATAACCAGACACAATCTTAATATCCGTTATTTATGCCACCAATACATTCCCCCGCGCTGTGCACAACATGTATCGCTCACATCGGGGTTCGCAATTTCATTTCTCCCAGGCACAAACATTAGGAATGTTCCCATGATTAAGACCATTGGCCTGCAAAAAAACAAAACGGAGACATGTCTGAATATGATCCAATCGATGGACCAAACTCACACACATTAATGAATAGATCTGTGATGTATCGGACAGAACAGGGGATGTAATCTCTTACTGAAAAGGACAGGAAACTAAAGTGTAACATAGCCCCAGTCTATACCATTGCCAAAAACTGAAAAGTAAATAAATAAATACTTGAAATGCAAAAACCTGATTTAATAAACAGTGGTTTATTTTCTGACAACACATTTCCTTTCGGGTGCCTGCAGACGAGCATATGAAAAATCATCTGTGTTTCATCCAGAAAATTTGGATGATTTTTTTCTAATTCTCACCAGATTTTCATCCACGTGTCCGTTTTTTATGTCCGTGTTACATTCATGTGTGCGATCAGTTTTCATACAACGACATTAAAACATGTACATTATCACATCCAGTTTCCTAGGTTTATAATTGAAATGGTTCCTAAAATTTGGATGCCTCTGATTGTATTTGTGCGTTCCGATTTTTTTTACTTGCACTCATAGATATGAATTTGTGAGTCTCATCCAAGACACAGGTGATAGCTGTGCATGTAAACTTAGATTAGAAAGCCGAAAATCATCGCTGGATACATTTATCACACACTGTTGTCTAATTTTACACCACCTACTGGATGGCTTACTTTGTCCCAATTTTTGCCTTTATATTTTGGAAGAATTTGGCACATTTGGTTGCATTTAAGCCATAGATCTTTTCCAAATTATTGCCAAACAAGATGCAAAAATGCCTAAAACGCATTATAAATAGGTAAAAAAAAACTTGAAACACATAATAGGTCTAAAAATTGATGGAACAATTTGTGCCAAAGTTGTGATTATATTCAGCAAATGGCGCCTGCAGAGTAGTGGCACGGAACCAGAAGAGTGTTTTACATATATATATATATATATATATATATATATATATATATATACACCACTGTTTTAATAGAGCAATAAAGCTTCATGCACACAGCCGTATTATGGATTTGTGTTGTACAGACCCATATTAAACCACCCATAGCCTGATATAGGGCCTATACCCTAAAATTCCATATGCATGCAGTATAGGAGACCATATTAGAAGATTTGTTTTCTGGAGATGCCATATAGCGGCACACAAAGGGCCTTCAGCAACATAATATGGAACCACAAGGGCTCGAGCTGCTTTGCCACGTCCATATTACAGTGACCCGAAGGTGCCAAATGTGAGGCTTTGATCAGACCACCGATCACCTGTATCTGCATGGCAGGTATAACACTTTCATATTTTCCTTTGATGATCATCATACTAAATCCCTCTTCCTTGTGGAGCAGATACAATTTCTATACTGTAACTGGGCTGAATGTGGGAGGCAATGCAGCGGCTTCCAAGTTTTCTTCTTGCCATGAAGAGAGATTTATGCCGGAATTAAAGCGTATTAATGAAATCCTCAGATAATAAGAAATCTAGTCTTTTGTAACCGGAGTCTGCTCAAACATAGGCTTATTGTGGTACAAACATAGAAACAATTGTTCCCGTTAAGCAGCTTGGGTCCCTTACCCACGTGTTGGCGTCTGGAAAGTGAAATCTCTTATGTATGCATGGTCAAGGTGCACATTGCCACACGCATCAAGGGTCTCCATGGCCTCATGCACAATATTGGGCACATAAGGGTCTTTGCAGGTCCATATAATGTACCTGTATGTACCCGCGTCAGTATATGGTGCCATTCAGTGGCGTAACTTGAAACTCATAAGCCCCGATGCGAAAGCTCCAACGGGGCCCCCAAATATTTTAAATCTTTAATAGCAATAGTCTTTTCCTATAGGCCAAAGGGACTTTTAGGGCCCCCTCTGCTCCAGGGCCCGGGTGCGATTGCAACCCCTGCACCTGTTGTAGTTACACCCCTGGTGCCAATGTATGGAGCCGCACACACTCTGGTCGTTGTAGGGAACATACCTTCATAATACACCATGCATTAAGGGTTATTTCCATCTCTAGATTTTTAGCTGCGAATACCACTGATCCCGAGAATGGGGGTCCACAGAACCCCATCTGAATGGAGCGGAGGGTGAACATTGGCACTATAACTTCATTCATTCTCTATGGCATTGCCAGAGATAGAGAAGTATAGCGATCCCAACAGTCCCAACAGTAGACAATGAATGGAGCAATGCTGCCCATGTCCATTCAGGTGGGCAGCCAAGTGTGCGAATGGCTAGGATGCATAGTGTCTAGTGTAAATTAGATTAAAAGACATAACCACTGGCTTCTAGATTGAGAAAAACCATAAAATCTGGTTTCAATGGGTAAAAATGCAGCAAGTTTTTAATCTGTTTTACACTCGATACGTTGCGCCCTAGCCATTCGTTCCATTTGATTCCATGTAATACTGGATTTCCTAGCAGCAGCCTTAAAGGGGTATTTCCACCTTATACATTTATGGCATGTCCTAATCAGAGATCTGGATCTATCTCATGAACGTGACCCCCATTGTGCACTGCTATCAGTGGAGAAGTGGTTGGAATTCCATACAAATGAATAAGAATTCCAAACCCCTTTATTTATGACAGCAGCGCGCGTCGGGGTCTTATTATCAGGATAGAGATTGTTGATGGCAATGTACAAAATGGTAATACCCCTTTAACAGTTGATTTCTGAGGGTTACAAAGGCTGGACAGCACTCCGACTCAGAATTTATCGAATAATTCACACATGCATTTTTTTTACAGAATCATGTGTCTATTTTGTCAAACTCAGAGCATGTCTTGTTCTCCGCCGTTTTAGCGGAACAGACTCAGCCATTCAAGTCTATAGAGATCCATACAAAATGGATGAAAAACAATAACCATCATTTTTTCATCCGGTTTTCACTCGTTCTTTACAGAAACATTATTGTCATGTTCAGACAGTTTACATCCTTCACTTTTTGAAAATAGATGAGAAAAAACTGGATGCAAGACAGAAAGAAATGTTCATATTTGACAGATGTATAACTGGAAGTGGTTGTATAACTGCAGCCTTAGTTGTGACATGATTGGCGTGCGCTTTAAGAAGTACTAAACGGAAAAAAAAAAGTGCCCACTACATAACAGAAAAAATCCAGTGGCCCAATTTTAATTGATTTTATAAAATATTGTTAAAGAGTAAGTGTTTTTTTTTTACATAAATCAATAGTACATGTGACTATATCTATTAAATATCATATTGAAGAAATGTGCTTCTTTCTCCTTCTGGACTGCTCTTTCATTCTCAAAATTCTAAATTTACAAGTGCAGCATGCATAGCTTATAAGTTTCCTCCCTCTGACATGGCAGCTTTGGCTTATCACTCTCCATAAAAAGAAATGTTACTCCTTAGACCTCAATTTACAGGTAAAATGTATCTTCAGCGAACACAGATTTTCCCATTACTGAGAAAGGAGATGACACCTAGTATTCATAACGTTCTATGGAGAACTGTATCTATTTGCAGCAGAATGTCTGTCTGTCTTTAGCTTCCCTAGAATGTCTGTCTGCCTCTAGCTCCTCCCTAGAATGTCTGTGTCTGTCTCTAGCTTCTCCCTAGAATGAATGTCTGCCTCTAGCTTCTCCCTAGAATGCCTGTGTGTTCCTCTAGCTTCTCCCTAGAATGTCTGTCTGCCTTTAGCTCCTCCCTAGAATGTATGTCTGCCTCTAGCTCCTCCCTAGAATGTCTGTGTCTGTCTCTAGCTCCTCCCTAGAATGAATGTCTGCCTCTAGCTTCTCCCTAGAATGTCTATGTGCTCCTCTAGCTTCTCCCTAGAATGTCTGTCTGCCTTTAGCTCCTCCCTAGAATGTCTGTCTGCCTCTAGCTCCTCCCTAAAATGTCTGTCTGCCCCTAGTTCCTCCCTGGAATATCTGTGTCTGCCCCTAGTTCCTCCCTAGAATGTCTGTGTCGGCCTCTAGCTTCTCTCTAGAATGTCTGTGTCTGCCTCTAGCTCCTCCCTGGAATGTCTGTCTCTAGCTCCTCCCTGAATGTCTGTGTCTGTCTCTAGCTCCTCCCTAGAATGGCTGTGTTCCTCTAGCTCCTCCCTAGAATGGCTGTATATTCCTCTAGCTCCTCCCTAGAATGTCTGTGTGTTCCTCTAGCTCCTCCCTAGAATGTCTGTCTGCCTCTAGCTCCTCCCTAGAATGTCTGTGTGTTCCTCTAGCTCCTCCCTAGAATGTCTGTCTGCCTCTAGCTCCTCCCTGGAATGTCTGTGTGTTCCTCTAGCTCCTTCCTAGAATGGCTGTGTGTTCCTCTAGCTCCTCCCTAGAATGTGTCTGCTTCTAGCTCCTCACTAGAATGTCTGTGTATTCCTCTAGCTCCTCCCTAGAATGTCTGTGTTCCTCTAGCTCCTCCCTAGAATGTCTGTGTGTTCCTCTAGCTCCTCCCTAGAATGTCTGTGTGTTTCTCTAGCTCCTCCCTAGAATGTCTGTGTGTTCCTCTAGCTCCTCCCTAGAATGTCTGTCTGCCTCTAGCTCCTCCCTAGAATGTCTGTGTGTTCCTCTAGCTCCTCCCTAGAATGTCTGTGTGTTTCTCTAGCTCCTCCCTAGAATGTCTGTGTTCCTCTAGCTCCTCCCTAGAATGTCTGTGTGTTCCTCTAGCTCCTCCCTAGAATGTCTGTGTGTTTCTCTAGCTCCTCCCTAGAATGTCTGTGTGTTTCTCTAGCTCCTCCCTAGAATGTCTGTGTGTTCCTTTAGCTCCTCCCTAGAATGTCTGTGTGTCCTTTAGCTCCTCCCTAGAATGTCTGTGTGTTCCTCTAGCTCCTCCCTAGAATGTCTGTGTGTTCCTCTAGCTCCTCCCTAGAATGTCTGTGTGTTCCTCTAGCTCCTCCCTAGAATGTCTGTGTGTTCCTCTAGCTCCTCCCTAGAATGTCTGTCTGCCTCTAGCTCCTCCCTAGAATGTCTGTGTGTTCCTCTAGCTCCTCCCTAGAATGTCTGTCTGCCTCTAGCTCCTCCCTAGAATGTCTGTGTGTTTCTCTAGCTCCTCCCTAGAATGTCTGTCTGCCTCTAGCTCCTCCCTAGAATGTCTGTGTTTCTCTAGCTCCTCCCTAGAATGTCTGTCTGACTCTAGCTCCTCCCCTCCATTGAATTTCAAAAGCACCAATTGGCATCTCCCATCTCAGTAATGGTAAAATCTGTCTTTACTGAATACAAATTTTGCAGATTTTACCCAAAAATTGAGAGTGAAAAATCAGTCCAGGAGAAGAAATATTACAAAGTTGCTTATTTTCATGTGTACTATTTATTTATAAGGAACAAAAGAAATAAAATGATGGTTACACTTTAAGTTAACTACGAACGTCATGTAGAAATACATGGAAATGTAAATCAATCAGCCCTTGTGTAAGAAAGCCGCAAGGTTATATTCTCTAACAGAGGGGCAGCAATTTATGCCATCAAGCAGCGTTTGAGTGACAGGCTACATAAAAGGCTATGGTAGGTCACGGGAATTGAAGTTTATAATTTGTCCTAAGCCTCCGCTGAATGTCTCGTGTCTCAGTCACAGCTGAAATTGCAATATGTATTCATCGGCTTTCTATGGTAGAAAAAAGCAAATGCAGAAAGAATCTGGGCTGGGACAATGGGTGGTATCAGGTGTTTGCCACCCAGCACAAGAGGGACGAGAAGCTTACAAGGAAAGCCTTATTGTTTAAATGTGATTTTACAACTACTAATCCCCCCTAATCCTGACATTATAATTGTACATCGGGGACTTAATGACACCGGGCACAAAAAAAAGAATGTTAAACCCACTTTATTTTAATGAAAAAGGAATTAACTGACTTTTCCTTAAAGCGACCCTGGTATGGTCTGAGATTGTGCCAAGATTCCTATGATCGCTGGTCTTATACCACAGTGTGACGATGAACAGGCAAAAAACAAAGGATCTTATTCTTCTATGCCGGAGACATTTTTGCTTACAATTTTTTTTCATGCTGCCTATAGCGGTAACATATTCCATAGTGCTGTACAGACTGTGCAGCGCCCCAGAGTCCTGGTCGTTGCAGTAATGTTATTCTTCCACCAGGGGGAGTGATGTTGCGTCTGAGGGCAATGAAGGAGATCTTCTGTCCAGGTATCACAACCACAAAATCCACTTCACACTCCAGTTCGCCAGGGGGAGCTAAGCTTCTATCTATTAGGGCACTCCTCACACTTAGGTAAAACTGGTGGTCAGGACAGAGAGTTGGTCAGAACCCAACGGAGTTGGTTGGAGTGGGTTCCAGCCAGATCCAGACTGCGGTCTGTGGTAGACGAGGGTACACGGAGCTGCGCCTGCCCCACGTGCGGCAGCATCCAAAGAAAGAGACATTGAAAGGAATTGTGTTGCAGTGATTGAGAAACGAAGTCATAGCAAAAGGAGAGGAACATCAGGGGGAGACCAGCTAGAAGCAGGCTGCCTCCTTCTGAAGCGCAGTAACCGGTAGCCAGAACACAGAGGGAGTAAGGATCTCTATGCTTTACTTCAGAGACTGGCAGGACAGTTGATTCCACGTTGGCTGCCATATACCCAGGAGGCACGGTGGCAACTTGTGGGGCCCGGGGCGCCTTTAGGGTCCCTATAAAAAGCCTCAGGCCACCAGTCATACGGGTTTGTCCTATCCTAACCATCAGGACAGAGAGGAAGAGACATTACATCTACAACAGTTGCGAGGACCTTACCGAGTTGCTTAGCAGGGAGGTACGATAACACTCAGGCGCTAGAGGAAGGCTATTGAATTCCACCTGGATAAGGGGACTCTGGATTTGCCTTCAGACCTGCCGGACTCTGCCTACCCTGTGGTCCCTACCCTGGACTGTGGACGCTGAAACCTTCAGTAAAGGTAAAGAGACTGCAACCTTGTGTCCTCGTTATTCACTGCGCCTTACATCATCCACCATCCACCATCTACACTCTGGGAAGCCCTGGGGACATACTTCACCTGTGGGAAGGTATACCATCTGGCTACCATAACATCACCCCAGCGGACCCTTAAGCAGCATCGGTCACCCTGACCGAATACCACAGGTGGCGTCACGAACATTATCCCTTTAAAAACCTTTCCCTCATATTTTCAACGGACTTCCCGAGGGCCACGGACCGGGTCAGCCACCGTGACATCCCCATCGAGAACTGAAGGGCCCGATACCGAGTAACCCCTAGCCCTTGGGGGCGCTCCAACTACACTTCAGTCCCTGTCCTATATGGGACCCATCATCCATTACCTATAGTTCCTGGGAGTTCTTGAGTCGCAATAGGGTCAGTAATTGTGGCTACAACACACGTTTTGGAACATATGGACTCTATATAGGCATATGGATTAGGCCTAAGGCTGCGTCCACACATTGCGCTTTTTTTCTTGCCATTGCAATAGTACTGCAACGTTTTTGCAGTCCTTACCTCTAGGATCCTGTAAATGAAGAAGCTGCAGTACCCAGTTGTGCAGGAAGGTTTGATGTCCTCTATCTAGATTCGCCACAAAATAGCTGCTGCATTCCCTGCCTCTGATTTTATTCAGGCTCTAATAGTTTTTCTTGGTGGGCTGCACTATATAATGTGATGGGACAGCGGTAAGGCATTATGGTTGAAGCTTTCCCCAAGTGATGTGTTATTTGGCAGAGGCCATTTTATACAATTTAAGGAAAAAGCAAATTGTTCAATACTTACCTCCAGGGGCATAGCTACAATAGGTGAAGGAGTTGCAATTGCACCTGGCTCCGGGACCCTAAGGGGGGGTCCTAAGTGATACCCTTAGCCTATATAAAAGAGACTATTTCTATTAAAAATCTGCAATATATGGGGATCATGTGGGAGATTTTGCATTGGGGCCAACGCTCTTTAAGTTTTGCCACTACTACAAAAGTCCAGCACAAGATTTAGTTGCTGTGTTTCTATGATGTGATGTGAACTATTACGAAGAAGTGGTGTCAGGAGGAGCCTCCAACAGCTCCTTAGATGCATTTAGAGCTCCAAGTTACAGTAGAAACCTGCACGGCACTAAACAATAAAAATCAATCTCCTGAATGTTCACCGCTCAGCCCAGAACCGCCGAGGCTCCAGGAGACTCCGAACATATTGGACAGATTGTCGCCAATAATTGGAGTGTTCAGTATAAACGCTATTGATCTGTGTGGTAGCTCTAGAACAGATCTATCTGTCAGCTTTCCTTATCACAATATTATAAAGTAATGCTGCATTATCTCATATAATTATGTAACTGTAACCACACACCCTGCAGCGTTAGATTGAAGCTGCTGGTCATCGTGGATCTAGATTTTGGTGATCTATCGAGCGATGATACCTTTTATAAGAGTTATCCAAGACTATTTATTTTTTTTACTACAGGCCTAAGAACTAACAGGCAGGTATATGCTAAATATGTGTCTGTTGCATCTGATGCCGATCTCCGACGTCACAGAACGGTCACAGACCACCGTTACTGCCGGTGACAAAGCGGCTTCTACATTAACAGAGCACGGTCTTCTCTTCTGCTCTGCTCTGTTGACTGGGCGAGACTGCTGAGACGTCATGCTGATTGATAGTTGGCTGCCCGCTGCCTAACTGCGGGAAGCCAGCGGCAATATTCATGACATCAGCATTCACGCCTCGTCAACAGAACCGTGCAGAAGACCTTCTCTATTAACGTGGAGCAGATAAAATGGTGGCAGGAGTAGTCCATGACCGCTCTGAGCTGTCGCCGAAAAGAGAAGGCAGGTAGTTGTTAGCAGCTACCTTCCTATTCATTTTTAGGCCCATAGTAAAAAAAATAGTCCTGGACAACCCCTTTGAATGAATGTTTGTCTATGTAATTAATGGCCGTCGTGATGCACGATGTATAGAGTATAGTCCTCATGCAGCAACTATATCTTATAAATGTGGCACCCCTAGGGGTATTTGCCACAAAAATAGTTACTGACAGTAAGTACAAATACTAAAATAGCAAGACTGCACTATCACCTCCGGCCAGAAGGGGGAGCTCCAGAGACTCCCCTTGATCCATTCTGGTCTGAGAGAAGAAATGGCAGTTGGGCTAAGGAGCTGAAAGTGAGAGGTCATACAGTTGAATCTCTAACAGCCCTGTGACTGTTACCAGGCCTAAATCACCGGCCTGAGGAGAAGAGGGATAGAGAAAAAGGACATTGTGAGAACCGGGTAGCATTAATCACTACCCAGAACAGGCGCAAAGACGGATACCGGATCCGTGGCTGTATTCATTATATATAATACAGCAACCGGAAAAACGTGAGGTGATATCAGCTTCACTAGGGCCGGACGCAGCAACAGACACAGAGTTCAGCGGTACTCCCAGAGGGGGTAAACCGATAAAAGGACTCGGGTTGCCCGTCGAACCAGGACCCGGAGGGGACAGATTGGGCCGGCAGCCAGTTCACATACAGCAGCAGGGCCACACAGAAATTGCGCACAATAAGAGGCGAAGACCCCGGCAGGGTCAAAGTAACTCAGAGTTCCCATACAGACTCCGGTGACAGGACTGGTTGTAAATCCTTTTTTGTTAAAGTAAACTGGTTAAACGTTTCAGTGCCTCAGTCTTTCATTTGGACAATAGCCATCTATCCAGGATCGGGATCGTCACCGCTGGGAGAACCTGCTGCTGATCAAGTAAGTGCCTGTCCCCTCATGATACCCCTTACACTGTGCATTGCCTGAGGCCACAGCACCGGGTCAAGCCACCCGTGACATCCCCCTCAAGAGACAGACTCCATTGGTCCGGTGCTGGGTATCCCGGTCTCCTGGGCGTCACAATTGGCGTCACGAACAGGATCTAGCCAGCCCGTATACCGGGTATTGTGTGCCGTGATTGGAGCCCAAAACTGTGAAAACTGGGATGAAAAATCTTGAAAATTGACTTTATTAAAGAAAAATCCATTCCCCATTGAAAACTATTGAAAGTGACTTTTCCCCATTGGTTATAATGGAGTAAAGATGGCCGCCATCCCCTGAGGTAATCACTTCATAACCGTTAGGCACGAGACTGTTAATTGAGCTACGCCATCACCTGAGCCCCAGTCTAACTGAAAAACTTCAGAATCCGCCATTACAGAGCGCGGTGGGTGGGAGCAGCATGGGGCGTGTCATTGTGGGCGGCACCAAGCTGAGCGCTCTGACATCAGAGCAAGGGGAAAATCGATCCTGCTGCACAGCGGAACGAATCTACACTATCCCGACGGAAGCGGAGGACCGGAAGGGTCCGGATTAACTAAGGGGGCACAGTATGTCGCAGCACGGAGACGCCGCAGCACCCGGCAACGCTAATGCAGCTAAAAGACAGAGTGTCAATAGAGAGTCCGGCAGCGCAGCGGTGCAAGGAGTGGCGCCCATCATGCCGGTGCTGATGCCATATACCCCGGGTGGCCCATGGCTTCCAATGTATGAAGGTGAGCCTAATACCCTTGACGATTTCAGAGAAAAGATGCTGGCCCATTTTGACATGTTCCCTGTGGGTGAAGTTCAGCGTGTTAGTCTCCTGATGATGCACTTAAGTGGCCATGCTAAGCGAGAAGTCACAGCATGGGCAGCTGATCTAAAAGGCACTGTTGAACGCATATTTGCTGGATTAAAAGCTACATTTGAAACCACGGCCAGCAGCAAAGCTAAAATACGATTCTTTAATTGCAAACAAAAAGCTAATGAGGGCGTGAGAGACTTTGCCTTAAACCTGCAGGAAGCCCTTAAATCACTTACACTGGCTGAACCCATTTTTAACACCGGAGCGGATAAACTGCTAAGAGATCAATTTATTGAGGGACTCTACACCCCTTCTCACCGGGGGCATGTGAGCATGCTTGTTTTTAAGAACCCTGAATTGACATTTGCCCAATTAAAGGAGAGCGTTATACGTCTCCAGCTGGCAGAGGCACCTCGGGATCAGGATCCTGCGCAACCCATGGCAGAGGCACCTCAACAACAGGGAGTGCCAGTGACATCAGCTATGTCCGGGGCCATTGCTAAGCCCCTGGGGCCCAGTACTAATGAGGCTCTTCAACAAAAGCTTGACTCTTTAGCTGATGTTGTTGCTTCAATGGCTAAAACCATGCAGGAGATGAGAGGACACAAGATGGAGTTGGCAAACTGTAGAGAGGATGTTCCATGGATGAGACCCCGGAGATACCCGACATGGAGAGGACGACCCCGCGACCGCTACCAACCGGATGGACAGCCCATTTGCCGCCGTTGCCAGCAGCCGGGCCACTTTGCACGAGATTGTGATTTAAACGGGAATCCCCTGGGAATGCGGGCCACTTCGCAGGAATGAACTTTCAAGGCCCAACACCCTGGCACGACAGGTACATCGGAGGACGACCCATTATCCCTATCGTGCTGGACGGAATTCCCCTCAACGCTTTGCTGGACACAGGTTCCCAGATTTCATCTATACCGTATATCCTTTATAAGAGGTACTGGGCTGATGCAGATATTGATAAAGGGCCCTCTGATGTTGAACTAGATATATGGGCCAGTAATGGTAAGTTGGTACCGAAACTAGGATTCAGGGAGATGACCATAAAGATTGGTAAAGTAGAACTGAAGAAACAGGGTATAATTGTTGTTGATGTTGACCGGCGGAACTGTGAACCAACTGTATTGATAGGAATGAATGTGTTAGAGAACTGCTTTTCCGAAGTCATTTCTGTCTTACAGCAAATTGCTGAAACTGCCCAATCCTGCCAGCAGAGAGTTCTCCGGAGGGAAATAAAAGTATTGATGTTAAGGCAACAGGTAGAAGTTGCAGGTGGAGAAATCGGCAGTGTGAGGGTAAGTGATCCAACGTCTATTGTAATCCCACCAAAAACAGAAATGCTGGTATGGTGTAGAGCAGCCATTGGTACTAAGGGACGAGATTATCAAGCCTTAATAGAACCAGTGTACACCGACAGCAGGCCCACTATACTCACAGCACGAGGGATAGTCGAGGTACACCGGGGACGAGTGCCGGTACGACTTTTGAACTGTGGAGAGGAAGAGGTCACTTTGCCAAGGTATGCTACAATGGCAAAGCTATATACTGTTGACAACAATGCCATCACAACCATTGAGCCCTTAGAACCAACCTGTCAGGTGGAAGGCAATGGCTCAGATGGAGAAATGGAGGATTGGTGCCAACAGCTACACGTGGGCATAAATTCAACACCTACCCATCAAAAACAAGGGGTGTATAGGCTAGTGACGGAATATGAACAAGTCTTCAGTAAACACCCATTGGACTTCGGACGGATAGAAGGGGTAGAACACACAATCCCCACAGGTGACCATCCCCCAATAAAAGAAAGATATAGACCCATACCGCCCGCTCACTATCAATGTGCAAAAGATATGCTGAGGGAAATGAAACAGGCCGGGGTAATAAGAGACAGCTGTAGCCCCTGGGCGGCCCCTCTAGTGATTGTCAAAAAAAAGGACGGAACCATGAGAATGTGCGTAGACTACCGGAAGATTAATAACATCACCCATAAAGACGCCTACCCCTTGCCTAGGATAGAAGAGTCCTTAACTGCTTTGAAATCTGCTAATTATTTTTCCACCTTAGACTTAACAAGCGGGTATTGGCAAGTCCCTGTGGCTGAGAGAGATAAGGAAAAGACGGCATTCACCACACCAATGGGTCTATGTGAATTTAATCGCATGCCGTTCGGACTCTGCAACGCATCCGGTACCTTCCAGCGGCTGATGGAATGCTGCCTCGGACACAAGAACTTCGAGACCGTCCTCCTGTACCTAGATGATGTGATCGTCTACTCAAAGACTTACGAACAACACTTAATAGACCTGGCAGAAGTGTTCGAAGCCTTATCCAGGTATGGCATGAAAGTCAAGCCATCCAAATGTCACCTTCTCAAGCCAAAGGTACAGTACCTGGGACACATCGTGAGTTCGGAGGGAGTAGCACCAGATCCCGAGAAAATAAGCGCCATAAGGGATTGGCCAAGACCTACCAGCGCAAAAGAAGTGAGACAATTCCTGCGATTGGTGGGTTACTATCGCAGATTTATAAAAGGATTTACCAAGTTGGCAGCACCCTTGCAAGACACCTTGGTAGGGCAGACGAAGAAACCTTCAAACCGAAACCCTCCTTTTCAGTGGAACGACGAAAGGGAAGACTCCTTTGAACAACTAAAGAAGGCACTAACTGGAGAAGAGGTTCTGGCATACCCAGATTACCATCAACCTTTCATCCTCTACACCGATGCCAGTAATGTGGGACTAGGAGCGGTGCTGTCACAAAAGCAAGAAGGTCGGGAGAAAGTCATCGCCTTTGCAAGTAGAAAGCTCCGGCCTACTGAAAGAAATTCAGAAAATTACAGCTCCTTCAAATTGGAACTACTGGCAGTAGTTTGGGCTGTGACGGAGCGTTTCAAACACTATCTGGCCGCTGCAGAATTTATTGTCTATACTGACAACAATCCGTTGACCCACCTGGACACAGCCAAATTAGGTGCGTTAGAACAGCGATGGATAGCCCGGTTATCTAATTACAACTTCATAATCAAGTATCGAGCAGGTCGCAAGAATGGAAATGCCGATGCCCTATCCCGGATGCCACACTTGAGAGATGTAGAAGAGGAAACGGGGGAGCTTGAAGAAATTGAACTACCAGCCTTCCATCGTCCCAAGGCAAAACATCATCAGTCAAGTACCTATCAGAAACAACAAGAGGTGAATTTTAATCCGTTAGCACACCATAGATGGGCTGACACCCAAGACAGCAATCCGGCTGTGAAGTTGGTGAAGGAACTGTTGACTGAGCAAAGTGCATATCCCGATGAGGATGCCCCAGAAGAGACGCATCAACTCTGGAAAGAGAGAGGCAAAATGTTCCTGTATCAAGGGAAGCTCTGTAGAAGATACACCAATCCGAAAACACATGAATTGGTTTGGCAGATTATTGTGCCTAAACAAGATGTGAAGATGGTCCTCGAAGCTTACCATAATGGTGCTGGTCACTTCGGTTGGAAAAAGTTAGAAGTACTTCTAAGAGAAAGATTTTATTGGGTCGGGATGAGAAAATCAATCGAACAGTGGTGCAGAAATTGTGGCCCGTGCAACCTCAGAAGAAACGATCAAAAGAACCAAAGAGCACCACTGCAGCCCATAATCACCAAACAACCACTTGAACTTGTAGCCATGGACCACGTGAAGTTGACACCAAGCCGGTCCGGCTATGTCTATGCCTTGACCATCGTGGACCATTATTCACGTTTCTTGGTAGTAGTACCCGTAAAAGATCTGACAGCAAAAACAGCAGCCAAAGCGTTCCAAACGTACTTTTGTAGACCCCATGGATATCCGGAACAGGTTCTCACCGACCAAGGTACAGCCTTTGAATCAGAGATCTTCAGAGAATTCTGTAATATGTATGGTTGCAAAAAGATCCGGACGACGGCCTATCATCCACAAACAAACGGCTTATGCGAGAAGATGAACCATATTGTAATAGACCTACTAAAGACTTTACCTGAGACAGAAAGGAATCAATGGCCAGAGAAATTGCCTGACTTGGTGGATCTGTATAATCATGTCCCGGTGAGCTCCACCAACTGCACCCCAGCTTACCTTATGCGTGCAAGACCCGGCCAATTACCAATCGATCTAGAAATGGGAATTCTGAAACCAGACGCAGAAGTTCAAGACTCCAATTGGGATATCACACGGCAAAAGCAGTATCGCCAAGTGCAAGAGAGTGTGGAAAGAAGCCTTCAGCAAACTAGAGAAAGACAAGAGCGAACTTTCAACCAGAATGCTCTAGCGACCCCATTAAGACCGGGTGACCAAGTGCTCAAGAGAAATCGTCGAACCAATAAACTGGACAATCAGTGGGAAGCCGTACCCTACACAGTTTTACCAACAAGAGTGGATAATCCTAAAATGTGTCTCATTAGCAAAAACGGAGGCTTAACATCTGTACTAGTGTCAAGAGACAATCTTAAATTGTGTCCGGAAGCATTGAAAGAGCCAGACGTTGTCCAGCCAGAACCAGAAGTTATTCAACCCATACAGGTTCAACCAGTAAAGGAAAAAGAAGAGGAAGTGTATCACACCTGTATAGGAGACTTTCCCAAAACCCTACTAACATACCATGGTGCAGTAGTGGTTCCCATGGTGGCCTTTTACCCAACACCGAACCCAATACCAGAAGTCCCAAGACAGGAAGAGGCTGACCCCGTACTACAGGAGGTTCCAGGCCAGGAAGAACAGATTCCTGGTCAGAGTAATCCCATTCACGGTGGACTTGCCAACTCCATAGTCGTGGAATTATCTTTAGCAGAGCGGGCAGATACTACATCCGCAGTAGACAGTAGTACACCACATGAAGAGACACCGCTATTACGTAGATCACAGCGTAGTACCCAGGGTCAATTACCGGCCAGGTATGCAGATTACCAACTATAAAGCTCATAATGTGAATTGTATATATGTTATGCCGTATATAGTTAAACAGAAAATGTAGTATAGTCATTGTTATCAGTCTGCAACGTTTAAGCCCAGTGCCTACAGAGACTTGTCTGTATGAACTTATTGCATATTCTTGAACTTTTTATCAGCCCGGAGGCACTAAATCAAAGCTCCGGAAAGACTGCTTTTTGAACTTTGCTTTTTGCTCTTTTTGAACTTTCTTTAGACTTTATATTGATAACTCCGTTGGAAAAATGGAACTAAATTCCTGGACACTAAGTACAGTGCCTTTCCTAATACCTTCAAGGATAGAACTGTATTAATGGACGCTATTTGAAGTGACTTTTTTTACAGAACTCTATTTTTGTTTCCTTGAGTGGTTTTTGTAACTTTTCATTTTTAAGACTCTGTACATATTAATTGTTATTTCAAAATGTTATTGTCCCACCGTCCCGGAGTACTGTTCTTAACTAAGGGGGAATGTGGCACCCCTAGGGGTATTTGCCACAAAAATAGTTACTGACAGTAAGTACAAATACTAAAATAGCAAGACTGCACTATCACCTCCGGCCAGAAGGGGGAGCTCCAGAGACTCCCCTTGATCTATTCTGGTCTGAGAGAAGAACTGGCAGTTGGGCTAAGGAGCTGAAAGTGAGAGGTCATACAGTTGAATCTCTAACAGCCCTGTGACTGTTACCAGGCCTAAATCACCGGCCTGAGGAGAAGAGGGATAGAGAAAAAGGACATTGTGAGAACCGGGTAGCATTAATCACTACCCAGAACAGGCGCAAAGACGGATACCGGATCCGTGGCTGTATTCATTATATATAATACAGCAACCGGAAAAACGTGAGGTGATATCAGCTTCACTAGGGCCGGACGCAGCAACAGACACAGAGTTCAGCGGTACTCCCAGAGGGGGTAAACCGATAAAAGGACTCGGGTTGCCCGTCGAACCAGGACCCGGAGGGGACAGATTGGGCCGGCAGCCAGTTCACATACAGCAGCAGGGCCACACAGAAATTGCGCACAATAAGAGGCGAAGACCCCGGCAGGGTCAAAGTAACTCAGAGTTCCCATACAGACTCCGGTGACAGGACTGGTTGTAAATCCTTTTATGTTAAAGTAAACTGGTTAAACGTTTCAGTGCCTCAGTCTTTCATTTGGACAATAGCCATCTATCCAGGATCGGGATCGTCACCGCTGGGAGAACCTGCTGCTGATCAAGTAAGTGCCTGTCCCCTCATGATACCCCTTACACTGTGCATTGCCTGAGGCCACAGCACCGGGTCAAGCCACCCGTGACATCCCCCTCAAGAGACAGACTCCATTGGTCCGGTGCTGGGTATCCCGGTCTCCTGGGCGTCACATACAGCTTCTTCTATAATGTCCATCTGCATACCTCCCAACTTTTGAAACACAGAGGGACACATCAAAAATTTGGGTTGCACCCGTAATCACACCCCCCGGCTCCAAACCATGCCCCCTGCCAGACCCATTTACCTTTTCTTTCTCCCTACTCTGACCACATTATGAAAATGTTAGAACGTGATGGACAACCTCTTTAGGGCAGTGTTCGCACTACTGCTATCCCCTTCTGTTATCCTGACCATTATAGGAATGGCAGCTGCAGACGGATCCATCATCAGATGCACAACACCAGAGCCCGATTGTCCCCACTGACCATTCTGAGGTCCACCGGGTTTCCGTCAAGATGCCCCCATATTTCAAACCTAAGTTCTTGTGCTCATAAGTCCTCGCTGAGGCCGTTCCTCTTTGACCTCAGGCCAAGGCACAGCGCAACTTTGAATGTAAGGCCGGAGTCACACTAGACCGTAATACGGACGAGTGCTATGCGATAAAAAATCGCATAGCACTCGGGCCAATGTTAATCTATGGGGCAGCTCCCCTCATCCGATATTTTCCTGGCCGTATTCAGTGTGCGAGTGAAAGGCAGCATGCTGCGACTGTCAGCGTATCTCGGCCGAGAATCGCCAATGCAAGTCTCTGGGTGCGAGAAAAACTCGCACAACACACGGACCATCAGTGCGACTTGCGAGAAATAAGCCGCGGTGTTCTATAGAAAGGCCGAAAATTCAGTGCGGTGTACAGTAAAATCACACTGACAGGTTAGAATAGAACAAATAAATGTCTTCACATAGTATAGGGATATACAGTATATGTCATTGACACATATATATACTGTATATATATTTATATGTAATACAGCGCTAGATAGCAGAAAAGCCGGTAATTCAATTGTCGGCTTTTGCTAAATACTAAGTAAACCATTGCATATCCGTTATATTTTTATATATCCCTCACTAATAATGTTAGTAGTGTGTGTGTGCAAAAGTTTGGAGCTGTAGGTGTTAAAGGGTTAATTCACGGAAAAAACTGATGTGGGCTCCCGTGCTTTTTTATTTTGGAATTTTTTTACAGAAGAACGACGGCTTCAGTTGGATTGAGCATACAATAAAGATAATAAAACCTGTGTGTTTCTGTCTTTCTTTCATTAAAATACTTTATTCTTAATGTGTTTGTGTGTTTTTTAACCATTTCCTACTATTGGATTAATAATGGCTAGGTGTCTTATTGACGCCTCTCCATTATTAACCAGGTTTAATGTCACCTTACAATAGGAAGGTGACATTAACCTCTTATTACCCCATATGCCAATGCCACAGGGCAGTGGGAAGAGAGTGGTTAAGTGCCGGAATAGGCGCATCTTACAGATGCACCTTTTCTGGGATGGCTGGGGGCAGATGTTTTTAGCCGGGGGGGGGGGGGAGGGGGGACAATAACCATGGACCCTCTCCAGGCTATTAATATCTGCCCTCAGTCACTGGCTTTCCCTCTCTGACAGAGAAAATTGCGCGGGAGCACATGCCAGTTTTTTTCGTGAATTAACCCTTTAGTTGAAATCCCACAGCTCCAATTTTGCACACAAACACTACTAACATTATTAGGGAGGTATATATAAAAATCTAACTGTTCTGCAATGTTTACTGCATGTAAACCATGTCTCATATCCTGACGGGTTCGGTAATGATTTAGCAAAAGACGACGGCTTTTCTGCTATCTAGCTCTGTATGACACTGACACACACACACACACACTATATATATATATATATATATATATATATATATATATATATATATATATATATATATACTGTATATATGTTTTCACGAATATTTGAGCCCATGGATCCATTATATGTCCATTCTGCAAGCCGGCGAGAAAATCTCACCATACGGATGACACGTGGATACTTTTTTGAGAAAAAAAATCACATCCTCACATTGCACACAGATGATTGTTCATGAAACATTTGTGCGATTCTGGTCCGTGTAAAACTGACCGATTTTTTTTATACGTTGTGTGTGACTCCAGCGTAAAATGTATCCCTGACCAAGGAGAATCATAAAGGGGTTAACCCTTTAAATGGGTTTCTGTACGCCATCACCATACCCATGTTGAAAATAATACTATCAGTATCTCGAACCTTCCTTCCCTGCAGCACTGCCTCTCCGTCGCTGCTCCTGGTGAATGTTTACAACCTGCAACAGTGACATCACAACCACAACACATATGGCCGCTGCAGATCTTGAATTTAGGACCCCCTCAATTAACCCCTTTAGTGCGGTATGTAATAATAATTCTGTAACCAGGTAATAAAGTGACATTGAAAATATGGTTGCTTTTTACAGATTGACATTTTTAGACCATTATCTGACGCATCCTGACATCTTGTGGGACAGGAGATTATGGTTGAGTGCACATAACCCGCAGCCGGATCTGTGTAGGAGGATTATTGATTCCCTGGGAAGGAAGTACCATGACGGCTAATAAGCCAGAATGATGACATGCCATCTAGCACTGCTGTATAAAACATTGCAGACAGGGCTGTGTGAGCTGGTAATGCAGGGTGCAATCCATAAGATGGCGCCATTGGGTCCTGACGTGCTTGGTCATAGCCAGTTTGGCTCAAAGTATTAGGATAAGGGCTGCCAGGCTGAAAGAGAGGAACAGAAGAGCGCTCTCCGGGGTTGTACTGTGCAACCGAGAGGAAAACCTTAAAGTGATCTGTATACCAATGCGGCTACAACTCTAGTGCCGGCATGATGAGGGGCCGAATGTTATACACCGGGGGGTAATGGGTGGGATGTTATACGCCAGGGTCAATGGCCGAGATGTTATACGCCAGGGGGCAATGGGCGGGATGTTATACGCCAGGGGGCAATGGGCGGGATGTTATATGCCAGGGGGCAATTGGTGGGATGTTGTATGCCAGGGGGCAATGGGCGGGATGTTATACGCCAGGGGGCAATAGGCGAGATGTTATAAGCCAGGGGGCAATGGGCGGGATGTTATACGCCAGGGGGCAATGGGTGGGATGTTATATGCCAGGGGGCAATGGGCGGGATGTTATACACCGGGGGGCAATGGGCGGGATGTTATACGCCAGGGGGCAATGGGCGGGATGTTATACGCCAGGGGGCAATGGGTGGGATGTTATACTCCAGGGGGCAATGGGCGGGATGTTATACACCGGGGGGCAATGGGCGGGATGTTATACGCCAGGGGGCAATGGGCGGGATGTTATACGCCAGGGGGCAATGGGTGGGATGTTATAAGCCAGGGGGCAATGGGCGGGATGTTATACGCCAGGGGGCAATGGGCGGGATGTTATACGCCAGGGGGCAATGGGTGGGATGTTATAAGCCAGGGGGCAATGGGCGGGATGTTATACGCCGGGGGGCAATGGGCGGGATGTTATACGCCAGGGGGCAATGGCCGAGATGTTATACGCCAGGGGGCAATGGGCGGGATGTTATACGCCAGGGGGCAATGGGCGGGATGTTATACGCCGGGGGGCAATGGGCGGGATGTTATACGCCAGGGGTCAATGGGCGGGATGTTATATGCCTGGGGGCAATGGGCGGGATGTTATACGCCGGGGGGCAATGGGCGGGATGTTATACGCCAGGGGGCAATGGACGGGATGTTATATGCCTGGGGGCAATGGGCGGGATGTTATACGCCAGGGGGCAATGGGCGGGATGTTATAAGCCAGGAGGCAATGGGCGGGATGTTATACGCCAGGGGGCAATGGCCGAGATGTTATACGCCAGGGGGCAATGGGCAGGATGTTATAAGCCAGGGGGCAATGGGCGGGATGTTATAAGCCAGGGGGCAATGGGCGGGATGTTATACGCCAGGGGGCAATGGCCGAGATGTTATATGCCAGGGGGCAATGGGCGGGATGTTATACGCCAGGGGGCAATGGGCGGGATGTTATACGCCAGGGGGCAATGGGCGGGATGTTATACGCCGGGGCAATGGCCAGGATGTTATACGCCAGGGGGCAATGGGCGGGATGTTATACGCCAGGGGCCAATGGGCGGGATGTTATATGCCAGGGGGCAATGGGCAGGATGTTATAAGCCAGGGGGCAATGGGCGGGATGTTATACGCCAGGGGGCAATGGCCGAGATGTTATATGCCAGGGGGCAATGGGCAGGATGTTATAAGCCAGGGGGCAATGGGCAGGATGTTATAAACCAGGGGGCAATGGGCGGGATGTTATACGCCAGGGGGCAATGGCCGAGATGTTATATGCCAGGGGGCAATGGGCGGGATGTTATACGCCAGGGGGCAATGGGCGGGATGTTATACGCCAGGGGGCAATGGGCGGGATGTTATACGCCGGGGCAATGGCCAGGATGTTATACCCCAGGGGGCAATGGGCGGGATGTTATACGCCAGGGGCCAATGGGCGGGATGTTATACGCCAGGGGGCAATGGGCAGGATGTTATAAGCCAGGGGGCAATGGGCGGGATGTTATACGCCAGGGGGCAATGGCCGAGATGTTATATGCCAGGGGGCAATGGGCAGGATGTTATAAGCCAGGGGGCAATGGGCAGGATGTTATAAACCAGGGGGCAATGGGCGGGATGTTATACGCCAGGGGGCAATGGCCGAGATGTTATATGCCAGGGGGCAATGGGCAGGATGTTATAAGCCAGGGGGCAATGGGCGGGATGTTATACGCCAGGGGGAAATGGGCGGGATGTCATATGCCAGGGGGCAATGGGCAGGATGTTATACGCCAGGGGGAAATGGGCGGGATGTTATACGCCAGGGGGCAATAGGCGGGATGTTATAAGCCAGGGGGCAATGGGCGGGATGTTATACCCCAGGGGGCAATGGGCGGGATGTTATAAGCCAGGGGGCAATGGGCAGGATGTTATAAGCCAGGGGGCAATGGGCGGGATGTTATACGCCAGGGGACAGTGGGCGGGATGTTATACACCAGGGGGCAATGGGCGGGATGTTATACACCTGGGATGACATGGCCAGATATACACGAGTGGCCATGGAACTGAATATAGAACCTGAATTCATTGATTAGGACATGAGCCCAATACTTTTATCCAGTATTGAGAAACACCTCTCTATATACCCAGCTGGTATTAGCGGTTCCTACCGACTCAATTTCCTCTCGGCATAACAATATCTCTGCTTATCTAAAGCTTTGTGCAATTACAGATAATTTTTCCTTCCGATTGTGAGCACATGACAATCATAAAATAATCTAACTGAAATATTACCTTCTTTGTCATAGAGAACTGACCAGTCACTGATTATGGCTGAGTTCACATGTTCAAATTCTTGACTCCGCTTTTGAAGTCAAAAGTTTGAGATTAATTAAAGAGAAAGTCTTATTCTCTTCTTATCTTCCAAGTATGATCTGTTGGTGGCGCTGAGTCTAAAAACTGCACACAAAAAAGCCTTGACCTTAGAAGTGAAACCCTAGGATTCAGCCATCAGATAATCGGAGATAACACTTGTCTAGGTTCACTAAAGGTACCTTCACACATAACGATATCGTTAACGATATCGTTGCTTTTTGTGACGTAGCAACGATATCGTTAAGGACATCGTTCTGTGTGACAGCGACCAACGATCAGGATCCTGCTGGGAGATCGTTGGTCGCTGAGGAAAGTCCAGAACTTTATTTTGTCGCTGGACTCCCTGCAGACATCGCTGGATCGGCGTGTGTGACACCGATCCAGCGATGTCTTCACTGGTAACCAGGGTAAACATCGGGTTACTAAGCGCAGGGCCGCGCTTAGTAACCCGATGTTTACCCTGGTTACCAGCGTAAAAGTAAAAAAAAACAAACACTACATACTTACCTACCGCTGTCTGTCCCCGGCGCTCTGCTTCTCTGCACTCCTCCTGTACTGGCTGTGAGCGTCGGTCAGCCGGAAAGCACAGCGGTGACGTCACCGCTCTGCTTTCCGGCCGCTGTGCTCACAGCCAGTGCATGAGGAGTGCAGAGAAGCAGAGCGCCGGGGACAGACAGCGGTAGGTAAGTATGTAGTGTTTGTTTTTTTTTACTTTTACGCTGGTAACCAGGGTAAACATCGGGTTACTAAGCGCGGCCCTGCGCTTAGTAACCCGATGTTTACCCTGGTTACCCGGGGACTTCGGGATCGTTGGTCGCTGGAGAGCTGTCTGTGTGACAGCTCTCCAGCGACCAAACAGCGACGCTGCAGTGATCCGGATCGTTGTCGGTATCGCTGCAGCGTCGCTTAATGTGAAGGGGCCTTAAGGGTACCGTCACACAGTGGCATTTTGATCGCTATGACGGCACGATCCGTGACGCTCCAGCATCGTAACAATATCGCTCCAGCGTCGTAGACTGCGGTCACACTTTGCAATGTACGACGCTGGAGCGATAATTTCATGACGTATGTGCGATGTAGAAGCCGTGGGTTACTATGCGCACATCGTATACAATATCGTGCACACCTTTGTTACACCATGCGATCATGCCGCCACAGCGGGACACTAGACGACGAAAGAAAGTTTCAAACGATCTGCTACGACGTACGATTCTCAGCGGGGTCCCTGATCGCAGGAGCGTGTCAGACACAGCGAGATCGTAACTATATCGCTGGAACGTCACTAATCGTGCCGTCGTAGCGATCAAAATGCCACTGTGTGACGGTACCCTAACCCAAACCCATCAATCACATCTAGTCTCTGGATCTCTGCATCCGTAAAGTTGCATTACTTTGCTTGGAAGACAGTGCCCCCCCCCCATACATAGGTTGTGTGTCATATTGCAGCTCTGCTCCATTGAATCGAATGTGGTTGATATCATACAAATCCTGCCGTCAGAGGTGTTTTTGTATGAAAGCAGATATATTTATCTAGTACTGTACGATTTAATGACTTTTTGGCCTCTGATGATTTTTCCTATAAAATACCTGTGAAACTCCAATAGATTTGATCTATGACTTACCTATCGACACGGCAGGCCTCTGCCTATAATGGACACACTGCTTCGTTTTGCGAGAGCAAACATTTTTTTCTCCTGCCCTGAGGAATCAGGCATTGAAGCCATAATGAAACCAGTCCGGACGTGCACCTGGGGGTGTGTCTGTGTGCTCTGACTGAGTGCACTGACACGCCCCCTGTGCACTTCCAACATGATTTGCATATGGTTTTCGACGCTAGATTTCTCATGACTGGCACATCGGATCTCATCAAAAAAGGTATCATTTTTATTGGGGAACAAGCGCCAATAGAGCCATATGTAAAGTGTGCTGATCGTTTGATTGCTATGTAGAATGACATCTTGCAGCCTAAGAGAAAAAATGGTGATTATTTCCTCATTACGCTGCAAGAGCCGTGTAAATTCTGCAATACTGAAAATCCCCTCCTCCTCCTTCCTGTATTGACTCATCAGGGACGGCATCAATCGGACACGTTATTACATTACAGAATATGTTAGTTGCCTTTTTGCACCATAAACATAGACACTGAGAAGAAAAAACCTTTTATGGTCCTAATGTCCTGTCCGCACCATCGCAGACATGAGCTCAAGGCAACAGTTTCCAGTCTACTAAGCAGCCGGCTTAACTGCAATTGTTAGGAGTCTATGGACCCAAAAAGTCACTGACTAATGCAATGTTACCCAAATCCCCCGAGTTATCAACAGACAGGATGTGGGAATATTCGGTCACAGCCCGGTCGTTTCTTACTCCTCTCATTTTATAACATAAGATTCCCCTAAAAAAAATCTGATCCAGGACTTAGGAGGACAGAAACATTTCCACCAGGTTAAAAAAATATATTTATATATGGCAAGTGAAAAGTCCTCTTTAGGCTAAGTTCACACTGGGTGTTTTTGCTGCTTTTTTAATGCTTTTTTTATACTAATTTTCAGCTGCATTTGACCTATCTAAGAGATTTCAGGAATCTCATGCACACAACTTGCTTTTTTTTTGTCATCGGTATTTTGTGCTTTGCATGTTTTATTTTGCGAATGTCACTTCTTTCAGTGCTTTTCACCCCTTGAATTGAATGGAAAAAATGCACCAAAAGCGCCCCCCAAAAAAGTGCACCAAAGCCTGTGTTTTTTGCCGCAGTTTCTTTCTTGACACGCACTCAGGTTTTGCTCCAAAAAAAACAAAAATGCCCGATGTGTCACTGTCGAGATTGCTGTGCTACACAGTGCAAACCATGGAACAGGGCACAATCACATTTTTCTTAAAGTGCATGCCACCTTTGCAACTATTTTTCATTTCTACATAGCATCTAAAATACAAAATGAAGCAATGCTGTACACGGTCTTGGCTATAAATCTACCGTTTTGTGTACACAGCTCCAATGCAAACTTGCATCCGTTGGAGAAAACAAATAAAATCTGAACAAGTGTATATTTTTTAAGGGACCGAGAGAAGGGAGTATGACTACAGGATAAGGATTGCAGTCTGTAATCGTGGAGCGACATATAGGTATGCGTAGAAGCTGTATTCACAAAATGGAAGGTTAGTAGTAGTCAAGACTATTTACAAAAGGGAAATTGTTATGTCCCAAAATACTATTAATGTACAAACATGGGCAGGGCCGGACTGGCCATCGGCAGTTCTGACAAATAACAGAAGGGCCGGTGGCAGTCGTGTGCCGCTCGCCAGCGCCAACTCACACCCCCACCCGCTGACTCAGCCCCCCCGCCACATTCAACTATACTGGGCAGCACGGGGGCGCAGTGGTTAGCACAGCAGCCTTGCAGCGCTGGGGTACTGGGTTCTAATCCCACCCAGGACAACATCTGCAAAGAGTTTGTATGTTCTCTCCGTGTTTGCGTGGGTTTCCTCTGGGTACTCCGGTCTCCTCCCACATTCTAAAGACATACTGATAGGGAATCTTGATTGTGAGCCCCATCGGGGACAGCGATGATAATGTGTGCAAAACTGTAAAGCGCTGCAGAATATGTTAGCGCTATATAAAAATAAAGATTATTATTATTACCGGCGTCTATGACGCCTGTACAGTTGAATGCAATGAGGGAGGAGAGAGCGTCTGCTGACGCTCCCTCTCCCATCATTCCCCGCTCTGCCTGGCGTTGACACTGCGGGTGCGCGATGACGTCATATCATCCTGCTGTGTGACCGGGCAGACTGCAGCTGCTGAGACCGGAGCCAGGAGCAGCGCGGGGCATGAAGAGAGGTGAGGAGAGTGTTTTTTGGTTTTTTTTTTTTAAATATATCACTGAGTGATAACTGGATTGTGGGGCTATTGGGGCTGGCTGCATTACATTCTATGGGGGCTGGCTGCATTACATTCTATGGGGGCTGGCTGCATTACATTCTATGGGGGCTGGCTGCATTACATTCTATGGGGGCTGGCTGCATTACATTCTATGGGTGGCTGGCTGCATTACATTCTATGGGGGAGGGCTGTATTACATTCTATAGGGTGCTGTATTATATTCAATGGAGGGGCTACATTATATTTTATGGGGGGCTGCATTATGTGCTATGAGGGGGCTACCACATATTACATATCCAGGGGCTCCATTATACTATGAGGGGGCTGCATTATATTCTCTGGGGGGTTACATTATACTCAGGGGGCTACAATATATTCTGTGGGGTGGCTGAATTATACTTTGGGGTGGCATCATTATACTATATGTGGCTGCATTATACTGTATCGAGGACTATGGGGAATACATTATACTATATGAAGAACTATGGGGTGAATTATACTATGGGAAGTGAATTGTACTACATGGATGACAATGGCGGGGCACTATACTATATGGAGCGCTATGAGGAATGTATTATACTATTTGGAGGATTGCGGCAGTCCATTATACTATATGGAGGACTGAGGAGTGTATTATACTATATGGAGGAATTGCAGTGTATTTTAATATATTGAGGTCTATGAGGAGTGTATTATACTATATGGAGGACTATGTGGAGTGTATAATACTTTATGGAGGACTGAGGAGTGTATTATACTATATGGAGGACTGAGGAGTGTAATATACTATATGGAGGACTGAGGAGTGTATTATACTATATGGAGGACTGAGGAGTGTATTATACTATATGGAGGACTGAGGAGTGTACTATACTATATGGAGGACTGAGGTGCACATTATAATATATGGAGGACTATGTGGTGCATTAAACTAAACAAGCAAAATGCTGCCTATTCATCGAGTGATTGGATTGTTTATGTGGGAAGAGAAATCCTTGTTCTCAGCAGCCCATCGCCGGTGTAAACTGTAGTTGTGCTGCTGATAACATGATACTGTATGGGGGGACAGATTGATCTAATTGTGATTGTTTGTTCCCTTCATTCTTTCTCAGTTGGTGTAAAGAGGCCGGGAAACAAGCGAACGACTTCACTATTGTCGATCACACTCGTTTAGCGACCTGAGATCAGCGCATGTAAATACAGCAGAAATGCTGCGCAGGTAGACCAGGCAAGGATGATGACAGTTGTAGTTAGCACCCGACGCCTGGGAATAGCGCTAACTCTACTGCTTTTCCCAGCCGCCAAAGTGTTTAATTCTGGTATGTGTAATGATTTTTAGGGTTGATGTCAGCTGCGTAATGTCAGCTGCTATCAATCCCTGGTGTAAGTAATGGAGAGGTGTCTATCAGACACCCCCACTACTAGCCCAGACCTGGCGAGACCCAGCGACTCTGAAGAGAGGCGACTGTAGTAACAATACCGCTCTTCACAGTCGCCGAGCTCAGCGCAAGACCTGGAATATCTGAAGAGCGGTGACGTTAGTGATGTCACCGCTCTTCAGAGTCACCGGGTCTCGTGCTGCGCAGCGGAACCAAAAGTGGCTGTAGGCAAAGTTTATGGAGCATCAGAATGAGGTTCCACAGCATTTGGTCGTCTCAATCCCTTCATTATCTACGAAATCCAGTTATGTAGGTAAAGTAGCGGCTTTTCTTGGTACTACTACATGGACATGCATATTCTAGAAAACCCGATGCGTTAGAATCGGGCCACCATCTAGTATGTTATATAGTCGTGTTACACTCCCCTCACTTCTTGTAACCTACAAGTGTACAAAGATATTATACAGTCACCATGTGACAAGTGGGCCTGTGTAACTTCAAATGCCAGGGCTGAATTTTAGTCCCAGTCCGGCCCTGAACATGGGGTTAATCTGCAGGTTAGTAGCATAATAACGTTCTTCCTCATTCAGTTATATGGGTGCTGCTGGAACGGCTTCAGTCACCGCTGAGTACATCGTCATCAGCAGCTGTAACCACAGCACTGACTGACAGCCAGCTCAGCACTGATGCACTGGAGAGCCGGCTGTCAGTCAGTGCCAGACGTGATTTCAGCCGCTGGTCATTACGTACTGAGCGGTGACTAAAGCCGCTGACGTACAGCACAGACCAAAAGTTTGGACACACCTCATTTAAAGATTTTTCTGTATTTTCATGACTATGAAAATTGTACATTCACACTGAAGGCATCAAAACTATGAATTAACACATGTGGAATTGTATACTTAACAAAAAAGTGTGAAACAACTGAAATTATGTCTTATATTCTAAGTTCTTCAAAGTAGCCACCTTTTGCTTTGATGACTGCTTTGCACACTCTTGGCATTCTCTTGATGAACTTCAAGAGGTAGTCACCGGGAATGGTCTTCCAACAATCTTGAAGGAGTTCCCAGAGATGCTTAGCACTTGTTGGCCCTTTTGCCTTCACTCTGCGGTCCAGCTCACCCCAAACCATCTCGATTGGGTTCAGGTCTGGTGACTGTGGAGGCCAGGTCAGCTGGCGTAGCACCCCATCACTCTCCTTCTTGGTCAAATATCCCTTACACAGCCTGGAGGTGTGTTTGGGGTCATTGTCCTGTTGAAAAATAAATGATGGTCCAACTAAACGCAAACCGGATGGAATAGCATGCCGCTGCAAGATGCTGTGGTAGCCATGCTGGTTCAGTATGCCTTCAATTTTGAATAAATCCCCAACAGTGTCACCAGCAAAGCACCCCCACACCATCACACCTCCTCCTCCATGCTTCACAGTAGGAACCAGGCATGTAGAGTCCATCTGTTCACCTTTTCTGCGTCGCACATAGACACGGTGGTTGGAACCAAAGATCTCAAATTTGGACTCATCAGACCAAAGCACAGATTTCCACTGGTCTAATGTCCATTCCTTGTGTTCTTTAGCCCAAACAAGTCTCTTCTGCTTGTTGCCTGTCCTTAGCAGTGGTTTCCTAGCAGCTATTTTACCATGAAGGCCTGCTGCACAAAGTCTCCTCTTAACAGTTGTTGTAGAGATGTGTCTGCTGCTAGAACTCTGTGTGGCATTGACCTGGTCTCTAATCTGAGCTGCTGTTAACCTGCGGTTTCTGAGGCTGGTGTCTCGGATAAACTTATCCTCAGAAGCAGAGGTGACTCTTGGTCTTCCTTTCCTGGGGCGGTCCTCATGTGACCCAGTTTCTGTGTAGTGCTTGATGGTTTTGCCACTGCACTTGGGGACACTTTCAAAGTTTTCCCAATTTTTAGAACTGAGTGACCTTCATTTCTTAAAGTAATGATGGCCACTCGTTTTTCTTTACTTAGCTGCTTTTTTATTGCCATAGTACAAATTCTAACAGTCTATTCAGTAGGATTATCAGCTGTGTATCCACCAGACTTCTGCACAACACAACTGACAGGGCACATCTGTAAAGTGAAAACCATTCCCGGTGACTACCTCTTGAAGCTCATCAAGAGAATGCCAAGAGTGTGCAAAGCAGTCATCAAAGCAAAAGGTGGCTACTTTGAAGAACCTAGAATATAAGACATAATTTCTGTTGTTTCACATTTTTTTGTTAAGTATATAATTCCACATGTGTTAATTCATAGTTTTGATGCCTTCAGTGTGAACGTACACTTTTCATAGTCATGAAAATACAGAAAAATCTTTAAATGAGAAGGTGTGTCCAAACTTTTGGTCTGTACTGTATATTGTGGAGCAGAGCCTTTTTTATGTCCCTGTGTCAGCAGTGGGGTCCTACGGGGTCTCCTACAAAAGCGTTTCATTTCATTAAATTGTTGACCTCTAGTTTGTGCTGACACTGATGCCCTCTGAGCCTGCTGGACAGCTTGAATTTCCTTGGAACTCTACTGGGACTGCTTATCCACCATCCAGACTATCCTGCGTTGCAACCTTTCATCAATTTTTCTCTGCCGTCCACATCCAGGGAGATTGGCTACAGTGCCATGGGTTGTAAACTTCTTGATTATGTTGTGCACAGTGGACAAATAAACATCAAGATCTCTGGAGGTGGAATGTAACCTTGAATTTGTTGATATTTGTCAACAATTTTGGTTCTCAAACCGTTCTCTTCTCCTCTTTCTGTTATTTATGCTTAGTGTGGCACACAGACACACAAACCAAAGATTGAGCCAACTTCTCTTTTTATCTGGTGTCGGGTGTGATTTTCATATTGCTCACACCTGTCACTTGCCACAGGTGAGTTGAATGAGCATCGCTTGCTTGAAACAAAGGTTGTTTGCCCACAATTTTGCTGCAGGGTGTAACCTAGATTACACGTGAGACAAGGGAGCGCTATCTAAGCGTAGTATTAGATTCATTATATCATGATTGGTAGCAAATTAAATTTTGCTCACCTTATATGGTTGTGCATACAGGCAAAACTCCAGGATAACGTGTATTCTGTATAAATCCTTGATAGTGGTCTGCTGCCACATCGTTGTGTTTTTATCTTTGCATTTTAATAAACCATTTTGAAGAATCCTGGAAACACAGCATGGAAGAACCAGTTTGTTGTATTTTTTCCCCCAATTTTGGAAGGATACCAGCAATTTTGTCCAGTCCATTTTGGGGATTTTGTGTGAAATTATGTTCCAATTGCTTTTATTCTCTTTTTTTTTGTGTTGTTCTAATACGGTACACACAAAGGAAATAAACATGTGTATAACAAAACATGTGTAATTGCAATATTTTGGGGGGAGAAATACTTCATTTTCTGGAGCAATTTCAAGGGTGCCAACACTTTCGGCCATGACTGTATACCAAGATGAGTCCAGGATAAGGGACATATATACCAGAATGGGAGATATATACACTAAGATGGAGCCCAGGATAAGGGACATATATACCAGAATGGGAGATATATACACTAAGATGGAGCCCAGGATAAGGGACATATATACCAGGAAGGAGACCAGGGACATTACTACATGATGGGGGAGGGGGTGTAACTCATATGTCCTTATAGGATTTAGAACGCTACAAGTGCCCATACATCGGACCAACATGTGGAAGGTCGAGGGGGCCAGGTCAAAATTTTGTTCTGGGCCATCAGATTCTAGTTACACCACTGGCGCTGACCGCACCTCAATGACTGAAAGCTAGAGGTTCATTTCCTCCTGGCAGCAATGCTCTCAGTGCAGCGGCAGCACAGCTTTAGAACGCTATTAACCTTTAAATTAATCTGCAGGTTAATAGCGTTTTGTGACATGACAGGTTCCCTTTAAAGGGTGCTTATCAGTTGATTCATGCTGTCCAAACCACAAGCAGCATGAATCAAAGACTGGCTGAATGTCCCTGCACGTCTCCCAACCTTCCCTCCTTCGGCAGGGATGTCGACTCACTCACTACCGAGGCCTCCCATCTCGCACTTACTCCTTCTCCTCCTTCTGCTGCCCGGGGTCTGTGCATGGCTCACAGATCCTTGGGCACTATGCATAAGGCACGCGCGATCCTGGTCTCTTCAAGTTACAGCACGCATCGTCCTAAAGTGTCCCCAGCCAATGGCTTTGAGACACTTATTATTTAAGGCACCTCCACCTGTTGGGATGTGCCTGAGCAATGTGTGTACTCTGCTAGTCTTCATGTTTGCTAGTTCTCAGATCCCCTGCCTGTTAGTACCTGCCAGTACTCACTTGTTCTTTCTCGTTCCTGCCTGTCCCTGCTTGTACCTTTCAGCATCTGCCTGCCTGTATACCAGCCTTACCTGCCCACACTTGCCATGCCTGCCTGTCTACCAGCCGTACTTCACTGTACCTGCCTTGCCAGTTTGTATTCCACCCTTACCTGCCAGTACCAGCTGTGCCTGTCTATACCTACCTAGTTTACCAGTATTCCTGTTGTGCCTGCCTGTACCAGCCAAGTCAACCCATTCCTGGCCCATCCAACTACCTGCTCCTTTGGGGCTCAGCTGCCGTGTGTCTGAGGTCTGTCCTGGAGTATCACGTGGCGTCCATCTGAAGCCAAGTCTATCTCCACCATCAGAGGCTCACCTAGTCACACCCCTCCAGGCTGTCCTCGGTCCATGGCACAGCGGTTCCACCACTATCCCCATTACACTGCATGATAGTAGATGGGTATATTGATTAATGCTGCCCCCCTCTGCTTTTTAGGCGGCATGATTCGACTGACAGGTTCCCTTTAACTTCTCTACAGTCCTTATGCAATGGATTTCTCTCATTGTGACGAAGCATAATATGAACATAATAGGAATAGAACAATCGCCCTGTAAAAATGCAGTTTTTTGCCTGAGTGGTACCGGTTTCAGAAGCAGGCTTGTGTACTGATAAGTATTTTTGAAGCCGGCTGCGCTGCGGCCCCCTTGGCCCTACTGAATAATGAGTGAGCCCCCTACTGCTAGTGGAATAGCAACAGATAGCAACAGGGGTTAAAGCATTACCAGCAGCCTGGAGCAGTGGTGGCACCGCTGTGCCGCCATATACTGCACACGCTTACATCTGCCGCCTTCCTCCACTCTATTTGAGATCAATGATGCAGCGTGACAGCCCATTTAACATTTATAAACGCTGATCTTGTGTAGATCTAGCAGAGCCGACTCGGTGACATCCTAGTTCACTTCTCTGGGAACCGAGTGGATCAGAGACCTGACAAACCATCAGTGCAACCCGGGGACTAGTAGGTAAAGGAGCCTCAGTTACCTTACAGGCGGCTTCTGTTCTACAGAAATGATGAATATCATGGCTCCCAATTACCGGTGATATATGATGAGCGAATATGACCGAAATTGAATTTTGCAAATCCACTAGAATATTGCCAAAGCATAAGAAATGTAGGATAGGAAAAAAAATACTCACTTCTTCCCCGCCATCACCTTTTCGGCAGAGCCCCACACTTCTGGGCCAGTCTTCATTCTTCTTCACGTCATGGATCCCAACAGGTCTTCGAGGCCCACTAGCCCTGGCAACATAACTTTTAACATCCGGACCCCCAGTGTATAACATCCGGCCCCTCGCTGTGCCGTCCGCCTTTACTAACATGTGACAGAATGGCCGAGGGTGCAGAGCTCACTGATACCAGTGCGGTCCGGGGTAACAAGTCCCTTCATGACATATAAGTCAACTGATGCATGTGTTACGGCCGTCAAACAGGCATGAGACATGCAGCCGGGGGGACTCAATATTTTTCGAGCATGCCACAGACACTTGGTTAGCACTCGAGCATGCCTAGATAACACCTTATCTGAGCACGTTCGCTCATCACTGAAGCCATCTGCAGCCTGAGATGAGTAGCTTGCACCTAACTCGGGTAAAGATGGTGCCACCACGTGATTTGGTAAAATCTAAGCATTAGGATTTTCACGCTTCGGTTGATAAAAGCCGTCTGCCATTTCTATTGCAGTAAATGGTGACCTCATTAGTCGGAGGCAATCCATTAATACTACGCTATTAAGAACATGCTACGGTGATGAGCCCCAAGGCTGATCCTTACATTAATGTGATTGGGAACATTTTAAATATTTATCAGGAAATCATGAATGAGATAACCTGCGACAGGAACATTTAAAGGCATCAAAATCCCGTTTCATACTCGTCCTTTGATAACGTATGCGCGTCACTTCAAAGGCAACAGAAGCTTTCGCCACAATAAAGTAACTAATACACGTTTACTTGAAAGAGAGAGAGAGAATCTTTCGTCTTTTATAATCTTGGAAAAGTAAGTTTCAAAGTAATTTTAAAGAAAAAAAAAAGAAAAGAATGGATAGCACAGAATTGTACCGAGGAGCAGCAATGAGGCTATGCGCACACGTTGCGGATTCGTGTGTGGATTTTTCCGCACCTTTTTTTGTAAAATCCACAGGTAAAACGTACTGCTGTCGGACCCCCACAATTCAATATAAGGAGGATTAGATATGTATATATGAGGATTTACAGTCTATGGGTTAGGGGACCCAAAATATTTGCCTTGCCTCAAGCTATGATACCCTAAGATGTTCATGCAGATCCACTTTTGGTCTCAGGAAAAATATTCTGCGACTTAGCGACTTAATGCAGTGCGTGCGCGCTCAGACGAACCGTGCATGGAGGAAAAGCTGAGGGCCATTACTGAGCCATCCTTAGGCCCGATCATTTGCATGATGGGTGCCAATAGTGCCCAACCCTACAACTAAGGCCGGGGTCACACTAGCGTAGACTACAGACGAGCGCTATGAGAGAAAACATCGCATAGCACTCGGACCAGTCGTAGGCTACTTTCACACTAGCGTTAACTGCAATCCGTCACAATGCGACGTTTTGCAGAAACCATAGACTTGTATTGACGACGCATTGCGACGGATTGCCACACGTCGCATCCGTCATGCGATGTTTGCGGACCGTCGGGAGCAAAAAACGCTACATGTAACGTTTTTTGCTCCTTACGGACCGCTTTTTCCGACCGCGCATGCGCGGCCGGAACTCTGCCCCCACCTCTCCGCACCTCACAATGGGGCAGCGGATACACCGGAGAAATGCATCCGCTGCCTCCGTGGTGCAGTGCGTTAAACGCTAGCGTTGGAATCTCTGCCCGACGCATTGCGACGGGGAGATTCCGACGCTAGTGTGAAAGTAGCCTAAATCTATGGGGCAGGTCACATCACCGGATTTTTTCTCAGGCGTATTCAACATGCGTGTAAAATCACAGCATGCTGCGATTTTACGCGTATATATCGCCCGAGTCTCGCCAATGCAAGTCTATGGGTGCGAGAGACCATCAGTGTGACTTGTGAGAAATACGCACATTTTCCTCACTGAGTCATTAAATTCAATGAGGAAAAGCAGTGAGAAATGTAGAGCCATACGCAAGTCATACGGATACATAGGTGCGAGAAAATCGTATCATCGCATTGCGAACGCATTACACACGGATGACCATACGGAGAACACTCCTCCGACTCTTGGGAGGGAGACTCGGGCCATTTTACATGCGGCAAGTGTGACCCCGGCCTACTAACGGGCTCCTATATTAATGGGCCGAACGACTATTAATTGGCCCCTATAAAAATGGGCCTGACGACTAATAATAGGCCCCTACGACCAATAATGGGCCCCAATGATTAATCACTGGCCACAACCAACCAACCAACCAACCAATAATTACGACTAATAATGGGCCCTTACCATCTAAAACTGGACCCGTGACTAATAATGGTCCGATACAACTAATAATTGGCCCCTACCACTAATAATGGGTTCCTACGACTAATAATTGGCCCCCACATCTAATTATGGGCCCCTACCACTAATAATAGGTTCCTATGACTAATAATGAGCTCCTATCGACTAACAGTGGGATCCTACAACTAATAATGGCCCAGTACTGACTCATAATGGGCCCCTATGACTAACAGTGGTCCGATACAACTAATAATTGGCCCCTACCACTAATAATTGGCCCCTACCACTAATAATGGGTTCCTACGATTAATAATGGGCCCCCACATCTAATTATGGGCCCCTACTACTAATAATGGGACCCCACGACTAATATTGGGCCCCTATGACTAATAATGGGACCCCACGACTAATATTGGGCCCCTATGACTAATAATGGGACCCCACGACTAATATTGGGCCCCTATGACTAATAATGGGACCCCACGACTAATATTGGGTCCCTATGACTAATAATGGGACCCCACGACTAATATTGGGCCCCTATGACTAATAATGGGACCCCACGACTAATATTGGGCCCCTATGACTAATAATGGGACCCCACGACTAATATTGGGCCCCTATGACTAATAATGGGACCCCACGACTAATATTGGGCCCCTATGACTAATAATGGGACCCCACGACTAATATTGGGCCCCTATGACTAATAATGGGACCCTACAACTAATATTGGGCCCCTATGACTAATAATGGGATCCTACAACTAATATTGGGCCCCTATGTCTAATAATGCCCCTACCTCTAATATGGGCCCCGCCAAGGTGTCTGTCATTTTGCAGGTATAAGATGCTGCATACTTGGGAAATAAACATTTCCCCTTGAATGTTGCAAAATAGTTAATGAAGATTAAAAAAAATTGCTGAGGTTAAGACCTGTCCCAGTCCTGCAATGTTCCTGCCTGATGGCCTCAATACTGCAGTTTTATGACAGATTACACGTGCTGCTTTCTTCACTGTTGTTACAAGTCCGATTTTTCACAGCTCTCCAATTCGGAGGTCTCCACCTCCAGCCATAGCACTGCTGAGACTTTAAGTCACAGCGCAGCCTGTTTAAAAAAAAAAAGTAAAGATCCCGGATGCTAAAGAGTTAATGCTACGGTTTGTTTTGCATTTCCTCCTTTTCCCCGCCCAGAGATGGGCGTGACCAATAGTGCAGGTTGACAGTGGCCACGCCCCTCTTTTTGATCGTCTCCTGGCGTAGCCCCGCCCACTCCTTACGTGTAAACGCTTGCTGGTCCCCGGAGTCCCCGCCCCCTATCAGATACACCCCGTGGGCGGAGCCTTGGCGGTCAGTGCTCCGGCTGCCGGCTCCATGCGCTCCGGGACCCGGCGGAGGCACCATGAGGAGCGGCGGCAGCAGCGGGGCCATCCCGGGTCTCCTACTGTTGCTGGTGCTGGGGAGCCGCAGTGCTAGAGGTAAGGACGCGGGGTCACTTGTCATTCTCCTGCTCACCGTGCGGTGTCTCCTCCTCCATCACGTCCAGGCCGGGCTCCATCAGCACCAGCCGCCGGCCCGGCACCCCCACCGCCACCATTATCACCAGTCGCTGCATTAACCCTTCTCTATCTGTGCTCCTCTCACCCCGCACCCCCTCCCCACACAGCTCAGGTCACATGATGCGTCTCTCCTGCGATTCCAGCAGTGCGACTTCTGCCAATCTCCATACACCTCTATGAGAATGCGCCATCGTCACTGACTCCTATGGAAAGTGGCTGCACAAAGTGATAGGGTGCACACAATGGGCCAACTTGTGCCAGTGACTGCCCTCCAGGTCCCATTAATGCCGCCAAATGGTGCTGTCCGGTGGCATCATACCTACGAGTGGCACAATATGGCCATGTAGATTAATTCACCCCCCCACGCGGTAACGCGCGTCGGGTGTTGGTGGGTCCCCCAGGAGTGCCCCATTTGGTAACTATATATCATTACTTTTGTTATATATTCATGTGTTACAGTTATTACCTTATCATTTGTCTGCATATTTTGTACATGGTCACTTGCACATTTATTTACTTCTTTGCGTCAAAATATGATTGGGTTGATGTTTATATGATGTTACTACTTCATGGGGCTCATATCTGGGTTGCCCACCTATTCCTGTGCTTTGGTGTATTCCCACTGTATTTTATATGTATATTTTTTATTTTTTTTGATTGGTTAATAAAGTTACTTCAGTTTTACTGACCTTGTGTGAAGGCGGTTTTTTGGTGGTATAAAACAGGGAAAAGTTAAAATTAATAAGGCGTCCAACTTATAAATGTCTTAAAGTCAAAATAGTGAAAAATATAGTGATTAAAAAAAAAAGTCTGAATAGTTTTGCATCGTCTTGGGCAGACTTCTGCCACATATGCCCCTTCTTGTACCCATCGGTTTTCCACTTGTATCAGATCACTGCCCCGGAGTCTGACCTCCCAGTCTGTACTGGGCACATCATCATCACTCCATGTTTTCTCAGCATCATCATCACCCCCATCATGTACTTTCCATCACCAGTTGGCTCATCCTCCATTCACCCCCTCCCCCCGCTCAGCCTGTACCCCACTCACCCTCTGGCTTTTTCCCCAGCGCTGCCCCCCTCCGATTGTGAGGAGAACCAGTTCCAGTGCTCCAACCAGCGCTGCATCCCCAGCCTGTGGAGATGTGATGAGGATGATGATTGCTCCGATAACAGTGATGAGGAGGGCTGCCGTGAGTCTGGGGTTTTCGGTTATAAGTGGGGGGTGGGGAGCCTTTTTTTCAGTAATTATGGTGTTCACCACCCAAGATGCTGCAGAACCTCTTGGGAAGGAATCCATCCAATGCAATGTGCATTCCTGCATGAACTGAGATTTCCTTAGAGCCCGGTCATAGTGGCACACAGTAGGACGCTGCTGGCACTGCATTGCTCATCCGGGCCTGTGTGCCGCTGTAGCGCGCTGCATTGATGTTATGCTGATGAGAATGCGCAGGACGAGGCTCTTAAACATCTGGTACTGAGGCTCACGTATTCCTAATTACAATCTGGGCAATTCCCTGAAATACTGTCACAATCTGCAGGAGATTGAGGGAGAAACCAATTCCCCATGGGTGCCCTCGGAACCTGTCGACAAACGACGGCGCGCCATTTATGACTGCCCATATTGTGTCTATGGGATGTAGAATAGAGACTGATGTCTGTAACCTGATTGCTGGAGACGGGTCACCACACGGCTGTCGTTTTGTGTATTCAGGACTCCTGACAGATAATGTATCTGGCATCAGGGGATATTGGGCAATGGATTGTGATACATATTTGTAATATACTCTGAGATCACTTCGTTGAATAATCCTGGGTTTGAGTTTTGCGGCTAGTGATCATCGCAGTCATGTTAATAGGAAGCAGAGCCCAACAATGGAACCTGAGGATTGTAAGCACACTTCCAGTTGATACAGATGGCAGTATGTTTCCTTGTTACAATGTTTCACTAATATTTGTAAATAGAGTTCACATGTAACAAAGGTTCTGTTACATCTCAGTTTCAGGAACAGACAAATGTATCCTTGCCATCAGCAGTGCAAAGAGAAGCAGATTGGCACCACTGATTGTTATGGAGTATGCCTGGGGTCAGGGTTTATTTTATTTTTATTTTTTATTATAAAGAATAAAAGAAAAAGTTCTGCATGCAGGGCTGCTTTTTTTTCCCAATCTTAAGAAAACGAACACTAAATGGACCCCAATAATCAGTGGGGCCCTCTTCTTCCTTTTGCATAATTGATACTTATTCCATTTGTTAGTTCCTAAAACGAAACGGACAACGGAAGGTCTGAAAGAATAGATGTGTGAACAGAGCCTAAGAGGGAGACCAGTAGGGCCTGTGCCCCGGGAACAGCAGCCATAAGCTACCTTATTTTATCTTTGCAAGTGTATCCAGACACAGACCTAAGGCCACATTCTGTATTTGGTCTATATTTTACGCCAGTATTTATAAGACCAAATCAGGAATGGAACAATCAGAGGAAAAGTATAATAGGAACATGTCGCCGATTCTGCATTTTTTTTTCACCCACTCCTGATTTTGTCTTACAAACGCTGATGAAAAGATACTGATCTTGGTGAAATAATCACCACTTGCCTGTTAAATCCACTCTTGGTTTACTTTGCTGCAGTGATAACATCACATACATCTATGTGACCGCTGCAGCCAGTCGAAAGCGTCGGCGGTCTTGAGTCGTACGTGCGTCCTTGCATCCACAGTGATTTGGCTGTAGCGATCATGTGGATGTAAGTGATATCAGCACTGCAGCAAAGTGTATAAAAATCATTGGGGACCATTATGTTACAGATAACCATTAATTAATGATAACATATTTCGTGCTATCTTGTACGGGACTATGGATTGTGGAAATGCTTTGGGTTTGCAGCAGGTTTGACCATTTGCGTTGCAATGTGCAACAAAAGTCCGCAGCATCTATTGACATAATTAAGGCTACGTTCACACTAGCGTTCGGCTAGTGTGCGTCGCGCTAGCGTCGGGCGACGCAGCGGCGACGCACGCGTCATGCGCCCCTATGTTTAACATGGGGGACGCATGCGTTTTTGCTTGTTGCGTTTTCCGACACATGCGTCTTTTTTGACGCTAGCGTCGGACCAAGAAAACGCAACAAGTTGCATTTTTCTTGCGTCCGATTTTCGTCAAACGACGTACGCGTCGAAAAACGCAGTGTTTTTGCGTGCGTTTGCACGCGTTTTTCGGTGCGTTGTGCAGCGGCGCACAACGCTAGTGTGAACGTAGCCTTAGATGTCATATATCCTGCGCTGGGTAGATTGTTCCCCTTTGTCGTGTGAATGATATTTCTGGCGCAGAGTTTTATCCTGCGGCGTTTCTGCCCCATCCAATATCCCCAGGCGGACTGTGTGTGCACCCTAAGGTCATGGGAAGCGCAGGCTGAAGATCCAGGACATGGGCTGATCATCACCACTTTATATGTTGAGTATATTTCTGGTGTCACATGTATCTGATCCCATATTTGACGTCCTGGATCAAACGGATTATTTTATGGTCTTGCTTGAAATGTTCTTGTTCTTTACTGATCAGTAAAGTCCATTGAGTCTCTTTGTGGTCCATGTGCTGAGCAGCGTTCATATGACCGCCTGGTGACGAGGCACCTGTTGAATACCGCGTGGACGCTCTGCGGCATCCACCAGGACGTGTGCATCGTCTAACGCACCACCTGATATCCGTGTTCATCAGATCCTCTGGATATAGCCGCTCTTTCTGAATGAACACGGCCACCCCGGACTCATTGGCTGCGGTACGGCATCAGATAGTCACATGTAGCCAAGGTGCCCAGTAATAACACCGAGATTGTATACACACCCTCGACCCTGTATACCAGAGGGTGTTTCCAGCATTAACCCTTGTGAGCTCCTTCCTTCCAGCACTGATCTAGGGACCTGCATTAGGCAGCGATGGCTGATGATCAGCAGCATGTAGAGCTTGGCATCTCCTATATCCGCAGTGATGTATCGCGTGGCTGCTCCTGTGGTCGCCTTACACGTCTCCTCTGTGTACACACTAACACTGCAGTTTCTGGTTACAGGAGGAAATGAATGCCCGTCCTGCTTTGTCATGCTGTCAGGGCATTGTCAATCGCCACGCCTCATGGTGACATATGTGGCATTAATGCGGTCACACGTCCCCATTAGGAAGCTTTGATGCTGTAATTTGCTTTTACACTTGCAGGATTTTTCTGTGTAATCTACTGATCTGTAATATATAATGCGCAGACAGGGAGACGTGTTCCGCGAGTTTCTCGACTTTACATAGCAATGTTCTAAATTGGATTTGTGAGAGTGCGATGAGATTATAGCTGGCGCTTCAGATTTCCTCTCTAGACACGTAAACTTGGTTAATTTAAGTGGGAAGAATATGGGCATCAAGACGCACCTTGGCGCTGCTTATCCTTACTTAAATGGCCACTTTATTATATTTTCTTTTTCCATCACAGATGAAGTGTTTAGATCTTACACATTTGATTATTGCAAAACCAAAGAAATGAGCCGGAGCACAAGTTAGTATACAGGAAACGTATGAGAAGGATGGGACTGTTGGTATACATACAATGTATACTAGAGGATAGGACCATCCCGATTGGGTATACCTTATCGCAGTGGGATGGCTTTTACACTTTTTTTTTTTTTTTTTTTAAATCAAAAGCAGTGTTTACCAAGTCCCCTATGTTATTTACATGTACTATTACAAGTTATTTAGTTACAGTAGGTTATATGCTCATTTTGTTTCTATTAGGTTTTGTCATTGGCAGATCAAGCCACAAAGAAGAACCCATCTCCCATCAGTAAATTCAGCATCTGGCATGCACCGCATCCCAATGGGGCAATTTCTTTTGTTGCTCTTACTACTTTGGCTGCCGTCACACTAGCAGTATTTGGTCAGTATTTTACATCAGTATTTATAAGCCAAAACCAGGAGTGGGTGATAAATACAGAAGTGGTGCATATGTTTCTATGATACTTTTCCCCTGATTGTTCCACTCCTGGTTTTGGCTTACAAATACTGATGTAAAATACTGACCAAATACTGCTAGTGTGACGGCAGCCTTGCACATCATATATCAGAGATTACTTTTCCCGTGTGTGTTTTAAGACCACAAACAATTAGACCTTGTGATATAAAAGGGGTCTTGGCTAATGTCAACAAGTGGATGGCTTAAGGGGGCAATTGGCCTCTGCTACATGATGGAATGCCAGGATTTATTTCTGTATAGTGATATGTTCCTATTTATAATCCCAGTGCTGCGACATTACTGTGGGCCATCTTTTTGCCCCTACCGTGCCCTCACTGTGGGCCATCATTTTGCCCTTACCATGGCCTGGCTGTGGGCCATCTTTTTGCCCTTACCATGGCCTGGCTGTGGGCCATCTTTTTGCCCTTACCATGGCCTGGCTGTGGGCCATCTTTTTGCCCTTACCATGGCCTGGCTGTGGGCCATCTTTTTGCCCTTACCATGGCCTGGCTGTGGGCCATCTTTTTGCCCTTACCATGGCCTGGCTGTGGGCCATCTTTTTGCCCTTACCATGGCCTGGCTGTGGGCCATCTTTTTGCCCTTACCATGGCTTGGCTGTGGGCCATCTTTTTGCCCTTACTATGGCTTGGCTGTGGGCCATCTTTTTGCCCTTACCATGGCTTGGCTGTGGGCCATCTTTTTGCCCTTACCATGGCTTGGCTGTGGGCCATCTTTTTGCCCTTACCATGGCCTCGCTGTGGGCCGTTTTGCCCCTGCCGTGGCCTCGCTGGGGCCAACTTTTTGCCCCTGCCGTGGCCTCGCTGGGGCCAACTTTTTGCTCCTACCGTGGCCTCGCTTCGCTGGGCAACTTTATGCCCCTACCGTGGCCTGCCTCTGGCCGTCTTTTTGCCCCTACTGTGTCATTGCAGTGGCCAACTCTTTCCCGTATCGGTGCGTACAATGTTTTTTTCCTAAGACCTTGCAGTGTTTATTTTCCTTGCACTGTGAGGTGACTTTGTCATCTTATTCCTGAGCTGTGACATCCCTGTCTCCATCCTCCCCGATGACATCGCTGTGTGTATTATCCCCTTGGTGTGATATAACGGTGTGCATTCTTGTGGGTGTAAGCATATGAGGTACAGAGGTCGCCTTTGCATCTGCCAGGTGATACCTTAGTGTTGGTCAACACATAGTCAACTTTTTCACAGCAACTCTACAAAATGTCCTGGTTACAACACAATCTGTGGCAAAATATGCACAAATGTCTTCAGTCTTCATGACCTATTTATTCATAATTTTGTTTTTGTAGTCAAAATCTACCATTTTTATCTGTGACCACCCTGTCTGTATAGTGCATGTAAGAGCCACCACAAGATCTGTCACCGGAGGTTACTGTGCACAGCATAGGGGATGCAGAGCAGGTAATACAAGATGTTGTCTAATCAATACCTTAGATTTCCTTCATTGGTGCCAATATATGAAAAAGATCAAGAATAGAGGAGTCCTCACACTTCTTTTTTTCCTCTTTCTAATTATTTAAATAAATAATAATTAAAAAAAAAAAAAAAAAAAACAGCGTGGGGTCCACCCCCCCCATTCTTGATAACCAGCCAAGCTATAGCAGACATCTGAGGGATGGTATTCTTGGGATGGTAAGGGGCCATAAATATTCAACCCCCAGCCTAAAAATAGCAGCCCGCAGCCGCCTCTGACATAGGCGCATCTATGAGATGTGCCAATTGTGGACTAACAAAAAAAAAAAAAAAAATCTAAAACTTGTAAGAAACTTTTCGTGTGAACACATCGTGACCATAGTGTGTATAATTTGCATATTCATAAAAAGCTGAACTTTTATTATTTGTGGACATGATCATTGAACAAAACCACCTCTATTAAAGAGAACCTGTTGGCTTGTTTTAAGATATGGAAGTAGTAGTGTGACTGTGTAGGTGCTTGTCCCCCAATAAAGAAGATTATTTTTTTTTATGAGATCCAATGTGCCAGTCATGAGAAATCCAATGTAGAAGCCATATGCAGATTGAACTGGAAGTGCACTTGGAAGAAACTGTGCAAGTGCACTGACACTCCCCCAGTGCACTTCCAACCTGATTTTCAAATTACTTCTATACTAGATTTCTCATGACTGGCAGATCTGATCTTTACAAAAAAGGTATCATTTTAATTGGGGGACAAGCCCCTATACAACCATACTATTTCCTGTTTAAAAAAAAACCATGCAGACAGGTTCCTTTTTAATTCATACTGATGTTTTGCTGTGATAACTCTGAAGTGCGGAGACTGGATGAAGCCTCAGACTTCTTGTGGAGATACGTGAAGTTATAATGCAGTCAGAAGGGGTTACCGGAATGTTAAACTGAATTATTAATGTGCGCTTCCCTTGTCTGTTTGCTGGGAGTAACACTAATTGGTATTGGGTATTAGGATCTGAGCGGAGATTTCTTTATGCAGAATTTTGACATTGCTTGTGATGGTGCTGAATGTAGTTCTGCTTGGTGTGCAGTTATCTGATGTAAATATCACACTCTTCCATCTCTGCAGTGGAGAATAATGGTAAAATACATCAAATACAGGAGTGAAATATGCAGATTGCATATAGATGGGATGTTGGGTTCCATTTTATACTGTATAATGTCACGTCTGAACTGTGCGAGTGGTAGGCTTAGATCTGCTACATGCTGGAGCTGAATCGGCACCGCGCACAGAGGACAGGGCTCACATTGCTCCCAATGACTTCATTTTTCCAGGATTTAAAGGAATGTTTCTAAGACCCTACAGATTGCAGATACCTCATTTCGTAAATATTATTATTACTACAGTCCTTTCTCCTGGAACAGACTGTATACACAGAAGAGGTGCGGTACCAGTCTCCGTGTCCCCTTCAGCCTGAGCTCCAGCAGCTTCCAGAGCCAAACAGAAGTGTTCAACTCCAGGCACAGTTCACGCTGAACAGGCTGCAACTTCCACACGTTACTGTGCAGCTCCAACACACAGACTGCTCAGCTTTCCTAGCTGACCCTAGCAGTCTTTATTCAAAGAGAGACCCTGGCTTGTCTCTCTTCCAGCTACATCTCACATTTTGGCTGGTCACTCACCAGCTTAACACACTCAACTCTCATCAATTTTCCAGGTTCTTGGTCCACAAGGTGAACCCATTTCCTGGTTCTTGGTTAAAACTAGTCAAATGCATCTAATTAATGCCTGCAGTACTAGAATTTTATCCCTGTCCTAACTGGCTTTGCTAGCTAGATAAGATCAGATTTAGTGGTGCATGCATTCAGATAAGTCATTACTTCAGAGTTGTCAGTGTTCGGCAACCCCCCTTTTTTTTTTTTCTTGCTAGACCGGTTCAATGACCGTATGCCATCACAGGATATCACTTTTGGGATGCCCATTCACCAGCTATAATTTATGATGGAGCCCGGTACAACGTATTAAATTTAAAGCTGTGCCGACACAGGGGAACAGCAGCATAATTTGTAATTCATGAACAGAAAGAGATATGCTTTCTGTAGCTGTTCTGCGTTGTAACTACCCACAAACCTTTTACAGGGAGTGTGTCCACACAAAATGACTGTTCAGACCAAGCACAGGTGCTCGGTGCACCCTTGGTGTGGCCAAGCTGTTTATTGCACCTTCTCACTTACCGTATTATTCAGACAAAATGGAGTTGCGTCTTATAGTCCAAGTGTAGCTTACCAGGATGGTGGCGACAGAAGCGGGTGATGATGTGAGTCCCAGGCTTCTAGGGGTTGCTCGGCAGTATGGGCGCTCCGCCGACATTTTGTGAAAGCCCAGAGCCCCCCGCACTTCCATGCTTTCAATGCAGTGGATCACAGGAAAATAGTTGCTGGAGGTGGTGTATGCACAGACTGAAATCTCTGCACCAAAATCTTGTCTCCAGAGATCGAAATCTGCACGTGCCACCTCTGACAGCCATTTTCCTGGAGTCCACCTTATTGAAACCATGGAAGTGGGCTCCTCTGCAAGAAGAGTACATGGGCCCTTTGAAGTCCAATTGATCATCATAATGCACGATTCCACTTATTTTAGAGTTGAAAGTGGGCCCCCTTACCTTGTGGGTTTGTGCAACTGCGCTGGTTGTACCCATGGTATATCTGCCCCCTGGGCCGCCGTTCTGAAGGCTTAAAAGGCCTTCCTGAGTAGGTTGGTCTGACTAGAATCGGGGCAAGAACACCTAAGATATCAAATTTCTACCATTTGCATATAGATGGCCTCTTTTCCGCAGCAGAGCTCCTTTGTTGTTCTCCTGCTTTCTTCATTTTTGCATTCTGGTCTTGAGCAGGGGTTGGTTCCCATGGACCAGATGTCTGCTTTTGCTATCCTTTTCCAGCGGTATCTGACCTCCAAGCCTCAGGTCAGGACTTCCCACCTGGGTAAGGTGAACTTGTGGGGGCTTCAGTCTGGTCCTGGATGCTCATCAGTCCACTCCTTTTGAAGACCATCAAGGACATCTCTACGTTCCGGCTTTCCGTCAAGGTAGTGTTTCTCTCTTGGTGATCTCTTCCATCAGACGAAACTCCAAAGGGTGGCTCTTGCCTGTCTTTCTCCTTAATCGGGATAGAGTGGTTTTATGTCCGGCACCCTCCTTGCCTCCCAGAGCTCCCTTCAGACATTCGAATGGTCTGACCACCTGTAGAGCTGCCATTGCTGGCTGGTTTCGATCTGTCATAATGAGAAATCCGGCTAAGCCAGGGAGGTCGCTTGCTGGGCACGGCTCACTCCTCCTAAACTTGAGAAACCTCTGGGGTCATAGATCTCCTGGTTTGTGTTCTTCTACTCTGTAGGGTTACTTAGTCTTCAGTCCCCCTCTTTGCAGAGCTCGTACCTTTGTGTCGGCAATGCAAGTCTTGGCAAAAGGTTACTGCAAGCGTCACTCACTCAGGTAGTAACCAAAGGTATTGCTATTCTGCAACATTTATTAGTTTTTCCACCCCCCAGAGACTGTTTTTGGATTTTGGACGTCCCATGGTTTTGTGTCCCCCTCTTCCCAGTGAAGGCTATGAGAAGAGATTTTTCTGTGAGTACCAAAAATCTCCTTCAATATTCATTTTTTTGTAGAGGACAGCTCAAACAAAATAAATCTCTTCAGGATATTTTTCACTCTAAAAGATGCGGAAATTACATTTATGTAACTGTTGGTTGTTGTGTTTTTTTCTTAATTTGTAATTTGCAAAGCAGGACAAGTGGCTTATCGCTTCATATCCTGCCTTAAGCGGATTTGCATCGACTTGACTAGAAAATGCAGATAGTATTCGGTTTACCTAAATATCTGGCAATTTCATTCTCTATTTATTTAATCCAATTTAATGTGCAGTTTTATAATAACCTTGTTGAATAATTTAATCCAATAGAGATTAAAAAAAAAAAAAACTAAAAAAAAAGTGCGTGGTGCGCGCATATAGTGTATGCACAATGCGAAACATAATTGTCAACCCTTACCCCCCAATGTTTCTATATTGGATTTTTTTCTCCTTTTTAATATTTTCCCATCTATTTTCTGCGCTTGAGATGGGGCTTCATATAATCTGGCGTACTGCTTTTCAACTAGTTTTAGGTTAATATTTCCAAAATCTGATTGACAATTTTGTTAGTATTTAGGACTTGTGAAAAGAGGCCACGTTTATAGATAAACACCCGTTATCCAGGTTGGGCTGTTGGTAAGGGTGCCACGTGGAAACAGCAATCGCCCTTCACCCTCAAGTAATAGATCGTGATCGCATTTACTAATTGACTTTATAGGAGTCAGAATGGTCTGATGGCAGCACGTGTCCTTATTGAAATGGGTTCTAAGGGGTGACATCTATCCTTGTGGAGAGTGACCTACCAGTGTAAGGAGACTTATAGGTCATGCAATGCTTTTTTGGGAAATTTAAATATGCAGCCAAACCTGAATCTCAATTTTCAGACACGTGTTCTGGGGTGTTTGCCCTTCCTCATTGCAAAGCATGAGATTTAATTTGGTTGTATGAGAGGCCACTGACTGGGATCTAATGGGTAACGTTTATCTTGTGGAGAGTGACATGCCAGTGTAAGGAGACTTAATAATCCACGCAATGCTCCTCTGGGAAATTAAATATGCATATTGCCTCTTAAGAGAGGAAGAGGACTTGAATTTTAGTGCTACTTATTGTAAGTACCAATCCTAAAAGTCAATATTGACCCTTTAACAAGCCTTGCCATATGATTTATGATAAAAGCCAAACCAGAATCTCAATTTGCAGACCGTCCAAGTCTTCTCATATAGCCAAATCAGATCTCCTGTTTTTCCTATCGCCACGACAGCACCCCTACGAGAGAGGGGATCCGCCCACCTTCCGGACAGGAACCTACAGGATTTAAAGGGGCAGTCCCCCTCATCACTCCAGTTTGGGTTCCTGTCCGAACGGCGGGAGCCTGCAGCAGCAGTCTTACCCGGGCCTCCATGCCTCCGCGCGGTATTTTCTAAGAACGGCAGAATCGGGGGCTCGGAAGCAGCGTCGGGGGTGTCCTGTGTGCAGACCCCCCCTCGTCTGGCCATGAGGAGCGCGTCCCAGGAGTCGGGCAGTGCCGTCCTGGTCCGCGGTTGAGCGCGGTGTGCAGCGTCCACACCGGCGCTGGTGAACCCGGAAGTAGTTGGTACACTTCCGGGGTAAGCCGGGGGAGGAGCGCTGCAGCGCTGTAAAAGAGCGGCGCCTATGGAATGATGCGTGCAGCCATGTCCTCAGTAGGGGACGCCGAGCACCCTCATGGAGAGGGAACGGAGCAGCGCAGTAAGAGCGGTAGCGGCCGCTCAAGGAGAAGCAGCAGCAGCGTGGTACGGGGGCAGCAGCGTGCGAGCGCCCCAGCGTCACATTTGGATCCTACTCCTCCAGAACCGGTATTCACAGAATCAGCCTTATGGTGAGTGTTAAACCAGACACCTGGTGCTGATATGGTCTGTTATTTGTGCTTTGTTTTAGGGGAAAAAAAAACGCTAAATCTAAACACAAGCAATGTGCTCTATGCATGACTCCAATGCCTGACAGTTATACCAAAAGGCTGTGTCAGGCTTGCATCTCTCAGACCTTAGAAGAGGAAGCTCCCCTTCGGTCATCAGACCTTAGAGCGGTCATCAGGGAGGAATTAGCTATTCCCTTAGAGGCAGCCGCCAGGAAAGGTCGGGCAGGGACATATCGCCAGGATCTAGTCTGTCCCTGCAAGAAGGGGAATGTTCCCGATCCTCATCTCCATCCTCCTCAGATGAAGAGGGAAGGCCTTGTTTCTCGGTGGATAACATGGACATGTTAGTTAAAGGAGTCCGAGCTACGATGGATGTTGCAGAGAGCAAGGAACCAAGGTCCGCACAGGACATAATGTTTGCGGGCTTGTGCCAGAGGAGTCGTAAGGCATTCCCGGTTGTGGATACGGTTAAGACTCTTATAAAGAGAGAATGGGATAAACAGGATAAAGGTTTCCTCCAGTCATCAGCCAAAAGAAGGTATCCCTTTGAAGACAATGATCTGGCAGAGTGGATGAAAGTCCCGAAAGTGGATGCAGCGGTGGCTTCTACGTCTAAAGCCGGTACTTTGCCGCTGGAGGACGTGGGCCTTCTGAAAGATCCTTCAGATAGGAAGGCGGACATGTTTTTGAGAAAGTATGGGAATCAACTGCAGGGGCGTTCAAACCTGCTATCTCTAGCATGTGTACGGCTAGATCCGTCATGGTGTGGATATCCCAGCTGGAGGACCAGCTGAAGTCCAAGGTTCCCAGAGACAAGATGCTGAACTCCCTTTCGCAAATACATGAAGGGGTGGCGAATTTAGCGGATGCATCAGTGGATTCTTTAAAATTGGCGGCAAGATCAGCAGGTCTCTCAAATGCTGCTCGCCGAGCCCTATGGCTTAAGACCTGGAAAGGGGATGCCCAGGCGAAAGCTAAACTGTGTACAATACCGTGTAGGGGTGAGTACCTGTTTGGCCCGGTATTGGATGATATCCTAGCTAAGGCTGAGGATAGGAAGAAACGTTTTCCTAAAGCTTTCAATCCTACCTTTAGGAATACCTTCAGGAGACGCTTCCAATACAGAAGACCTTACCACAACCGAGACTGGGAACCATCAGACCCGAAAAAGAAAGGTTCGGACTTTAATGCTTCATCATCTTCCTCAAGAAGAAGAAGGAATTATCGTTAATAAAGATCTTCCAGTAGGGGGCAGGTTAAAATACTTCTATGCTCAGTGGGCCAAAATAACTTCGAGCAATTGGGTTCTGGGTATAATTAATTCAGGGTTAAAATTAGAGTTCCGGGAAAGACCTTCTGAATTTTATATCTTAACTGCCCCTGATTCCTTAGACCAACAAAAGGCCCTTGAAAAAGAGGTCCAAATGTTAAGACGGAAGAAAGTCATAGTGGAGGTTCCAAAACATCAGCAGGGGAAAGGGTTCTATTCCCCTTTATTTTTAATCTCCAAGCCAGATGGATCCTTTCGAACCATCATAAACTCACGGAGATTGAACAAACATCTAGAGTATCATGCCTTTAAGATGGAATCTATTAAAACGGCGACTAAACTTCTTTTTCCCAGATGTTATATGACAGTCCTGGATTTAAAAGATGCGTATTACCATCTGCCCATTCACCAGGATCATCAACAATTCCTCAGAATGGCGGTGCGCTTAAACGACCAGGTCAGACACTTTCAGTTTGCTGCAATGCCCTTTGGTCTATCTATGGCACCGAGGGTGTTTACTAAAGTCATGGCAGAAGTAATGGCCTATGTCAGAGAACAGGATACGTTAATTATACCCTACTTGGATGACTTCCTGGTAGTGGGAAATTCCTTTTGCCAGTGTAATACTCGCCTAAATCATGTAATATCTTCCTTACAGGACTTGGGTTGGATAGTCAATATGGAGAAGTCAAGACTCGAACTATCAACAACTCAGACTTTCCTAGGTATTCTGCTAGATTCGGAAGAGCAACAATGTTTCCTTCCGGAAGAGAAAAAGCAGAGGATTGTGCACAGTCAGTACGGTAACAAGGAAGCCAGATCTGACTTTAAGAGACACTATGTCCCTTCTGGGATCCCTAACGTCCTGCATACCAGCCGTCCAGTGGGCTCAATTCCACACTCGGGTGTTGCAGGCCCAAGTCTTGGATACAGAGAGGAGTCTTCAAGGGCAATTAGGCGGAAGACTCAGGCTGTCCACCGCCACTCTACACAGTCTGAGATGGTGGTTAAACAGGAGACCTTTAGAAAAATGAGTACGCTGGAGTGTAGTTCCAGACAACACGGTTACAACCGATGCCAGTCCGATAGGTTGGGGAGCTCATATAGGAGATGTTTGGACTCAAAGGCAATGGTCTCTCTTAGAGGCTCAAGAGTCCTCAAATTGGAAAGAGCTCACGGCAGTAAAGAAGGCCTTACTCAGGTTGCTTCCATCTCTGCAGGATTCACATGTAAGAGTCCAGACAGACAACACAACAGTAGTGGCGTATCTCAACCATCAAGGGGGTACAAGGTCAAGATCCCTAATGAACACCGCCACAGACATACTCAAAGTAGCCGAAGCCCACTTTCGCTCTCTATCAGCTGTTCACATTCGGGGAGAGCTCAACACAGAGGCAGATTACCTCAGCCGTCATTCTCTACGTCAGGGAGAATGGGTTCTAAATCGACGGGTGTTCAGACAGATAGTAGACCTGTGGGGATTGCCCATTATCGATCTATTTGCAACGAGAGAGAACAGGCAGACCAGGAAGTTCGCTTCTCTTCGGGTGGCGGACAAGCCCTGTATAATAGACTCCCTTCAAATACACTGGGATTTCCCTCTGGCTTATGCGTTTCCCCCCCATGTGTCTGATCCCTATAGTACTCGGGAAGATCAGGGAAGAGAGGGCGAGAGTGATCCTGATTGCCCCCTTTTTTGCCCAGGAGGGCATGGTTCTCGTTACTCAGGGCAATGTCTGTGTCCGACCCCTGTGTACTGCCAATCAGTCTGGAGCTTCTTTCTCAGGGTCCATTCAGTTACCCCAATGTAGAATCCCTGCATCTGACGGCGTGGAATTTGAGAGGGAGTTATTGAGGAGAAGAGGGTTTTCAGAGGCTCTCATATCTACCCTTTTAAATAGCCGGAAAGAAGTTACCACTAAAATCTATGCTAAAACTTGGAAAAAGTTCCTTGCCTTCTACCAAAATCCCTTTTCTGGCAAGGTCCCAATTACGGCTATTCTGGAGTTTTTACAGAAAGGCCGAGAATTGGGCTTGGCGGTAAATACCCTTAGAGTCCAAGTATCAGCTTTGGGAGCGTTATATAACAGCGATGTGGCAGGAAATAGATGGGTTTCCCGATTTATCAGGGCCACTGAACGTAGTAACCCAGTGTATATTCCTAGATTACCACCATGGGATTTAAATTTGGTTTTAGACGCCTTAACAGAACCTCCCTTTGAGCCATTAGATTCTGTCTCCATAAAAAATGTAACCTTAAAAACAGCCTTCCTAGTAGCCCTGACCTCTGCTAGGAGAGTGAGTAACTTACAAGCTTTGTCGATAGATCCTCCTTATTTAATGGTCTTTCAGGATAGGGTAGTATTAAAACCAGACCCAGCATACCTACCAAAAGTAGCTTCTAAATTTCATAGAAGTCAGGAAATAATTTTACCATCTTTCTGTGACAATCCGAATTCAGCTGACGAGCAGAAATAGCACATGTTAGATGTCAGAAGAACTCTATTAGAGTACCTACACAAAACAGAACCATGGAGGCAGAGTAGGGCTCTGTTTGTTTCCTTTCAGAATCCAAGGAAAGGGGCGAGTGTAACTAAAGCGTCTATCGCCAGATGGATAAGAGATGCCATATATCTTGCTTATACTGCTAAAGGCCAGACACCACCAGATGGCATCAGGGCCCACTCTACTCGAGCCATGGCCTCATCCTGGGCGGAAAGAGCGGACGTCTCCATAGACGTAATATGTAAGGTGGCAACGTGGTCATCTCCTTCCACCTTTTATAGACATTATCGTCTTGATTTATCTTCAGAGGCCAATTTAGTTTTTGGCCGTACAGTACTTAGTGCTGTAGTCCCTCCCAGGTGATTGATCTTTGAAAATCTCCCGTAGGGGTGCTGTCATGGCGATAGGAAAACCGGTTTTTACGTACCGGTAATAGGATTTTACAGAGCCACGACAGCACCCGCACATTCCCCCCCGTAGTTATTCACTGGTTTCTGCACCCTTTGGGGAAAGTGTGCTTGTTAAAAAATCACTCTTTAGAAGGTGATGGTATTTAGTAATGTTTAAGTATATATGTTATGTACTAACTCAATGGCGGTGTCCCTTATACTCTGAAACACAAACTGGAGTGGTGAGGGGGACCGCCCCTTTAAATCCTGTAGGTTCCTGTCCGGAAGGTGGGCAGATCCCCTCTCTCGTAGGGGTGCTGTCGTGGCTCCGTAAAATCCTATTACCGGTACGTAAAAACCGGTTTTGCACTGATGAGGGGCAAACACCCCCTTCCGAAACAAATGTCTGCAAATAGAGATTCAGGTTAGACTTTTATCCTAAGTCATGTGACAAAGCCCCTTAAAGGGTCGATATTGACTTTTAGGATTGCCATTTCCGGTAGGTGGTACTAGGGTTCAAGTCCTCTTCCTACCTGAATAGGTAATTTGCATAATTATGGAAATAAACCCGCAAGCTTGTCTGAGCTGGGTTTGCATGTTAGTGCGGTTGGGGGAGATGGTTATTGTTGGCCAAATTGAGTGGACAGCTTAAAAAAAATAAACCAATGGTTAGCTGTACGGCAAGGGTGAAATGTAAAAATACTAGCGAAAAAGAAACAAAAAAAGAAAATTATATGGTAATTTACATACCAATATTACTTATTTGGAAGGGGGAGAGCTGGAATTTTGCTGCCACTAAGAACCTGTCCCAGTTCTCTCAATGTCCAAAGATTTGTAGTAGAAAAAGAAATGGGAGGGGGCGATTGGTCCATTTTTTTTTTTTTTTTTTTTTTGTATGGGGGGCAACTTTCTCATTGTGTGTGTGTGTGCACGTTCTACACTAACTTTCTCACTCGTGGGTTAAAAGCTCTGCAGATTCGGGGATCATCTTAATTGCCTTAAGCAAGGAACGAGTCTTGGTATTTTTTTATCACCTATGGTTTGATGATTAATGTATATAAATAATTATGAGATGTATATCTGCTGTATATACCTGGAGAATGCCAATTATTAATAAACAGTATATATTAGTCCCTCCCTAGTATATAAATGTCGATCTTACAGCACTCTGGTCCCCGTGAGCATCTTTTTTGAAGAACGTCTCTTCCATTAGTGAGATGGACTCTGGGGAAACCTATTAACCTGTATTTGTGCCATTAGTGGTCCTCGGTGAAGGACCCTTAGAACATGTCATGTGCATTAGTACACTTTCTAGTCTTGAGCAAAGATTGTGAATATCTTGTACTTGTACTGTTCACTCGGATGACGGAGATGTCAAATCGACACTGGAAGCGGGTAGTACCCAAAGCCAGAGACTTTGATACCGATGTTCAAAGAGACATCTTAAGTATAAAAAAAAAAAAAAAAAAAAAAAAATAATAGACCTAGATTAGAATTAATTACATAAGTATATTTTGCACTTGGGTCTGTTTCTAACAGACTGGCAGACCTGCATGTGTTGTGGCTGTTGAACAGCTATGAGACATGCAGCTTTCGGGGCTCGAACATATTTTTCAAGCACACTGAAGTCGCTCGGTTTAGTACCCGAGCATGGCGGATAACATCCCCTGGTATCTGAGCACTAGGGTCGGACTGGCAATTCTGGCAAAAGCCAGAAGGACCTGTCTGGTTGTGGGCCGCCTTGTCTACTACGTTGTTAGCAGAATCTGTGGTCTCAAGGCACCCATACTGTTAAGAGTTGTGAAGGAGCACAAAGTCGCTGATTCCATCACTTACCCCATTAACGAGTGTAATTAGAAATATTGGTCTTGTAGTAAATCTTGCTTTCCTCCATCCAGGGTAATATTAGTAATATATCCCATCTGGTTCTTGGGGACGGGGACAACATGGGCCTGTGTGATTTTCAAATGCCAGGGCTTGCATATAGAAGGTATTGTAGGAACCCTACTCTTGTGCTTGGTATACTGATTGTGGTTATATTTTACATGGATTCCACTCCAAAATCCGTGTCAAATTGCCTTACAGTTTATTTGAGCACCTACAGAATAATATATGGAACCTGGTGTAAAGGTTATGATCCAAGATACAAGCATAAGAAAGTCCACTCAAACTCGCCACCTAGAATAATGTAGACATCATTGATGTGCCGGCGGTGGACCGTGTAACAGAGCTGTTCGCAATACTTGATATTTATCGGTTTTGTTTGTAACGTCTGGGCAGCTTTTGCACTGTAGTCTTGAATTCCTGAAAGCTTGCATAAGGTGAGAAATGCAGGAGGGAGTATCAGCTCCTCATAAATAAGCACTAGCACTATGGCGGAGCTCGGCGGCTATCACCTTTATCAATATAATGGTCCCAATGTGGGTTTTGAAAGGTGAACTGCCTTTTCCTAGAATAATCCCCACTACAACACCAACGGTTCTGTGTTCAATGCTCGTTAAAGATCTGTCTGCCATCCGATGATTGCCCTGATCCAGATCTGGAACCCGAATTGAGATTATTGGATACTGTTGTTTGTAAACCAGGTATTGGCCCTTTTGACAGTGTGGACAGGAGCCAAGTCCTGCTGGAGAATGACATTTCAATCTCCAAAAATCTTGTCGACAGAGGGAAGCATGAGGTGCTCTAAAATTTTCTGGTAGATGGCGGCGCTTACTTTGGTCTTGATAAAACACAGTGGACCTACACCAGCAGATGACATGTCTCCCCAAACCATCACTGATTGTGGAGACATCACACTAGACCTCCAGCAGCTTGGATTGTGGCCTCCACTCTTCCTCCAGACTCTGGGACCTTGATTTCCAAATGAAATGCAAAATTTACTTTCATCTGAAAACACATTGGACCACTGACAACAGTCCAGTTCTTTTTCTCCTTGGCCCAGGTAAGATGCTTCTGGCGTTGTCTATTGGTCATCAGTGGCTGACACAAGGAATGTGACACTTGTAGCCCATGTCCTGGATACGTCTGTGTGTGGTGGGTCTTGAAGCAATGACTCCAGCAGCAGTCCACTCCATGTGAATCTCCCCCAAATTTTTGAATGGCCTTTTCTTAACAATCCTTTCAAGGCTGCGGTTATCCCGGTTGCTTGTGCACCTTTTTCTACCACACTTTTTCCTTTCACTCAACTTTCCATTAATATGCTTGGATACAGCACTCTGTGAACAGCCGGCTTCTTTAGCAATGACCTTTTGTGGCTTCCTCTCCTTGTGGAGTGTGTCAGTGACTGCCTTCTGGACATCTGTCAGGTCAGCAGTCTTCCCCATGATTGTGAAGCTACTGAAACAGACTAAGGGGCATTTTTAAACAGTTAGGAAGCCTTTGCAGATGTTTTTGTTAATTATTTTAATTTACTGAGATAATGACATTTGGGTTTTCATTGGCTGTAAGCCATAATCATCAACATTAACAGGAATAAACATGTGAAATAGATCACTCTGTTTGTAATGACTCTATATAATGAGTTTCACTTTTTGCATTTAAGAACTGAAATAAATTAACTTTTTGATGATATTCTAATTTTGTGAGAAGCAGCTATATAGCAAATTGTCTAAAATTGTGGCCTCCCTAATGGGGCATATGTGTATTTCTAGACTGCTTCTGACGAGTTGAGGAGCTGGATCCACTCTTCACTGGGCTGGCTTCTTTCTAAACAAGGGGTTGTCTTAATTATTAAACTTTTCGGGTATTTACCGTCTCTCGAGTTTCGGAGATCTTTAGTGTCTTCCTTGAAATACAGTAAAATATGTTAGTGGGATTTCCACAAATCCAACTTCCTAATAACTGTTTTATTGGCTCCTTTCCCTTTTTATAGAGTAGTTATATATTTTTTAAACTTTAATTATTCTCCAGGAACTGAAAAGTTTATTAATTGTTTTGTAATATACCATATACATCATTACCATATTTTGCCTCCTTATCTCCCGTCCACCATGCTGAAAGTGCCAATTCAATGCCAAGCTCGTGCTTCTTTGCTTGGCATGATACAAACCCTATAATAATACCATCAAAGTACAGGACTTTCCCTCTGACTGTTAAAAGTCTCTACTCTGAGCAGCAATTAAAAGGAGCAACTAAAGGATCATGAACTGGGTATTGAATTAACACTGCAGCAAAGTGATTTGAAAAATAAAGATAACAAATAGAGATGAGTAATTTAATTCACCCTGCCCAGCTAAGGTTTTTTTGGTTTGGTCCCCATTTCTGTGCCGGTATCATCAATGAGGTATCTTATGCGCATCTGGTGCTCAATAGGCCGTGTGACGTCATGATATGATGCCATGCGGCTAGGCTTAGTAAGTGGAAGTTGCGCTCCAGATACTTCTTTTTTTTCCTCTAATTGTTCCACTCCTGGTTTGGCTTCCAAATACTGATGTCAAATACTGAACTTGTGAATGTGGCCCCAGACTCATCAGAGTTCTGTGCTCCTCCAGTCTGACTTTTTTTTGTTGGAGAGCAAAGTTTTTAGCATTTTTATTTTTTTTTTGTTTTGAATATCTTTTACCCCAACATAGTCTCGTAAACCGAGGAAGGGGTCACTTTGACTATGTATCCAATCGCAGGTATTGTCTCTTACATTGGACCCCCCCTCCTTTTTTGTGACCCCCCCCCCCCCCAACACTTTAGCATATTATTCTTGAAGTTTTACACATTCTTTTCCGATTTCAGACCTTTTCTTCATAGTTTGACACTGATGAAACTTGTGTTTTTATCCCGCTGTCTCTTTTCAGCTGGAGGTTCCGCTTCAGGGTGTGTGACCCCAAATGGCTTTTGTTGCGGTGTGAAATCACTGATGATCCGTTCTACGGGGTACAGATACAAAGGCTTTTATAGAGGAGGTTTGTGCCTTGGGACATCAGTGAAGAGAAGAGTGAATGAATGGTCCTAGGTATTGGAGAATGTTCCTCGTTGTTGTTGTTTTTTCCTTCCTTCGGTTTGTGCGCTTCACAATTATCGTTGTGTCTTTTTTAATTGGTTCTTCTGTTTTACAGATTAGCAGATTTAATTACTATTACTTCTATTTTGCTCCTTTTTAGTTAAACCAATTATCCTGCTGGAGGAATGTTCAGTACCGGGATGATTTAAGATGTGATTTGCCGCTTTCTGTAGTATTTGGTATCGTGATTCATGGAGGAATTCTCTTACCTTGTAGCTGTCGAGCATTATTAGTTTTACACTAAAGTGGCGGCCTGCTTTATTAATGGCGGGTCCAGCTACTTGTCTCCTAGATCAGACTAATTTAGAAGAATCATAGTCTCTTACTGATACTTTTTATCCAACCATGCAAAACTAAAGTGGATCCAACGCTATTATTGCTATTACACGTCGTAGGAAGTATTTTTGCATTAACGTTCTTCTGCCAGAACCTGATAAGTGGTGTTATATAGGCGCTGCTTATACCGTCCTATAGATTAGGTTGGTCACTGCTGGCTCTTGTAGTACATTTTTCCTCCTGTGTCTAAAACTGGTTGACGAGTAATGTGATTGCTCTTTATAGAAAACTAGATGGTGGCCCGATTCTAACGCATCGGGTATTCTAGAATATGCATGTCCATGTAGTATATTGCACAGCCCACGTAGTATATTGCCCAGCCATGTAGTATATTGCCCAGCCATGTAGTATATTGGCCAGCCATGTAGTATATTGGCCAGCCATGTAGTATATTGCCCAGTCACGTAGTATATTGCCCAGTCACGTAGTATATTGCCCAGTCACGTAGTATATTGCCCAGTCACGTAGTATATTGCCCAGTCACGTAGTATATTGCCCAGTCACGTAGTATGTTGCCCAGTCACGTAGTATGTTGCCCAGTCACGTAGTATGTTGCCCAGTCACGTAGTATGTTGCCCAGTCACGTAGTATGTTGCCCAGCCACGTAGTATGTTGCCCAGCCACGTAGTATGTTGCCCAGCCACGTAGTATGTTGCCCAGCCACGTAGTATGTTGCCCAGCCACGTAGTATGTTGCCCAGCCACGTAGTATGTTGCCCAGCCACGTAGTATGTTGCCCAGCCACGTAGTATGTTGCCCAGCCACGTAGTATGTTGCCCAGCCACGTAGTATGTTGCCCAGCCACGTAGTATGTTGCCCAGCCACGTAGTATGTTGCCCAGCCACGTAGTATGTTGCCCAGCCACGTAGTATGTTGCCCAGCCACGTAGTATGTTGCCCAGCCACGTAGTATGTTGCCCAGCCACGTAGTGTACTGCACAGCGACTGCATACGCAGCATCAATAGTAAAAAGTTGGTCACACAGGGTTAATAGCTGCGTAACCGGAGTGCGTTACACCGCGCTCCGGTAATGCTGGCATTAACCCTGTGTGAGGGCTGTCTGGATGTCTGGAGGGGTGTATGGAGCGGGCACTGACTGCGGGGAGGAAAGAGCGGCCATATTGCCGCCAGACTGTGGCCATCGCTGATTGGTCGTGGGCGTTTTGCCACGACCAATCAGCGACTTGGATTCCATGACAGACAATGAATATCCGTGACAGAAAGACAGACAGAAAGACGGAAGTGACCCTTAGACAATTATATAGTAGAAGGTTCTTTAGCAGATGCAAAATGTTGTTTTTATTATTTTTTTTTTACCCTTTTGTGCCTAATAATCATTATCCAAGCAATGGGCACCCTGAACTAAGAGGGAAGTAATCTGTATAAAGTAATGTAACTTTGGGCCCGTCCTAGGCTCCAAAGCCAAAGTGCAACTTCAGACCCTACACATAATTTAGTTCCTCTCCACTTTCTTGCATCATCTCAAGTTGGATATTGCGAGACCATGGACACAGGCGGTGACCATTCACTGGATTATTCTCATCCTAGACATTTATGGCAAATCTAGAAAAAGTGGGGCCTGCAATTATTTCTAGAATAATTTTTTGCTAAACTTTTCATTTATAGTGGCCACAATGTCCCAGACTTAAGACAAGCATCTATCTTGTTTTTATTATTATTATTTTTTTTTTAAATATTCTTCCTATCCAAATCTCTGCTTTTATCGGCGGTGTCTTAAATCAGCTTTGAAAGTGCCCCTATTGGCATGATTTACAGATGGACGTAGGGGTATGGCTGTATAGGAGCTTATCCCCCATAAATAATATCTCATCTATTATTTTTTATTTTTTTGTATGCGTGTGTAGAGATCCAATGTGCCAGTCATGAGAAAACTAGCTGGGAAGTTAAGTGCACTGGGGCGTGCTGGTGCACCCAAGAGATGCCGTCCAAGTGCATTGACACACCCCTAGTGCACTTCTAGCCTGATTTGCGTTTGACAGCTTATTCCACTACCAGCATTATGAATAGGATATTAGGAAATCTCATCCAAAAAGTGAAAGCTTCTCCTAATCTGCTGCATTTTTACAGCAAAATCTGTTTTTTTTTTTCTTTGTGGATTTTGCAGCTGTGATGTTTTTGTTTTTTTTGTATGTAACCTAAGCGTGATGCACGGATTTGTATATTTTGAGGCTCAAAAGGGGAACTTTCTAATTATTCATGGCTGATCCTTTTTATTTTATTTCATTTCATTGAAAGTTCCTTTTTTTTTTTTTTTTTTTTTCATTACAGTATGGTTATAATCTTGGGGCTCGTATGATGAGTATTTGTTGCTTGGACCAGTATTCTGTTCACGTTCCGGAGGTTCGTTCTCTTGTTGATCGTCCTCCTTTCCCTTTAACTTTCGGCACATTAGTACCTGTTCTGGTATTCCTCCTGGACGCAGAGTCTGCTTTTGTTTTTCCAGGGAGGTTATTTGGGAGGGGAAATGCCCACAGGACGAGAGTTCCTCTTATTTTATCTGCTGGGCTGTTAATAACAGTTCCCACATATATCCTACAATGAACAAGAAACTCCCCGCCGGGATAAATAAGGAGTGATGGAGATAGACTCTGCGGGCGCTCGAGCAAAGCAGAACTTCTGAAAAAAAAAAAAAAAAAAAATGGAAGGATTATATAGTGGTAAGCATCCAGAAAGTCTAGAAATATTAGGGAGCAATGCCCGGCTGTTCTGGTTATTCTGTGCTGTCTTTGTTCTCATATAAAAGCCTTAGAATCTATGGATCATACATTTCCCACATGGTTTCCATGGGTGGCTCATTTGTCCATGGCTTGTTTGCACGATCATTATGTCCACGTCCGGTATTTAGTTGCTCTCTTCTTGTTGATTACATGCGGGTAAAGTAGCAGCAATTACATACCTTGTTGTCTAGTTTTTGTTAATTTAGTTTTCCTTTGTGTGGATTAGATACTGAGGTTATTTTTGCAGACGGAATAAGAAGGAATATTCCCCATATTTAAAAAAAAAAAAAAAAAAAAAAAATTAAATAAAAATGCATATTTTAACCGTGCTACAGAGGTGAAAATCCGCAACGGAAAGTGACTTTTTGGGGAAGTCAGTCCCCAATATTTGGAGCGTCTATAGTGCTTCTACACTGATGTTAATCACAATGTGTCAGTGGCATAGAGCAGGAAAGGAAGACCAAGAGTCACCTCTGCTTCTGAGGATAAGTTTATCCGAGTCACCAGCCTCAGAAATCGCAGGTTAACAGCAGCTCAGATTAGAGACCAGGTCAATGCCACACAGAGTTCTAGCACCAGACACATCTCTACAACAACTGTTAAGAGGAGACTTTGTGCAGCAGGCCTTCATGGTAAAATAGCTGCTAGGAAACCACTGCTCAGGACAGGCAACAAGCAGAAGAGACTTGTTTGGGCTAAAGAACACAAGGAATGGACATTAGACCAGTGGAAATCTGTGCTTTGGTCTGATGAGTGCAAATTTGAGATCTTTAGTTCCAACCACCGTGTCTTTGTGCGACGCAGAAAAGGTGAACGGATGGACTCTACACGCCTGGTTCCCACCGTGAAGCATGGAGGAGGAGGTGTGATGGTGTGGGGGTGCTTTGCTGGTGACACATGTGGGGATTTATTAAAAATTGAAGGCATACTGAACCAGCATGGCTACCACAGCATCTTGCAGCGGCATGCTATTCCATCCGGTTTGCGTTTAGTTGGACCATCATTTATTTTTCAACAGGACAATGACCCCAAACACACCTCCAGGCTGTGTAAGGGCTATTTGACCAAGAAGGAGAGTGATGGGGGGCTACGCCAGATGACCTGACATCCACAGTCACCAGACCTGAACCCAATCGAGATGGTTTGGGGTGAGCTGGACCGCAGAGTGAAGGCAAAAGGGCCAACAAGTGCTAAGCATCTCTGGGAACTCCTTCAAGATTGTTGGAAGACCATTCCCGGTGACTACCTCTTGAAGCTCATCAAGAGAATGCCAAGAGTGTGCAAAGCAGTCATCAAAGCAAAAGGTGACTACTTTGAAGAACCTAGACTATAAGACATATTTTCAGTTGTTTCACACTTTTTTTGTTAAGTATATAATTCCACATGTGTTAATTCATAGTTTTGATGCCTTCTGGAATCTCCTTGAGCTGCACCAAGTCTTGGCAAATTAATTTGCTTAGTCTAAGATTTTGCAAGGTTTATAAGGAAACTCAATCAGTTCTTGCATTGAACAGTAATGGAGCAGCAAATCGGCGAAACGGATGAAAACAGAAAATCTATTTGCTCACTTCTACTTGGAAGATATTGCAATACTCGGCCTAAATATTAAACATATTTACATCATTTTTATGGCTTATATTCTAGGCAAATGTGAATGTAAATGTTTCATCTACTTGTCGTGGCCTGAGGCGTTAATATCTTCTGCTACAGTAGTCTGCGTGCTAGAAAATTTCTGTTTCAGATGTTCAAAGTTGGTTTCATGCTACAGATGCAAAGTACAGCAAGAAGCACAGAGGTTGTATGGCTGCACATACAGATATATGGGTCTCTGTGCCGCAGTGCAATGTTTCCAGCGATGAAAAAGTTCTCTACAAATGGCATCTATTGTTTTATGCCACAATTACCCATGTCCTTCCCTGGTTGCATTATTAAAGCACAGTACAAATGCCGTCCAAAGATAATAATACAAATCTCCGATAACTTTGAGATGGTCATCAAAATTCTTTGCCTTTTTGTAAACTAAAAAAACTTCTATTTAAATAATCAAAATTGTATATAAAAAAAGTATAAATTGCACAGGCGAGTATGAGAAATATATTTTGGCAGCAAAATCTTTTTGTTTTTCTCCACTTGTGAGCCACTTTTCCCTGCCTCCTAAGCTTTTCACTCTTGGGGGGGAAGAAGGTAACACAGCTGAAATTTTTCATGGTCAAGCTCAGTAATCTATGAAGTGAGGAGCACTTAGCACATTGACCAGAGAGACTGGAAAGATCCAGCTGCAGCTTCTAGCATATTTATTTTAGTTTTAGTGCAGGATTCACAGCTACATTGCTCAGTACTGCCTTGTAATGTCTTCCATGATGATGATGCTTCTGCTGAGTGAAGAAAAGAACCAGGAATCAATTTCTCTGTCTGTGGGAGACATCACAACAGCCAATAGGTAAAAAAAAAACTAACAAAGTGACAGAGCCTGCAGAAAGAAAACAAACTGATGAAAAATGTGATCTATAATGTGTGTACAGCTTTGGTCATCATCAGCATTATGTTACAGAACTCTAGGCTCTTAAGGCCATCGTAAGGTCTCTCGCTCTGTATTCTCTCCCAGAATGCTCCCCTGTTTAGCATAAATTAGCATAAACCACCCCTCACACATACTTAGGGACTTAGTTGATGGAAAGACTTGCCAAAATCAGCACTGTTGCCAACTATGATGTAGTCACTTATTTTCCACTTGTGTATGACTGCAAAATGAGGCCAAGGAGGAGTCCAAAAAAAGTTGGCAACCAAAATGTTCTATAGACTCCTGCGTTCAGGGGGATATCCCGGTAGATATAGGTTATCATTGGGTAGGTGATGACCTCTAGATGGTTGGGGGTGCGACCACTGAAAAGGGGCACTTTTATCCATGCACTTTTTTTCTCCTTTTTTTTTTCTCTCTTGGGCAAATGGGGGGCCTATTGACCAAAAGCTTAAAATGTAATGTGAATGTAGCCCAAGAATGGAAAGTTGTTGTGTTTCTTTTTTATTTTTGCTTTACTTTTACGTCTGAAGTACTTTCTATAAATTGTTTTATTCCTACATTTCTTAAACCCCCTCCCCCCCATCCTCCGCCATCACATTGCCACCAGTTGCACCATGCATTTAAGGATGAGGAAATTGATTCTTTTTTTTTTTTTCTCGACACCAGAGAAGAAAAATGGCTACTGACCTTGTGATTTTAGGGAGGGATAGGAAATAGAATTGCAATAGTTCCTTTCTGTGGATAACACACACTCAATTAAATCCTCGTTTGAAATTTAAAGGAGTACAATGCCGTTGCTGTTTGTGTCGGCTTTAATCTCCTAGCAGCTATTTATTAAGAGCGCTCCACTTCATACCCTGTTACTGCTGCTGCCACCGTGAACGGCCTTTTGTATGTGGAGTGGTGCAGAGAGGGTCTTGTGACTAGGAAGGGGGGCTTTGTATCACGTCATTTGTATTTACGTGCCCGTTGTGAACCCCTCCACCTATATGTGGACGTATAGAACCGCTGCTCTATGGACCATTCTTGTTTCCTTAAAGATTTTGTTTCCCTTCTCCATGGAAGCAGTATGCTGCCTTATGCGTCATGCTAGAAATGCCCGGCTGGGCACGAAGTGGACAAAGAATGTTGGAGTTTTAGCAGTTCCTGAACGCGATCAGACTGCAGAACGTAATTTGGAACAGGAGGCTTTGTGCCGAGGGGCATGTAGGCCAGCAATCGCCTCCGGAGAGGGGGGAAAGGATGGGAGGTTTCAGCCTTTCTCCAGATTTGCATTACCTATAAATGAAGGAATTAAATGACTAGTACTTGGTATACCCACTTATAATTTGTGTGCGTATCTTTGTATCTATACAGTGTAATAACAATTGAAAAATCCTAGCGGAAGATAAAACTTGGAATACATTGTTGTGTAGGTAAATACTGCAAAGTTCCAGTAGTCTGGCAATCCCGAAACCTGTTTGTTTGGTTTTCCAGACTTCAGTGCAGGGTGTTTGAAGGAGGGTGTTGGGGCTCCGGGCCGGTTCTGACTTCTCTTCACCCTGAAATCCCTCTTCTAAACTGGAATCTGAGCTGTGTGTTATTCTGTACTCGCTTGTCGTTGATGAGCCGTATTACCTCCCCGTCCTTGAGTACGGAAACCGCTGCACAAGTAACAGGAGACATTGGATTTGGTTGAACAGGTTGTGTTACTGTACAATTTGGATACGTATAGCTCATCCAAACTCTTGCCACCTCCTGTCACCTCCAACTCCAAAATATTGCCAGAATCCGTTCCTTCCTCAGCCCTCAATCTAATAAAACTCTTGTGCAAGCCCTCATCATCTCCCGCTTCGACTACTGCAACACCCTCCTCTGTGGCCTCCCAGCTAACTCTCTAGCACCTCTCCAGTCTGTCCTCAACTCTGCTGCCCGGCTAATCCACCTCTCTCCTCGCTACTCGACCGGCTTCACCACTCTGCAAATCCCTCCACTGGCTCCCAATTCCCCAACGAATCCAGTTCAAACTACTAACACTGATCTACAAAGCCATCCACAACCTGTCCCCTCCCTATATCTCTGAACTAATCTCCCACTATCTTCCCTCGCGTAATCTCCGATCCTCCCAAAACCTCCTACTCTCCTCCACACTTATTTGTTCCTCACACAACCGCCTCCATGATTTCTCCTGAATATCCCCCATCCTCTGGAATTCCATGCCTCAACACGTCCGACTATCCACCACTCTCGGATCCTTCAGATGGAACCTGAAAACCCATCTCTTCAGAAAAGCCTACAGCCTGCAATAACCATTCTGCCGCCTCACCAACCTCCCGAGCTGCCGCCTCACCACCACCCGAGCTGCCGCCTCGCCACCACAGGATCTGCTACACCCCCCACCCTTCTGTCTCTTCCCCATTATCCTGTAAAATGTAAGTCCGCAAGGACAGGGTCCTCGCCCCTCTGTACCAGTCTGTCATCGTAAATTTGTTTACTGTACGATATCGATAACTTTGTATGTAATCCCTTCTTATGTACAGCACCATGGAATTAATGGTGCTATATAAATAAATAGTAATAATAATAATAATAATAATATAGCTGCGGTATACATAATGAGACAGAATCGCCTATATAAAAGATCTGACCCATTGAGGATGATTTAGCATCCAGTGACTTATATACCGACCTGACTTTTATCTTCCATTCACTCTAATTGGTCTACACGTTTCTCATCTATCTGAGCTATAAGCCCCCGTCACACATAGCGAGATCGCTAGCGAGATCGCTGCTGAGTCACAAGTTTTGTGACGCAACAGCGACCTCAGTAGCGATCTCGCTATGTGTGACACGTAGCAGCGACCAGGCCCCTGCTGTGAGATCGCTGGTCGTGTCGGAATGGCCTGGACCGTTTTATGATCGTTGAGGTCCCGCTGGGTAGCACACATCGCTGTGTTTGACACCTTACCAACGACCTCGCTGACAGGACGTCCCATTGAATCGTCATGAAATAGCATCGTTGTACAGGTCGCTACAGGTCGCCGCATCGCTGCTGCGTCGTTGGGGAGATCTCACTGTTTGACATCTCACCAGCGACCACATAGCGACGCAGCAACGATCCCTGACAGGTCGTATCGTTGTCGGGATCGCTATAGCGTCGCTATGTGTGACGGGGCCTATAACATAGCCCAAGAAGGTGCGACAGTAAACACGAGAAAAATACAAAAAAAATCCACAAACTTTTCTAGATGTGATTTTCTTTTTTTTTTTTTTTTTTTTTTTTAATTTATTTTTTTTTTTATTTTTTTTTAGAAGTGAACATGTTCTACAGGAAAGAAGAAAGAGAATGGTAGATTAGAAATGTATGAGAAAAAGCTCTCATTATGTTCAAAGGGGGTGAGGGTAGCGTTCAAACATGGTCAAGCCGAGTCAGATCTTCTCCGAATTGCAGCCCTTATTGGCCGTGAAAGGCACAATTACCAGCATGAACTCAGTGGAGGTGAATATATGAGCATTTACACATCCTAGATGACAAGACGCCGTATAGTAAAAATAGACCTTCATAATGCGGATCTACTCTCAGCCATGTCAGACAGGGCTAAAGAAAGGCTTTAATGCTCATCAATAATTTAGAGAAAGGTACTTTAAACAGTGCGGAGTAGATCAAGGCAATATAATTGTCTATATACTGTATACCCATAGTTCTTGGTTAAGTGATGGGCAAATGTTGCGCTGCATTCTCCTGAGTGCTATGTTCATAAAGAACAGAACAAAGATCAGCATTTTTTAGAACCATCCACATAAAAATTTAACATTGCAAATACTTCGGGAGCTTCTTTTTTGTCTCCAGGTACAGCTAAAGCGTAGGTGCCCATTTTGCAACTTTCCAGTTAGTGAGGCACCACAAGGTCACGTCCGTCTCCAAGGTGTAGAAAAATCGTGCTCTAAAGCTAGCCATATTAATGAGACCCAAAGGGGTCTGCCATTGAAATGCCAACTGTTTAATCTTCCCCAACCTCATCTGTTTGGGGGGAGGGGGGGAATAAGTCGGGAGACCCCCATATGTGATAGATTGTCGGCTGGTCTTGCCTTAATCAAAGTAAAGTTTATGTGAATGGAGAAGAAAACATTGAACTCAAAATCATCAAAGTTGCTTTATTGTTTTATTTTTGGTAAGAGGAGCGAGCCTGCCACTTCCTTTTGACATTATTTTTTAAACGGGGTAGATGGGTGTAGGAATTGGATTCGTTGGTTGGGTGTATATGTATGTGTTTTGCATTTTTAATAAAATTTATAAGTGATTCCTTAAAAGAGGAATGTTAAATTAACATTTGGTGACCGCCCTTTACCTTAATCACTTTTTTTTTGTACACTTGTACTTGAGCACAGGATTTTGAAGGCTCTTCGATGGAAACTTGATCTGTAGATGTTGGTTTGTGTAAATCCCTCTGGTTCTTGATGTAATACCAGACAGACTCTATGCTGAGATCAGGGCTCTTTGGGGGCCGTACCATCACTTACAGGACTCCTTGTTCTTCTTTATGCTATCGATGGTTCTTAACATTTGTTGTATATTGAAGGTCGTTGTCCTGCTGCAGAATACATTTGGCGCCAATCAAATGCCTCCCTGATGGTATTACGTGATAAATGTATATGCCTTTATTTCTTAGCCTTGAGGACACCATTAATCCTAACCAAATCCACTTGATGAAATGAAACTTCCACCATGCTTCACCGCTGCCTGCAGGCTCTCGTTATTGTGCTGCTTTCTAACTCTTTGGCAAACAAACTGCCTTCTGTTGCGGCCAAATATTTCATGATTTGATGCCTCCGTCCAGAGCACCTGCTGCCATCACTCTGCTCCCCAGTTCCTCTGTTTTTAAGCCTAGTTGAATCACTTGGAATTGTTTCCATGTAGAAGAAATGGCTTTTTGGCCTCCGTTCTTCCATGAACACCACTTTGGGCCAGACATCAGAGAGCAGTAGATAGTTGTAGCTGGGTCCCACTGGTTGCTGCCAGTCCTGAACTGATGACATTGATTATCATCTTCTGATTTTGAAGGGATGTAAGCGTGATGTCTTTCATCTGCTGCACTAAATTTCTTTGGCCCATCAATGCATCCTACAGTCCTCAATGTCCAATTCTTGATGCTTCTTCAAATGAGCTTGAACAGCGTATTTTGAAACCCTGACTGCTTTGAATTCTTTGCCTGGTAGACACCTTGCTGATGCAGTATAACTACCTTGTGACTTTCTTACTGTGCTCGGTCTTAAAAGGTGTATGTCCTGTGACATTACACTAGAAGTAAATATAAAACAAGAGTGGATTATAGGGAGAGAAATGGGAAGCGCAGACTTCTGAGTGTAGTAGTTGGTTTCCAAAGGTGTATAGTCAGTGTGAATCCACTCACCTTTTTGGTGTCTTGAGATACTGCGTATAGATCCAATCCATGGATCACTCCATTCCTCTTTCCACTCAGTTTGCTGCAGAGATCTGGGAACTGATGAGCGACTTCTTAGTCTTCCTCAGGTATAATGTCATGCATAATTACACTAGAAGTGCTTTTTGGTCCCAATGTTTCGGTATTATTACACCATGTGGTGGTACTTAAACTGTTGGTGCCTGTATCCCGTTTGGACTTTGTTGATTAATAAAAAGAGCCATTGATGAAAATTGGCATGAGTCAGTTTTTTTTCACATTTATTATCTTAAGGAAGCTCTGAGTTTGAAAGAAGCATTTTTCTTGATTGTCTTTCGGATTACTAATTTAAAGCCTTGATACGCACTTGACTAAATAACAAAAATCTATAAAACCATAAAGCCATGAAATAGTGATTATATTACAAAGCGTAATAAAACGCTGGAGCTTTCCTAGATCTCTTCAACATAAGTGCTTCATATCTGCCGCAAATTGGCCTTAGATGAGAAGCCCTTTGGGCATGCTGACTAATCGAGGATGTTTAGGGTCCAATGTCCATGAACGTTCTTGATAGAATAATGTAATTCACATTCTAGACTGTCGGGTTGTTGTTGTTGTTTTTTTGTTTTTTTTCAAGATGGTGAGAGGGAGTGCTCACTTTTTTTTGTCGTCTTGGTTAGAACGGCAGGGAGTGACTATAGATTTACTGTACCGCAGGCCATGACTGATACTACTGCCTGAACTGATGAAACTCGTGCTGTGCTGTGGAAGATGGTGTTGCATGTTTGAAAAACTGACTCTACGTGCATTTAGATGGGTATTCTGGTCGATTTTAAATGGCTTCTTGTGATATTGCCCCCAGTGCTTACTGTGCATGTGTCTGTCTGAGATGTGTGGATTAGATGGCGAGCTACAAGGGCAGGGGAGTGATTTGAGTAAAAACAGCACTGTGGTCATGTTGTGTCTTAGACCTCAGTGATATTAACTGCAGAGAAAAAGGGAAGGCACAGGAACACGGGGACCTAACAACGGACTATTGGGTGAAAGACACACTAGGTAATGAAGATGCTCATGCACTTCCCTTCAGGGGTTGGTGCCTTAAATATCTAATGCCTCCCAACTACAGGCTGAGGAAATTTCCACACTGCCGCTTTTTAGAAGCGGGGAGACCTGCATTATGGGTGCTGTAAGCTAGAAGACTGTGCAAGGGATGCCTGTGCCGGTGACATTGTCGGTGTCCCTGCTGTGGGAGGAAGGAGAAGAACTGTGGAGTGATGCCGGCGTTACACAAGCTCCCTTGTCACTGTGCAATATTCTTTTCAGTGCACAGTGACAGTGCGCTCTTTCATCAACTCTAATGAGAAGTGACGAGCCAGCAAGAGTGCTCTGTCAGTGTACATTTTAAGTAGAGAATGTGGCAAGCATGGAGAGCAGAGACCAGACCCCAAAAGTTACTTCTGATCCCTTCCCTCTCCGCTTGCTGTGTTGTCTCCTTACAATGCACACTGACAGTGTGCTCTTTCCAACTCCTCACTTCTCATTAGAATCTAAGACAGAGCACACTGACAAATTTGTGATTAAAAGCAATATTCGTTTCTTACAACCCCTTTTTTAAAGGCCTATAGCCATCCTAGAGAAACTGCCAATGCAATGGGACCCTAATGGCAAAACGTTCATTTGTTAGGTGAAATTACTTTTAATCTTTTCAAAATATCATTCTCGGCAGCACTGTAGTCTGTGGTGCCATCAGGACGTTGTTCTCTGCAGCACTATGTGCACAGAGAGATCTATTGGCGGCGCTTTCTGTGCACAACAGAAACCTTATTACACATCCTTGAGCCAATTAAGATTAACTTTTGGCAGTGGGTTTTTTTTTTACTAGTTTTCAAATTGTCATAGATCCTTAATTGAATATTTGTCACAGATTACATGTGTGTAAAATAAATAAATAAAAATAAATAAATAAAATCATATAAAATATATTTTTTATTTTTCTCAATGACCTTATATGGAGTTGTAAGCAGGCATGTGTGATGTGTTATTGCTTTGCAGCATTACCGTATATATCACAACTTGCCCCTTTTTTTTTTTTCCAATTATAGCTTCAACTGTATATTGGCATATTCATGTCCCTTAGGGTTACAATACCATATGCTGCAAAATGCATATTATTCGTGCCCTACTTTTGACCGTCTGCAGTTTTAAATTAAAAATAAAATAAAAATTGTGATTGGCATATGCACTTCTTTTATAGACATGACCCATTACTGAGCATCATACAAGCAAATGATTTAATTTTCCCACTACGCTCAGCAATGACCCCCAGTGTTTACCGGCTTGTTCCTACTATATAATGTAATTCACTAAATACTCTGTTCTGTTAATTGAGTTCATTCAGCCTCTTCGCAGTGTCAGGTGCACCGCCGGTAGCTTTTTAGTATTCTCCCGAAGCTCGTAATTACACATGTTTCAGGATTGTGCTTTCATCATCTCACGCTTGCAAGGTGTGGTCTTCAGGGACCCAAGGTCTTCAGAGATGATTACAGTTTTTATAGTGTCAAGAGAAAGCTGCAGCCTATCGGAGAATGGTGAAGTTGATTCATCCCTTATCCTTGACGAAGAGTAAAATATTTGATGTTTTTTGAAAATTCATTGGCGGAGCGTTCACTTACAATTCTAGGCTAGACATGACTAATCCAGTTACAGTTTATGACTAATGATGAGCAAACCTGCTCGGATAAGGCGTTGCCACTTCTGCCAATCCTCATCCACAGTGGTGAACAACACACCGCCGTTGGCCTCGTTGTAGTCACGTATCCGATTTGACGAAATATGGTGTATAGAATCGGTTTCTGGTCCACATGCATGCAATCGGTGACCAACAACTGCACTATTGAGGTCAGTGATCGGCTGTTTTGTGGAATATTTCTATTTTCAGGATTTATACAGTTCCTGGCCATTAAATGACTTGCATGAGATTTTTCAGTTTTCCCTACATTCTTACTTTGTAGTAGTCTATGAACTAGTAAGTGGCGATTATCTGATGTTCCGTCTCCTATTCACAGCACATACACATGAAGGATGTCTGTTCTCCTGTCTCTATTTAGCGCATATTCAGAAACCGCAACCCCATGGTAAACCATATGACATCCATAGACTTCAGTTTCATATTTGTTGTTTGTTTTCAACAGAATACTAATTCTAATTTTCCTTTAATTTATTCTCCATTTTTTTCTACTTTTTTTTTTTTCTATTTCTTCTTTTTTCTTCTTCCTTTTTCTTCTTCTTTTTTCTTCTTCTTTTTTCTTCTTTTTTCTTCTTTTTCTTCTTTTTTTTCTTTTCTTCTTTTTTCTTCTTTTTCTGTTTCCTTCGTTTTTTGTTTTTTTTTCACCACCATCTTGAAATGTTTTCCCCCTCCCATATATTAATATGCCAGGAAGTTGATATCACCAACCATTCCCATTTTATTTAGGTGTATCCATATACATGGCCCATCCAGGTGTATCCATATAAATGGCTCACACTGTACTACTATTTTACTATTTATTAATATACCGTATATAGTTTTTGGGTGTAATGGGCTTTTTATCTTACTTTGTTTCTAGTTTTATTTTTTTTTCTTTGTTCAGAATTCTCCATTTAGGAGATGTATCACAAAGGTGAAATGTACTGCCTCAGGGGTGCATATTGCTCTGAAAGCTCTGTGTACTTGAGGCCTAAGGACACATCAAGAGGTCGGTGATTATTATTTTTTTAATTTATTTATTGCTTGTGTACAAAATGGACCAATTTTTCGCAGTGTTTGATCATTGTCCGTTTTTATTAGTTTTTCTTGTGTACTTCAAAAACTGATGGCGGTTTCTCACGCTTCTCCTATCAGTCTGTGAAAAACACAGTTTGAGATATGGGAACATTTTATTTGGTGCTAATTTTATAGTCTTTATCAAGAGGGTGCTGCTGATAGGGTAATAATGCAGAGTAGCCTAAAGTCACAGCCGAGAGGATCCTGTGTGTGAACTACACCCCATTGGTAGAGCCCATAAAAATGAACACTAAAAAAAAAAAAAAAAAGGTCCTACTCTCTGGAACGGCATGGCCAATTTAAAAAAAAAAAAAAAATAAAGCAAATTATAAAGCTGGAATAATATAATGGAAAAAGTTGGACACTGTTCACCTGCTAAGTCTTTTTTTTTTTTTTAAAACCTTTAGGGCACAGTGCTTCCAGTTAGACCTTGGAAAAGATGTGTTAAGCAAATGTATAAGTTTTTACTCTCCATTTTTTATTTTTTTGTAATTTTTAAAAGGTATGTTTAATTACAAAAAAAAGTCAGCAGAGGTGATTTTACGAAATGACAAGTAGGGGAAATAATACATCTGGAACAAAGTTACTTTTTAAATGTCTAACTTTTTTTTTTTTTTCCTTTTGGAGGAATAATGTAATATGTCTTTCATCATGAATAGCGATGACAGTAATTATGATTTATGACGCTGCCCTTTGTCATCGGGAGTAAGGGTACCGTCACACAGTGCAATTTTGATCGCTACGACGGCACGATTTGTGACGTTCGAGCGATATAGTTACGATATCGCAGCGTGTGACACGCTCCTGCGATCAGGGACCCCGCTGAGAATCGTACGTCGTAGCAGATCGTTTGAAACTTTCTTTCGTCGTCTAGTGTCCCGCTGTGGCGGCATGATCGCATGGTGTAACAGATATCGTATACGATGTGCGCATAGTAACCAACGGCTTCTACATCGCACATACGTCATGAAATTATCGCTCCAGCGTCGTAGATTGCAAAGTGTGACAGCAGTCTACGACGCTGGAGCGATATTGTTACGACGCTGGAGCGTCACGGATCGTACCGTCGTAGCGATGAAAATTGCACTGTGTGACGGTAAAGTTCTCTTTAACAAATGAGCCCCAAGAAAATGGGGGCAGTTTCCATCTGCAATCCTCTTATTCTGCCCGCTTAGGTCCCGACTCTTCCCATCCATCTCGTGTTGGGCATTTTTGCTTTGACTTTAAGTTTTTCCAAAACAAAAGATTTTCCTTTTTGCAGTCAAATTCCTGCCTTTTTCCCCCCGAATTGCCAAGGGTTTCTATTGAAGATAAAACAAACAGCTCTTAATGTCCTGTCTAGACTCGAACAAGAGTGTCATGATTGGGGCTTGTATTGGGGTTTGTCACAACCCGGCACTAAGACGGAAATAGGACATCCGTCTTCAGAGAACAAAACGGCAGCTATATCTGCAGCGGATCCCTGGACAGAATCAGCTCATTATTAATAGAGAATCGATGTATAACAGAACAAGGACAAGAGAGGTGTGAGAACAGAGAAAACCCTATTGTTTGCCATGGCCATTGTGTGTCGGCTCTATAGACCCTGCACAGTGCTGTATTTGCTCCCATTTGTCACTTAGTTCAGAATCCTTAGCAGAATTAAATGGGGTGACTAGAAGTGCTATTCAATTGATATAATAATCATATGCTACAAACCTCTCTGCTCTGATACATTGGGAAGCCTCATATCAAGAAAAGTTTGTACTGTTGCGTATAATTGGGACCAAAATGTACATGAAAGTGTGCTGTGCTGTGTGCTCCACTGACACAGACTTTTTGAGCGGATTCATTTTGTATCCTATCAAATTGGGTTCCAAAATATAGGCAAAATTTAGATTTAAAGTGAACCTGTCATCAGGATTTTGCTAAGTAAACTACAGGCAATGTCATGTTGGCGTTGTTACACTGATTAAAATGATACCTGGAATGAAGAAATCAGTCTTGTGGTTCTTGTTTAATCAGTGTTAGAAGTTTTCAGTTAATGAGAAGCTCGTGCTTCGGGGCAGTGCTGTAGGTAGAGTCTTGCCTTCCTGCTCTAAGCCAGATACACCAAGGAAAGACCTGCCCACAAGCCGTGCCGAAGCACAAACAGTCAGTGTCTCTTTCTATGATGAGGAACATGTTTGGGCTTCGGGGCAGCTGGTGGTCAGGTCTCTTCTTGGTTTCTCTGGCCTAGAGCACCAAGATAAGACTTTGCCTACAGTCCTGCCCGGGAGCATGAGCATCTCATTAACTCAAAACTTCTAACACTGATTACACAAGAACCACAAGACTTATTTCTTCACCCCTTTTTTTTTCCCCTCATTTATAATTTTAATGAAAGTAACAACACCAACATGACAATGCCTGTAGTTTACTTGGCAAAATCCTGTTGACAGGTTCGCTTCAAAGAGATAAGCAAACTTCTATCTTCTATCTTATTCGATCTGTTGTAGCCCCACTTTAGTAGCGTTGATACTCCCATCTATTCCCTTAACCAAAGAGCAGAAGTGCTCATTTTTTCCCCTTGAGAAGCTGAAGTGTTATACTGGCTCAATAGAATTACTTTTTGATCCTTTCTTCTGAATGAACCTGAACTTTAAAGGAGAAAGAGAGACTTTTCCATTTCTTAAGTTCGGGTCCCCATACATTTCATTGTGTTCTGGTACCCGAACCCAACTTTGGATATAAAGTATGGTCAAATATCAGAACCCGAACTTCCATGAGTCTGCTCATCCCTAGTCCTTGCATCACTCTTCTTGTGCTGGAGCAAAAGCAGAGCGCTTACGTTCCCTGGTTGAATGAGTTATCGGTGAGTGTCTCTAAATTGGTGTTGCACATTCATGCTGAGGACACTCTACTCCTGTTTTTAGTGATTTTTTTTTTCTTTTAAAGTTACAACCTCAATACCCAAACATTACATTACACTGAAGTATTCAAGACTATGATAATACACTTCACTCTCTATTATAAGTTTAGTGAAAGTACTCCTAGAGACTTGACAGAAGGTAAACTATGCCACAAGTGTGGAACACTAACCATGGCCTTGATCATGCCCATGAAGTCCCCGTACATGCTCTCCTTGATTGATGGAAGTACTCCATTTTGAGACCACAATCCAGAAGCACACAGGTCAGGTCTGGAAGCTAAAATTTCCAAACCCAACAATTGTTTGTTCTCCCTGGAGACAATTTAGGACAATCCGTATTTTAAGATTGAATGCGTTCCTGTAATTTTGATAGATGGACATACAGTAGTTGGTCAAGTCGTTGGCAAGAATCCGTCCACTCCTTTCTTGGAAACGGGTGACTGTTTAAACCCGGCAATAATTCTAAAATTGTATCAGGGTTAGCATGCATGCCATGGGACTGGACAGTCACTGTAAAATGGGTAAATTAGATTTTAGGCCCCACTATGATCTGGGTTAATGTGAGTGCATATATTCTGTGCTATATTAGTGAGTAAGCACATGAGAAACTGGTTCTTGGTGCACTATTGAAGTGATTCATCAAGTTTTCAAAAGGGTTTTGTTTTGTTCTTCCCTTCCAGGAAAAGCGCCACTTTTCTGGATAGGTTCGGTCTGGTATTGCAACTTCAGTCCATTCATTGAAAAGGGGCATAGCTGTAATACCAGACTCAACCCATGGACAAAGCGTGGCGCTGTTTCTTCAAAAAGAAAATTAAATATATTTTTCATTTTCTGTTACAATTGATTCCACTGTTGAATCCATTTGTTACAGCAAATACAGCGACTTTCATGTGCAATGAGATACATTTTTTTTTTATGATGTATGTTTCAGCTTGGTGGAAAAATAAAACTTTTTTCACTTTGTTTCAAGCTGTCGCAGAAGCCATTACTGTAAATGGTTGCTTTTTAATATTAATGATCTAGTAATACAACGCTGGCACAAGTTCTATATTTGTTCTGTTATTTATAGTACCAGGGAATCAATAGTAACTCTGCCGGTCTCGTACTGTGACAAACTGATCTAATTGCCGGTGACGGAGCACACTTGCACATTGAAACATTCAGAAAAGATGGCTGAGAACATAGGAGATAAAAAATGAAACAAAGTTTAATATTAAGCTATAAAAAAGCACAACACAAATCGCGTAAATTGAGACCAGTTACCCAAAAATGGCCAAGGGCTTATTCGCACTTGGGTATGAAAATAAGGATGCATAATATGGATCTACTAGATGGTGGCCCGATTCAAACGCATCGGGTAGTCTAGAATATGCATGTCAACGTAGTATATTGCCCAGCCACGTAGTATATTGCCCAGCCACGTAGTATATTGCCCAGCGACGGAGTATACAGCACAGAGCCACGTAGTATAGAGACTTAAAAAAAATAAATAAACATATACTCCCCTTCCGAAGGCCCATTGAAATCCTGCTATACTCACCATCCGCCGCCTTTCCCGCTCCCGGGACCACTCCATTGCAAGCTGCAGCTTCCGGTCCCAGGGCTGGTATGAGCAGGACCTGTGATGACGTCGCGGTCACATGACCGTGACGTCACGGCAGGTCCTTGTCGCACACCAGCCCTAGGAGCGGAAGCTGCCGCTTGCAATGGAGCAGTCCTGAGGAGCGGGAAAGGCGGCGGATGGTGAGTATAGAAGGTTTTTTTTATTTTTTTATTATTATTTTTAAGATGACATATTTTTACTATTGATGCTGCATAGGCAGCATCAATAGTAAATAGTTGGGGACACACAGGGTTAATAGCAGCGATAACGGAGTGCGTTACACCGCAGGCCGTTACCGCTGCCATTAACCCTGTGTGAGCGGTGAGTGGAGGGGATTATGGGCCGGGCGCCGGGCAGTGAGTGCAGGGAGTAGGGGAGGGACTAATGGGACTGTGCCCATCGCTGATTGGTCGCGGCAGCCATGACAGGCAGCTGCCGAGACCAATCAGCGAATGAATAACCGTGACAGAAGGACAGACAGACGGAAGTGACCCTTAGACAATTATATTGTAGATGATATGAAAATGAAGATTAACATACACCCCCTTCCTTAAAGGGGTTGTGAAGGCTTTGAGCTGAAGTCTGCTGTCACTGTGCGATTACAGACTTTTGAATCCTCACAGTGTGCACTGTCAGGATTCGCCCGTGTCTGGAAAGGGCCGTCTTGCAATTTGCATACTTCCAGCCACATTCGGACTATATGCCTCCAGTCTTGCTCGGTCAACTTGTTGTGAGTGAGACTGTTCACGTCTAGTCGGCACATGACCGCATGTATGCCAATTGCAAACCTGCGGTAATGCACTAGAGAATCCTGCCAGCGCGCAGTGAGGATTCATAAGTCTGCAGATGTGAACCACAAGCCTGGAAAACCCCTTTAAATAAGAGTGGGTTGGTGCTGCTTGGTCATTTCCTACTGCAGGGACCAACATGCTTCTTATAGTCTGTTGGCACTCAATAGCTGTTCAAACCAAGCACAGGCACTTTGTCACTTTGTGCATCCTTGGCATGGCCATACAGTTCCGTTCACTCTCCCACTTACTTGTTTTTCTTCTCTGGCTCCTGTAATACCAGAGCTGTCAAATCAAGGAAGAGGTGAGCAGAGATGGATGGAAAACAAGTAAAAAGTGGAAAGGTGCACTGAACTGCTTGGCCACACCGAGGGTGCACTGAACTGCTTGGCCACACCGAGGGTGCACTGAACTGCTTGGCCACACCGAGGGTGCACTGAACTGCTTGGCCACACCGAGGGTGCACTGAACTGCTTGGCCACACCGAGGGTGCACTGAACTGCTTGGCCACACCGAGGGTGCCTGTGTTTCGTTTGAACAGAGATCCCTACCAATGTAAGTGAATGAGGAACCTGTGACACCCCCACTTCAACCATGTGAACGAACTGGTAGTGCTCTTACTTGGCCACTATTTATTATCGTATTTATTTTCCTCCAAAATATGTGACATTTTATGCCATTAAAAACAGCATTGTGCCCTTGAAAAAGTATTTTTTTTAAAAACAAACAAAAAAAAGCAGAAACCATAACGGAACATACGTATACAGTGTAACAGAACTATTTCCTTTTTAAAGACCCTGCCATGGTACTAGGAGAAACATGGTAGAAGCGCTGGATATCAACACGTCCTGGGGTTCATTCCTGCATTTTTATTGACCCGAACCAATTAGTATCTGAGCTTTTCAAGCGTTTATATGGACGAATTATGGCGATTTAAACCTGGCCCAATGCGCACTGAAGCACCAGGTTACGTTTTATTAGAGGTAAACAACAAATATACATTATTTGATTTGTATCTTGCAACTACTAGATCTCTAAGGTGTAATTATTAATGATTTACTTCAGCCTTGGTGCGATTTCGTATTTGTGTCTTTATTCTGATCTGCACCGTATTTCTGTATTCTGTGTATGTGTGTGTGTGTATATATATGTATATATATGTATATGTATATATATATATATATATATATGTATATGTATATGTATATATATGTATGTATATATGTATATATATATATATATATATATATATATATATATATATATATATATATATATATATTACTATTATTTTTTTTTTGTCCCTTTTGGCTCTGCTTTCCTTAAACTTTTACAGCTACATCAAAACAATACAAGAGTCCAGGTACTGAGTCGTAATGATGCAAGGAATGGCTCCGCTCCTGGCAGCTTAATCCTGGGTTAACCTTTTTACACATGGGATCTCCTCCTGGCTCTTGCTGCCTTAGAATGAAATGTGTGTTTGATTGCAGCTGGTTAATCCCGATCATCTCCTGCTTATCTCATTGCCTCAGATCAGGACATCTCACACAGACCCCACTTCTGCAGACAGATGGGAGCCAGTTATATAACTTGCCAGCCTCTGTCTTGCTCCTCAGTCTGTCGTTGTATTGTGCCAGTTACCCTTCTGGGGTCTTAAGAACTCCTGCCAACTTTGAGGTCCATTTTTATTAAAAGTGGAGACTCATTGTTCAAAATACACTGTAAGAATTAAGTAATACTTGAGGCCCCCTGATCGCTGCAGTCACAGCATGCATAATGGTGTGAGGGGAGCAGGCCCTATAGTGGTCATGTTAGGGCATTAGATCACTTGGCGTGTGCATAAGGGATCTCTGTCTACTTTCCAGTGTGACACAATTACTTAATAACTGGTCATGGAGAGGTCTTCTTCCCAAGGTATGATGGCGAGTTACATGTAAAATATATAAACATGTCACCTGAATTGTCTCACATCCTGTCGGGTTTGATAAGAAGTTAGCAAAAGCCGGCAATTGAATTACCGGCTTTTATGCTCTCTAGCTCTGTATTACATATATATATGTATGTAGGTGTGTGTGTGTGCGCGCGTATAATATATATATATATATATATATATATATATATATATATATATATATATATATATATATATATATATATATATATATATATATATATATATATATATATATATATATATATATATATATATATAGTACAGACCAAAAGTTTGGACACACCTTCTCATTTGAAGATTTTTCTGTATTTTCAGAACTATGAAAATTGTACATTCACACTGAAGGCATCAAAACTATGAATTAACACATGTGGAATTATATACTTAACACTTTGCACACTCTTGGCATTCTCTTGATGAGCTTCAAGGGTTAGTCACCGGGAATGGTCTTCCAACAATCTTGAAGGAGTTCCCAGAGATGCTTAGCACTTGCTGGCCCTTTTGCCTTCACTCTGCGGTCCAGCTCACCCCAAACCATCTCGATTGGGTTCAGGTCTGGTGACTGTGGAGGCCAGGTCATCTGGTGTAGCACCCATCACTCTCCTTCTTGGTCAAATAGCCCTTACACAGCCTGGAGGTGTGTTTGGGGTCATTGTCCTGTTGAAAAATAAATGATGGTCCAACTAAACGCAAACCGGATGGAATAGCATGCCGCTGCAAGATGCTGTGGTAGCCATGCTGGTTCAGTATGCCTTCAATTTTGAATAAATCCCCAACAGTGTCACCAGCAAAGCACCCCACACCATCACACCTCCTCCTCCATGCTTCACGGTGGGAACCAGGCATGTAGAGTCCATCCGCTCACCTTTTCTGCATAGCACAAAGACACGGTGGTTGGAATCAAAGATCTCAAATTTGGACTCATCAGACCAAAGCACAGATTTCCACTGGTCTAATGTCCATTCCTTGTGTTCTTTAGCCCAAACAAGTCTCTTCTGCTTGTTGCCTGTCCTTAGCAGTGGTTTCCTAGCAGCTATTTTACCATGAAGGCCGGCTGCACAAAGTCTCCTCTTAAGGGCTTGTTTCCACTTGCGAGATATACGTCCGTGTCTCACATGTGGAAACGAAGCTCTGGTGCCGGCACTCTGGAGCGGAGCGTGCGGCTCCATGTGTTGCCATGCAGCCGCACGCACCGCTCCGGAGTGCCGGCACCAGAGCTTCGTTTCAACATGCGAGACACGGGCGTGTTTCTCGCAAATGGAAACAAGCCCTAACAGTTGTTGTAGAGATGTGTCTGCTGCTAGAACTCTGTGTGGCATTGACCTGGTCTCTAATCTGAGCTGCTGTTAACCTGCGATTTCTGAGGCTGGTGACTCGGATAAACTTATCCTCAGAAGCAGAGGTGATTCTTGGTCTTCCTTTCCTGGAGCAGTCCTCATGTGAGCCAGTTTCTTTGTAGCGCTTGATGGTTTTTGCCACTGCACTCGGGGACACTTTCAAAGTTTTCCCAATTTTTCGGACTGACCTTCATTTATTAAAGTAATGATGGGCACTCGTTTTTCTTTACTTAGCTGCTTTTTTCTTGCCATAATACAAATTCTAAAGGTACCTTCACACTGACCAACTTAACAACAATATCGCTAGCGATCCGTGACGTTGCAGTGTCCTGGCTAGCGATATCGTTGTGTTTGACACGCAGCAGCGATCTGGATCCTGATGTGACATAGTTGGTCGGAGCAGAAAGTCCAGAACTTTATTTCGTCGCTGGATCTCCCGCAGACATCGCTGAATCGGCGTGTGTGACGCCGATTCAGCGATGTCTTCACTGGTAACCAGGGTAAACATCGGGTTACTAAGCGCAGGGCCGCACTTAGAAACCCGATGTTTACCCTGGTTACCAGTGTAAATGTAAAAAAAACCAAACACTTCATACTTACATTCCGGTGTCTGTCGCGTCCCTCGGCATTCTGCTTCCCTGCACTGTCAGCAGATTACAGCGGTGACGTCACCGCTGTGCTTTACGGCCAGCCGGCGCTCACAGTCAGTGCAGGAAAGCACAGCGACGGGGGACAGACACCGGAATGTAAGTATGTGGTGTTTTGTTTTTTTTTTTTACATTAGCACTGGTAACCAGGGTAAACATCGGGTTACTAAGCGCGGCCCTGCGCTTAGTAACCCGATGTTTACCCTGTTTACCAGGGGACTTCGCATAGTTGGTCGCCGGAGAGCTGTCTGTGTGACAGCTCTCCAGCGACCACACAGAGACGCTGCAGCGATCGGGATCGTTGTCTAGATCGCTGCAGCCGTCGCTAAATGTGACGGTACCTTTACAGTCTATTCAGTAGGACTATGAGCTGTGTTTCCACCAGACCAATGCACAACACAACTGATGGTCCCAACCCCATTTATAAGGCAAGAAATCCCACTTATTAAACCCGACAGGGCACACCTGTGAAGTGAAAACCACTGCCGGAGACTACCTCTTGAAGCTCATCAAGAGAATGCCAAGAGTGTGCAAAGCAGTCATCAAAGCAAAAGGTGGCTACTTTGAAGAACCTAGAATATAAGACATAATTTCAGTTGTTTCACATTTTTTTTGTTATGTATATAATTCCACATGTGTTAATTCATAGTTTTGATGCCTTCAGTGTGAATGTACAATTGTCATAGTCATGAAAATACAGAAAAATCTTTAAATGAGAAGGTGTGTCCAAACTTTGTCTGTACTGTGTGTGTGTGTGTGTGTGTGTATATATATATATATATATATATATATATATATATATATATATATATATATATATATATATATTCTCTATCTCCACCTATACTATGTGTATATATTTAGTCTATCCTATTCTAACCTCAGTGTGATTTTACTGTACACCGCACTGAATTACCGTTTTTTCTATAGAACACCGCTGCGTATTTCTCGCAAGTCACACTGATGGTCCGTGTGTAATCTGTATTTTTCTTGCCCCCATAGACTTGCATTGGTGTATTTTTGGAGGAATACGCTGACAAATTGCCGAGAAATATACGGCAGATAGGAGCTGCCCCATAGAGAAACATTGCTCCGTGTGCAATGCGTTGTTTTTACGCCTCTCCCTCGTCCGTTTTCCTCTCTAGTGTGACGCCGGCCTAAAAAAAAAAAATACCAACGGTAGTGCAAAGCATATTGGAAACCTGGGAGGGGACACAAAAAATGAGGGGGGGAGGGGGAAATAATCAGGAAACAAAACCCTAACTTAACAAGCACCCTTTGCTAAAATGGTTGAAAAGCTACAACATCCACCTCATCCAATGAGCGTTTCGCTTCTAAGCTTTGTCAAGGGAATGTGATTTCTTATGAAATGCATTTCCAATCGCAAGAGTTCCATAAAAACAAAATGTCTACACACGTATCCTGACGTATTAATTTAATCGGCTGTTTGGTGTCAAGTTTGAGCAAAGTAACAACAGAAAAAATAACAAAAAAGTCAAGGATTTTTGCTTGAAGTACTGTATATGTAGTCACATCTAAGAAAATTTTTGAGAAAAGATATCTCATCCGATATGTCCCCACGCCATTGGACAATAAAGTAATTTTTTTTTAATTTTTTTGTTCGTTTTTTTTTTTTTTTGTTACCTTTATAAGGAACCATTGGACTGTTGGTTGGAAAAGCTTTGCACACTATTGAGGTATTTGATGGTGCGGTTTCAATTTTTTCATTATATACATACATTGTACACGTATATACTACATGAAATTAAGGTAACGGAGCTTCGGTGACTAGCGGTGCCATCACCGAAGCTGCGCCCCCTGGTGGCATAAACTCTTATGAACTGTAGCATGAGAATTTTTCTGAATATTTTCTCACGCTACAGAGTTCATATGAGTTTCTGCCACCAGGGGGCGCAGCTTCGGTGATGGCACCGCTAGTCCCCGAAGCTCCGTTACCTTAATTTCATTAATTCTCCAGTCTCTTACGGCCAGGAGCAGTCGCATTAGCACCGCTCCTGGTTGTAACTGTATTTAACTCCTTCAGATGGATTTACATCGTGGGACATGACTGTACGGCGGACAGGTATGGAATATTGTTGCTTTTTTATTTCCCTTTTTTTTTTTTTTCTGGAGAGCGAGGGTCGTCAGTTGGATTGAGTATACAATAAAGAAAAATTAAAACCCCATGTGTTTATTTCATTAAAAAACTTTATTCTTAATGTTTGTGTTTTTTAACCCTTTACTAATATTGGCTTAATAATGGATAGGCGTCTTATTGACATCTCTCCATTATTAACCAGGCTTAATGTCACCCTACAATAGCAAGGTGACATTAACCCCTTATTACCCCATTTCCCACCGCTAGGGGAGTCTCCAAGCTATTAATATCTGCCCTCAGTCACTGGCTTTCCCACTCCCACCCACTCACACACACTGCTAACATTATTATTGAGGAATATGTAAAAATATAACGGATATGAAATGGTTTACTGTATGTAAACCATGTCTTCTATACGGTCGGGTTTTTTGGAGAACAAAATCGCATCCTCGCATTGAATACGGAGCACTGTTCAGGAACTTTTCTGCGTATCTCGGCCGTGAAAAAAAAAACGGACCGTATTTTATACATTAGGTCTGACCCCGGCCTAATACGCCATATGTATAACATATATTTGTGGCTACTGTAGGGTTTTTGTTTAATGAAAATTTTGAACATATGCAAATTGTTATTTCTTGAGTTCTTCTTTTCTTATTTGTAGATTCAGATTTTTTTTTAAGTCAGGCATTTTCAGTGTATTATTGTGTTGTTGTTTTTATTTTTTTTTATATTATAAATAAAGCTTGTGTTTTTATTTATGCACTTGGACCTCAGTCTATTTTCTGTCTTTTGCTTTGGTGATTTCATTATATGTATATGTTGATTATACCCTGTTGTACTTTTCTACACATTAAGTCACAGCAAAAAAAAAGTTTTTCCTCCGCATATGGTGTTTTTTTTATTGTATTTTTTCTTTAAGTAATGGTTGCCATATGCAAGCTGTATGACATTCACTTAGAGCTTTGTGACCTGGAAAAATGAGTGTTTTATAAATGGCCCCTTAATGCTATGATATGCAACAATGGCAGAGAATACAGAGCGCAAAGCATTTGCAATCTAAAACACCATAGAAACACTAAATCAGCCATTATATTGTGCGGCGCGCTATTGAAATTTGTAGATCAAAGTGGGGTAAGCTTCAGTTTCCCAGGTGATGTGAAAGTCTACATCCCACATACCCCGCCAGCCTGAGCTAATGCATCATTAAGAAGTAAATATATGGACGGCTCTTAGACTCTATGAAATCTCCCCTACAGAGGGCCGGCCTCCTCTCCTGATATGTTTTTGTTTTGTTTTAGTAAATACTTTGTATTTCTGATCAAATGGCTATCCTGGAGCATCTTTTAGAAACTGCTTTGGGCTGCTCCTCTTTTGTCATTCCTGTAAATTTTCGTAATAAATTGCTAACTAAGGAACAATGTATGGTCACGTCCTCTTAAGAAGGGAAACCAGTTTATGTACCGTATATACTCGAGTATAAGCCGACCCGAGTATAAGCCGACCCCCCTAATTTTGCCACAAAAAACTGGGAAAACTTATTGACTCAAGTATAAGCCTAGGGTGGAAATGCAGCATTTACCGGTGAATTTCAAAAATAAAAATAGATCATTATTTCCCCATAGCTGTGCCATATAGTGCTCTGCACTGATCATATTGCCCCATATCTGCCCCATATAGTGCTCTGCACCGTTCATATTGCTCCATATCTGCCCCATATAGTGCTCTGCACCATTTATACTGCCCCATAGATGCTCGGTATGAATCTGTGCCGCTGCTGCTGCTGCTGCTGCAATAAAAAAACCCAAAAAACACATACTCACCTTTTCTTGATTGCAGGTCCCGGCGTCTCCCCGCTCTGACTGATCAGGCAGAGGGCGCCGCGCACACTATATGCGTCATCGCGCCCTCTGACCTGAACAGTCAGAGCGCAGATATACGCCGGGAAGATGGAGCGGCGCCCGGCGGCTGGAACGCGGACAGGTGAATATTACATACTTACCTGGTCCCGGCGTCCGGCTCCCCCTGCCGTCCCACGGTCTTCTGTGCCGCAGACTCTTCCTCTATCAGCGGTCACCGGCACCGCTGATTAGAGAAATGAATAGGCGGCTCCACCCCTATGGGAGGTGGAGCCGCTTATTCATTTCTGTAATGAGCGGTCCCACGTGACCGCTGAAGAAGGGAAGAAGCTGCAGCACAGAAGACCGTGGGACGGCAGGGACAGCGCCAGGATCGCTGGGACTAGGTAAGTATACCTCAGCGCCCTCTCCCCCTCACCCGCCGACCCCACCGCTACCGTGACTCGAGTATAAGCCGAGAGGGGCACTTTCAGCCCAAAAATTTGGGCTGAAAATCTCAGCTTATACTCGAGTATATACGGTAAGTATTAATAGGCGGAATAACGGATGAACTGCACAAAACAGATAAGATGGTAATTTCATTGGGGTAAGCAAGTATGTATGATTAGTACTGATGAGCGACTATACTCATTTCTCGAGATTTCCCGCGCACGCTCGGGGGTCCTCCGAGTATTTTTTTATTGTTCGGAGATATAGTTTTCATCGCCACAGCTGAATGATTTACATCTATTATCCAGCATAAGTACATGTGGGGGTTGCCTGGTTGCTAGGGAATCCCCACATGTATTCAAGCTGGCTAGTAGCTGTAAATCATTCAGCTGGGGTGATGAAAACTAAGGTTATGTTCACACGCTGCGGATTTTGCTGCGTATCCGCAGCTGCGGGTCTGCAGCAGTTTCCCATGCCTTTACAGTACAATGTAAACCTATGGGAAACGCAATCCGCAGCGCACATGCTGTGGGAAAAAACGCGCGGAAACGCAGCGGTTTACATTCCGCAGCATGTCAATGCTTTGTACGGAATCTGCAGCGGTTTTACACCTGCTCCATAATAGAAAACCGCAGGTGTAAAACCACAGTGGAATCCGCACAAAAAACGCGGTAAATCCACGGTAATTCCGCAGGTAAAGCGCAGTGCCTTTTACCTGCGGTTTTCACAAATCCGCTGCGGATTTTTTTTTATTTCCAACTTACTATGTGGTTTGGTATCACGGTAATCATACTAACCTGGAAAGATCATGCTACAAAATAATTTTTACCATACAGTGCCTAAAAAGAAAAAAGTTACGAGTCTTGGAAAAAGAGGAAGAAAAAGTGAAAGGGACTTTATATTTAAGCTGATGGCGACATATCGTTTCCCCCAGTTAGTAGTAGGAGATATAACAAGGTTACCAGATAGAGAGCTTCCCAGACTAGGTTAGTAATATGATGTAAAAGTCACACGTTCTGGAGGGAACTGTTTACTGCTGTCATATTTCAGTAATTGGTTATTCTAATCCAGTTACTGTACCCATCTGTACATGGCAAGACTTATGCATCAAGGAAAATTGGGGACATGCTGCTGGTGACAAGTGTCTAGCGGGATAATTATGTTTCAGTCCCAATTAGAGAACACCCTGCAGATGGCTACATTGGATTTTTGGCTTCTAGTATAATACAATATACTTGCAGCACTTGTGTGGAGACTATGAATATTTTGGTTGCTTGTTGTGCATTACTTTGCATTAAATTTTATCACTTTGTTTGTGATAAATGCCAAGCTGTCACCGATAGGGGCTTTAAACCCGTGTGGTCCTTAAATGAACAGGTCGCTTGCTTAAAACCTCTTAGGCTACGTTCACATTTGCGTTGTGTGCCGCTGAGTCGGCGACACAACGCAAATAAAAACGCACGCAAAAACGCTGCGTTTTGCGACGTATGCGTTGTTTTTTGCCGAAATTTGGACGCAAGAAAAATGCAACTTGTTGCTGCACAACGCAGCACAACGCATGTCCATGCGTCCTCCATGTTAAATATAGGGGCGCATGACGCATGCGTCACCGCTGCGTCGCCCGACGCAAACACGCAAAACGCTAATGTGAACGTAGACTTACCGTATCTATACTTTTAGAATAAATATTCAAGTCTGTGGTTCTCTACTCGCTGTATCGGGAAAGTGCTGTCATCAGTGAGTCATGTCCAAACATGAAAGTATTGTTTTATTTTGGGGGTGATTGATTATATTTTTTTTTTCCCTTTTTTTTTTTTTCCTGTCATGGTAGTGACATTTTGTATATTGTATCACTATATATATATATATATATATATATATATATATATATATATATATATATATATATATATATATATATATATATATATATATATATATATATATATATATACCATTGATTCCATGGTGCTGTACATGAGAAGGGGTTACATACATATTACAAATATCACTTGCAGTAAACAAACTAGCAATGACAGACTGATACAGAGGGGCGAGGACCCTGCCCTTGTGGGCTTACATTCTACAGCAGGGGTCCCCAACCTGTGGCTCGCGGACCCATTAATTGTGGCTCGCGGCTGTCTGTCAGCTTGGTGAATTAGCTCCAGTTCTAGCAAACAGTTATGAAGAGCAAAACTGAAAATGATTAATTTTGTGAGCAGCCCTGCACAGAAGAGCAGATTTGGATGCACATATACTGGTCTTAGGGGTTTTGAGATGATTTATGTATGGTACGCTGGAGACAAGATGACACCACCTGTCAGAGGAGATGTATGAAGCTGGATGTGACAGTGTCTTGGGAGTGCTTTATAGGAGAAGAATGAATGGGGGTATTGTGGGAACCTCTGGATCTTAGTATACTGCTTTGGCGTGATTTTTGTGGAAAAGCTTTGGTTAACTATTATGCCTGTAATGGGGGCTTTGGTTGCCACCATTGTGAGGGGGTGGGAACTGAATGTGGCTCGCGACCCTCTCTCAGAGCTGAATGTGGCTCTCAAGGCCAGAAACGTTGGGGACCTCTGTTCTACAGGATTATGGGGAACGAGACAGTAGGTTGGGGGATGGCGGCAGCTCCGGTGGTGTTGATGAGGCAGCAGGGTCAGTGCAGGCTGTAGGCTTTCTTGAAGAGTTAGATTTTCAGTTTCCATATGAAGGATCCGAATGTGGTTGATGGTCGGACGTGTTGGGGCACAGAATTCCAGAGGATGGGGGACATTCTGAAGTCTTGGAGGCGGTTGAATGAGGAGCTAATAAGTGTGGAGGAGAGAAGGAGGTCTTGGGAGGACCGGAGATTACGTGAGGGAAGATATCGGGAGATTAGTTCAGAGATATATGGAGGAGACAGGTTATGGATGGCTTTGTAGGTCAGTATTAGCAATTTGAACTGGATATGCAGAGGGAATGGGAGCCAGTGAAGGGATTTGCAGAAGGGAGAAGCGGAGAAGTAGCGAGGTGAGAGATGAATTAGTCGGGCAGCAGAGTTAAGGATGGACTGGAGAGGTGCAAGGGTGTTGGCAGGGAGGCCGAAGAAAAGGATGTTGCAGTAGTCGAGGCGGTTGATGAGGGCATGCACAAGCATTTTAGTAGATTGACGGTTGAGGAAAGGACGGATTCTGGAGATATGTTTGAGCTGGAGGCGACAGGAGGTGGAACGAGCTTGGATGTGCGGTTTGAAGGACAGAGCAGAGTCAATGATTACTCCGAGGCAGTGGACTTCCGGTACGGGGGAAAGCATGATGTCACTAATGGTGATAGATAGATCAGGTAAGGAAGATCTGTGATAAGTGGATGAGATTCAGATCCACATTGAGTTTGAGGAAGCGAGAGGAGAAAAAGGATTTTTGTGGATATTGTCCGTGCTGCTTAGTCGTCTTGCACAGATATTCTCCTTTAAATATATCAATAGAAAACGTGCATCCAGATTGTAGTGGAGTTCTTGTTCAAATGCTTCCTTGAGGCTGCAAAAAATATACGGTATGTATGTATATGTGTGTATGTGTATCTACTATATAATTGTCTAAGGGTCACTTCTGTCTTTCTGTCTGTCTTTCTGTCTGTCACGGATATTCATTGGTCGTGGCCTCTGTCTGTCATGGAATCCAAGTCGCTGATTGGTCGCGCCAGCTGCCTGTCATGGCTGCCGCGACCAATCAGCGATGGCCACAGTCCAATTAGTCCCTCCCCTGCAGTCAGCGCCCGGCGCCCGCTCCATACTCCCCACAGTCACCGCTCACACAGGTTTAATGCCAGCGGTAACGGACCACGTTATGCCGCGGGTAACTCACTCCGTTACCGCCGCTATTAACCCTGTGTGACCAAGTTTTTACTATTGATGCTGCCTATGCAGCATCAATAGTAAAAACATCTAATGTTAAAAATGATTAAAAAAAATAAAAAATTATATACTCACCTTTTGCGACGCTCCGGTTACCGCTCCATGCAAGCGGCAGGTTCCGGTGCCAAGGATAATATGGGAGAACGACCTGCCATGACGTCACGGTCATGTGACCACGTCGTCCTCACGGGCCCTGCGCGAGAAGGATCTGCCATGACGTCACGGTCATGTGACCGCGACGTCATGGCAGGTCCTTCTCGTGCAGGCGCGCAGGGCCTGTGATGACGTCGCGGTTACATGACCATGACGTCATGGCAGTTCCTTCGCGCGCAGGGCCTGTGATGACGTCGCGGTCACATGACCGTGACGTCATGGCAGGTCCTTCTCCCATACTATGTGACCACGACGTCGTCATCACAGGTCCTGCACGAGGACCTGCCATGACATCACGGTCATGTGACCGAACTACAATGGGCCCTTGGAAGGTGAGTATATGTTTATTTTTTAACCTGTGACATACGTGGCTGGGCAATATACTACGTGGGCTGTGCAATATACTATGTGGGTATGCATATTCTAGAATACCCGATGCGTTATAATCGGGCCACCATCTAATTGTGTAATAATTGACTATTTCTATTCGTTGTTTTCCCCTTTGATATTATGCTGTAAGCATCAAATTTATATCTGTTAGTCAAGTTCCTGAGTCCTGATTCTGCGCGGTTGCATCCTCATACCTGTTTACACTCACCCAGTCACTGCCGATTTGAGAACAGGAAAGCAGTGCACTGTATGATGATGGCAGCACGAACGTGTAGTATGGGGAGCTGTAATAATTATATATGAGTAAGTATCTCAACCATGCCCAAAACACATTTGTAAAGATAAAGTGGACCATCCCTCTAACTTCATACAATGTACTTAGGTTGTACCGCCATTATGTGCGAAGACCCAAGTCTCCAGACAGCATTTTATAGATCTCCAGGATACAAATCCTCACCATACTTTTATTCCCATCATTCTGGTACAGGTTGATCTTAGTATCATCTGTCCAAAGCATGCTTTTTCAGAACGAGGTTGTGTTCTTTAGATTTTTTTTTGGCAAAGTCGTTTCTGGCCTATTTTTTACAGATTAATGGTTTGCACATTGTGGTGAACCCTCTGTATGTGCTCTCATGAAGTCTTCTCTTTATGGAGGAGTTAGACACCGAAATCCTTCCAGTACTTGGGTGGATACTGTAAAGGGGCTTTTCTTCACCATGGAAAGGATTCTGCGCTCATCAACCACTTATCTTCTGTGGACATCCATGCCTTTTTGGAGTTCCCAAGTTCAATAGTGAACACTTTCTTCTGCAGAATATACCAAACTGTTGATTTGGATACTCCTAACATTTCTGCTCTCTAATGGATTACTTGTTTTTCAAGATGGTTCTATAAATCAATATACGGGTTTAAAGAGCTAAAATTTGTAACGCACAAAATCTATTGCACAGATCCAGCATTAGCCAATACTTTAGGAAATGGCCTCTTACAATACAATGGAAAAATATCACCGATTATAGTCAGGCGGCTCCTTTTTTCCAATATGTATTTTTTGTTATCCTTTCGGTGAGTAATAGAATTTCACTTTCCATTATTTTCTTTTTATAAACCAATGTTTGTACTGTTTGAATGGAAAAATACAAACCTTTCCAAATGGAAATTAAAAAAAGCTGACCATGAGTCTGGATGTCCGCTAAATGCTCACCAGCTATTCTTCTGGAAACTCCATAAACCTATACGCTTTGCTCAGCAGTGCAATCATTTCTTAGTTACTTTACCTTTTTTCTTTGCAGCAGATTTAATACGTCTCCCACATTGTGCCACTTGAACACGAAAAACCGACTTGTGAATTAGTCCGAATATTGCCCATGTTTTTCACAGCATTTGTTTGTACCTTTGACTGTCAGTGGTGTGGTTTACATTTGAAACCAGGTAAATGTAGCAGCCTCACCAATCTCTGTATTCCAGGCAGTAGCAGCTTAATAAGCAGTTTAAGAGATTTCAAAGAAATACACCTCTGTTCAGCTCCAAACAAAACTCTACAACTCCACTCTGCTGAGCTAACCCAGCTGCTGTTAGGTCTGAAATACCCGGGCTGGAGCATGGGACAATGGGACGACCGTTCCGACACACTCTTTTGGGCACTCCTAAATCTCGGATCCAAAATCCAGTCTAATTAAAACCCTCTCAGTAACCAAGTGTTGCTGGCACAGACTTTACATTACTGAGGCCAACCACCTCAGTGACAAAACCAGGACCTTTCCTTCCCTCAAAAAAAAATAAAAAATAAAATATATATATATATTTTATTAGATGGTGGCCCGATTCTAACGCATTGGGTAGTTACCCGCGGCATAACGCGGTCAGTTACCGCTGGCATTAACCCTGTGTCAGCGGTGACTGCGGGGAGTATGGACCGGGCGCTGACTACAGGGGAGGGACTAATCGGACTGGGGCCGTCGCTGATTGGTCGCGGCAGCCATGGCAGGCAGCTGGCGAGACCAATCAGCGACTTGGATTCCACGACAGACCGAGGCCGCGACCAATAAATATCCCTGACAGACAGACAGACAGAAGGACAGAAAGACGGAAGTGACCCTTAGACAATTATATAGTAGATGAGAATACAGCAATTTGTATATACTGATTATTAACACAATTTTGTTCACGCACCATTGTTCTGTTAAAACAACACTAGTTAAAAGTGAATGACTAGTATTGTCAGGGGTATCGTAGGCCTACCTCGACCAAAAAGGCGTTGTGTTACTATTGGGCCCGTCACCGTTGTTACTCTTAGGCAATACGAACCGTCGTACTCGTACAGGCTTCAACGGAAGTCTACAATGCTATACAAGTCTGTTATCCGTCAGTCACTTTGCACACCTTTGTGCTGGCTGCCAACTCTTACATCTTACACATCCCCGATCCGTTTTCTGCAGGCCTAGTAGCCTCTCTCAGCCCTGGCAGTGCGTACACTTCTCGGGTCTCCAAAGCTGTTGTCTGTAGTCTCCGATTCTGGTCACTCTATTCCTCCCTCGGATCTGGTCACTCTATTCCTCCCTCGGATCTGGTCACTCTATTCCTCCCTCGGATCTGGTCACTCTATTCCTCCCTCGGATCTAGTAACTCCATTCCTCACTTGGATCTGGTCACTCCATTCCTCACTTGGATCTGGTTACTCAAGGAGGTGGCTATATCAACAGCACTGCACCTCACGTCCGTACCGGCATAGGTCCAGGCGCCGACTACCCCTCTTCTTTGCCCTCTTGAGCCCTTTATAATTAATCACTGGGCCACAGCTGTCACCTGACCTGGTGTCCCCTCCAATCTCTTCCCCCTTAGGAACCATGTATTTCACTCTACAATTCCTGCTGATGCAGTTCTTGCTACCCTCTCTTGCCCTGCAACATTTGACCATCAAATGGCAGAGCCTGCTTGCCAACACTCTAGTAGACCTCAAGCTGTGGAAATCTCTCATTTGTTAATTTAATTACAGGAACATGTACCCAAACCTGTCTGTCAACTTGCTCCCGCAGAAAATCAGCTTTCCCATTCTTATATTCTCCTAGCTTCAATTTGAGAAGGCTGATGGACCGATCTAGTCACATGCTCCTGTTATGATTTGGTGGCCTAGGAGCAGCATGAGACGGACTCTGGAGAAGGTGGACCCTGTACTGACCGCAAACCCTGAACCTAGCAGCGCAACTAGAAGTAGCCGTGGGGGGTTCCTAACACTCTTTAGACCCCTCGGCACAGCCTAAGATCTAACTTCCCCTAAAGACAGGTTTCCTGTTTCTATCTTGCCTCAGAGAAAATCCCCAAAGGATAGATAGACCCCCACAAATATTGACTGTGAGAGGAGAGGGAAATAACATACGCAGATATGAAATCAGATTTTAGCATAGGAGACCATACTAGCTAAAAAGAAAGAATAGAACAGAGTACTGTGTGGTCAGTATAAAAACACTAGAAAATATCCACCACAGAAAATACGAATCACCACATCTGACTAAAGACATGGGGGGTATATCTGCATCTCCAGAGACACAGCTTGGCTGCAAAAAATCCTTCACAGACAAAGCTGGACAAGACAAAAACATGAATATGCACAGAACTATAAGGTCCACAGCAGGTGGACAGCAAAAACAAAGCCAGGACTTATCTTTGTAGAAAAGCACAGCAAACTGGAGAGACCAGCAGGGAAGTGAATCCTCCAAAAACAATGGACAACTGGCAGAGACTAAAGAGTTCTGCAAGGCTATATACCCCAGTCAGTTTTGCAATTAGTAGATACACCTGTCCAATCCTGCAGTCCAGGCACAACTGCATTACCCTCTACAACCACCGGAGGGAGCCCAAAAGCTGAATTCACAACATGCTCCTCAGTGACCTGCCATTTTTTAGTCGCTATGTGGAATGCTGCCCTAGCAATAACTGTGTGTATGTATGTATGTATATATATATATATATATATATATATATATATATATATATATATATATATACATACAGTGGGGCAAAAAAGTATTTAGTCAGTCAGCAATAGTGCAAGTTCCACCACTTAAAAAGATGAGAGGCGTCTGTAATTTACATCATAGGTAGACCTCAACTATAGGAGACAAACTGAGAAAAAAAAATCCAGAAAATCACATTGTCTGTTTTTTTAACATTTTATTTGCATATTATGGTGGAAAATAAGTATTTGGTCAGAAACAAAATTTCATCTCAATACTTTGTAATATATCCTTTGTTGGCAATGACAGAGGTCAAACGTTTTCTGTAAGTCTTCACAAGGTTGCCACACACTGTTGTTGGTATGTTGGCCCATTCTTCCATGCAGATCTCCTCTAGAGCAGTGATGTTTTTGGCTTTTCGCTTGGCAACACGGACTTTCAACTCCCTCCAAAGGTTTTCTATAGGGTTGAGATCTGGAGACTGGCTAGGCCACTCCAGGACCTTGAAATGCTTCTTACGAAGCCACTCCTTCGTTGCCCTGGCGGTGTGCTTTGGATCATTGTCATGTTGAAAGACCCAGCCACGTTTCATCTTCAATGCCCTTGCTGATGGAAGGAGGTTTGCACTCAAAATCTCACGATACATGGCCCCATTCATTCTTTCATGTACCCGGATCAGTCGTCCTGGCCCCTTTGCAGAGAAACAGCCCCAAAGCATGATGTTTCCACCACCATGCTTTACAGTAGGTATGGTGTTTGATGGATGCAACTCAGTATTCTTTTTCCTCCAAACACAACAAGTTGTGTTTCTACCAAACAGTTCCAGTTTGGTTTCATCAGACCATAGGACATTCTCCCAAAACTCCTCTGGATCATCCAAATGCTCTCTAGCAAGCTTCAGATGGGCCCGGACATGTACTGGCTTAAGCAGTGGGACACGTCTGGCACTGCAGGATCTGAGTCCATGGTGGCGTAGTGTGTTACTTATGGTAGGCCTTGTTACATTGGTCCCAGCTCTCTGCAGTTCATTCACTAGGTCCCCCCGCGTGATTCTGGGATTTTTGCTCACCGTTCTTGTGATCATTCTGACCCCACGGGGTGGGATTTTGCGTGGAGCCCCAGATCGAGGGAGATTATCAGTGGTCTTGTATGTCTTCCATTTTCTAATTATTGCTCCCACTGTTGATTTCTTCACTCCAAGCTGGTTGGCTATTGCAGATTCAGTCTTCCCAGCCTGGTACAGGGTTACAATTTTGTTTCTGGTGTCCTTTGACAGCTCTTTGGTCTTCACCATAGTGGAGTTTGGAGTCAGACTGTTTGAGGGTGTGCACAGGTGTCTTTTTATACTGATAACAAGTTTAAACAGGTGCCATTACTACAGGTAATGAGTGGAGGAAAGAGGAGACTCTTAAAGAAGAAGTTACAGGTCTGTGAGAGCCAGAAATCTTGATTGTTTGTTTCTGACCAAATACTTATTTTCCACCATAATATGCAAATAAATTGTTAAAAAAACAGACAATGTGATTTTCTGGATTTTTTTTTCTCAGTTTGTCTCCCATAGTTGAGGTCTACCTATGATGTAAATTACAGACGCCTCTCATCTTTTTAAGTGGTGGAACTTGCACTATTGCTGACTGACTAAATACTTTTTTGCCCCACTGTGTATATATATATATATATATATATATATATATATATATATATATATATATATATATATATATATATATATATATATATATATATATATATATATATATATATTCGGAAGTGTCAAAAAGTCGTTTCTCCCAATACATTTGGTAAACTAAAGATAAAGTGGACAGCCCCTTTGAGTAGCTGAACTGGTCCTCCTTGAGAATACATTCTACAGTCCACTTATAGAGCTGGATGGTTCATCCACAGACCGCATCGCTATGCCGCATCGCTATGCTACAGTATATGGGGCCTTGATGGTACGGTAGATATAACACCAGCTCTCAGTAGATACGGTTCCTATGGTGGAAAGCTGACAAGGACAATATATTCAAAGATCTTTGAAAGTCTTCCGACGTTGAATACAATAATTTGCATAGAAAGGAAAGAATGGGGTCAAAGAATTTGAGATGTCTCCTAATTGCCATCTTCTTTTCTAGCACAGTCTATATACTATACGGCACTCCCATCTATCTACCCTTACATAGGGTGTATGTGCGTCAGTAACTGAAGTGGCTCCTATTGAAGGTGACTCCATTATAGAGAAGAATGACGATACCAAAGGGTTAAAGTGGAGAATGTACAGAAAGTAATGCGGCTGCTGGAGAACCCGCTGTAGATCCTGTTATGAATCCCTATGACTGAATACATTAATCACACCGGTAGAGAGGACTGTGCCACGCTCACATACCGTCCTCACCCTGGTGGGTAGAGGAGCTGCCATTCCCAGTGGGGCTTCATTTCATGCCCATTCTTAAAAATCATTTTTAATGAGCAGTATCATTGTGTAGGGAATATACATTTACATTTCCCAGCTGCTCATTTAGCTGCGTATAAATGTTTCATTATCCATCACATATAATGCGAAAATTTCCACACAACAAAATGGTGATTGTGTCTCCTCTCACTCATGTAGACGTGATTGGAATGACTCTTTTACACCAGTTTTACTGCTTTGTGGGCATGAAGCGATGTAAAGTGCTCTGTCTGCTCCCGTTAGTCACCATTAGTGATGAGCTCACGTGCTGGGATAAGGTGTTATCTGGGCATGGTCGGGGGCTAAACGAGTGCTCTGCGTGCTCGAAAAAAAGAAGTTTGAGTCCCTGTGGCTGCTTGTCTCACGGCTGTTCGACAGCCGCAACACATGCAGGGATTGCCTGTTCGTTAGTCAATCCCTGCATGCGTAGCAGCTGTCGAACAGCCGCGAGACATGCAGCCGCGGGGACTCGTACATATTTTTAGAGCACGCAGAAGACACTTGGTTAGTACATGAGCATGCTGAGATGACACCTTATCTGAGCACGTTCGCTCATCATCACTTGTTACCATATATGCCAATCTGGCTATAGAAAAAAAAAAATTAAAATAAAAAAATAAAAAAAATAAATCCACAAGCAATATAAATCCTTTTAATTTATTATGCTATGGATTTGAAAATTTCAAAATGCTAATATATGCAGTACGTGTCAAGTTTTGACACACCTGTTCATGCGCTCTGCCGTGCATCATTTTCGGGCGTTTATGCCTCCTGGAGGTGGATAGTCGGGTGCCGTTTATTACGTCTGAGTGTCTGCCTCCAGTAGGCATACACGCTCGAAAATTATGCACCGTTATAGTGTATGGCCCCTTCACATGCGTCCGAATCCCGTTTTGCTGGGGGGGCTCAATAGCCAACGAACGGGTGCCGGAACACCATGTGAAAACCTATATGGTAATTTAGGCTACTTTCACACTAGCGTTAACTGCAATCCGTCACAATGCGTCGTTTTGCAGAAAAAAACGCATCCTGCAAAAGTGCTTGCAGGATGCGTTTTTTCCCCATAGACTTGTATTGACGACGCATTGCGACGGATTGCCACACGTCGCATCCGTCGTGCGACGGATGCGTCGTGCTTTGGCGGACCGTCGGGAGCAAAAAACGCTACATGTAACGTTTTTTGCTGCCGACGGACCGCTTTTTCCGACCGCGCATGCGCGGCCGGAACTCCTCCCCCACCTCCCCGCACCTCACAATGGGGCAGCGGATGCGATGAAAATCTGCATCCGCTGCACCCGTTGTGCGGCGCTTACAACGCTAGCGTCGGTAACCTCGGCCCGACGCACTGCGACGGGCTGAGCCCGACGCTAGTGTGAAAGAAGCCTAAACTGTATGCAGTAAGTTCCCTCTAGTGGCGGCTAATTTGTAGTCAGTTTGTTAAATCCAGGGTAAAAAAAAAATCACTTTATCCCAAATTTAAAAAAATGGTGAGCCAATTATTTTTGGCCCTATTTGCAACTGTTTTAGTTGCCAATTGGAATATAATTTCCTTTTCATACATAAAGTATGAATATTTGGTAAAAATGCATGCTTCCATAAAATATGCTTCCTGTTTTTTTTTTTTTTTTTTACCAGGCAATCCATTATTAGAATTCACATTTACACACACAGACGCCTTTTGAAGACTAAATCAATGTTCAAGAGAATGCATGCTGTTGATGGTCTGGCTAAAATTGATCATTGGTATCCTCCATGGATATGAGTTCAGCATAGGAATTGACTGTCTGCTCTGAATGGCTGCGGCAGGTGTTTTCATTTTTTATTCTATGTATATTTTCAATAACTTGGGTTAATATATGGATTCATGACTAGGACAGGCTTAGGCTTGTAGTAGCCAACATATAGTAAAGTGTTATTCCATATTCGTAGATGGATATTGTCGGATAGTGCTTGTATTATATATAATAAAATATATATATTTGCCATTTACTTCTTACTAAAATTTGCAGCTGTTCTTGAGATATTAACACTTTTTTCTTTTGGTCACAGCTTGTTGCCTTGGAGACCGACCACTGCTGCAATCTAGCTTGAAAGCTGTGCTCTGAAGCTCGCCAGGGTCAGGAGGTAATGGCATGTTTCAGCAGTCCTGGCTGGATTCAGAGCAGCATTTACAAGCTCAATAGAAAAGCACTTGAAAGCACGCTACTCATGTTCTGCGGTCTAGCAGTGGTGGTCGGTCTCTCTGGCAACTAGGTGTAAACAAAAAAAAAGTGTTTACCTCAGGAATGGCTTTAAATTTTAATAAGCAGTTAATTGCAAAGTTGCTTGTCGTTACAAGCACTAAGCAACAATACCTATTTTTGAAGCTTGGAATAAATCCTTTAATGCTTGACTATTCTTGAGGCCTCAACTCAAGATTTGTGGCCTTAATGACCAAACTAAATTTCAGTCCCAAGTTTGCTCAGTGTGTGAACTGGCAATGCCTGAGGATATAAACTAATGAGAAAAAATTCCTCTGTGGGGAAAAAAGATGGATATTTTTGTTTTAGTTTGTTTTAGTTTGGTCTGCGGTGTTCTTCCAGATCAAGGCCTCATATATCAAATCTCTAGAAGTGAGGCTGGCGTCACGCTACCGTGTTTTATGAACGTAAGAGGGGTGCTGAAAATACGGATTGCATAAGGTACAATGCATCTCTATGGCCCAGCTCCTATCTGCCGTATTTTACTGATCCGTATTATACGGGCTTCTACGGACGTAGAAAATCGCAGCATGCTGCGTTTGTCACCGTATTGCGCAAAAAAAATCGCCAATGAAAGTCTATGGGGGCCAGAAAAATACGGATTACACACGGACCAGCAGTGTGACTTGCGAGAAATACGCAGCGGTGTTAGAGAGAAAAGCCGGCAATTCAGTGCGGTGTATAGTAAAATCACACTGAAAGCTTACAATAGAATAGGTAGAATAAATGTGGACACATAGAATAGGTGTGTATATGTATATATGTGTGTGTGTATATACAGTGGGGCAAAAAAGTATTTAGTCAGTCAGCAATAGTGCAAGTTCCACCACTTAAAAAGATGAGAGGCGTCTGTAATTTACATCATAGGTAGACCTCAACTATGGGAGACAAACTGAGAAATAAAAATCCAGAAAATCACATTGTCTGTTTTTTTAACAATTTATTTGCATATTATGGTGGAAAATAAGTATTTGGTCAGAAACAAACAATCAAGATTTCTGGCTCTCACAGACCTGTAACTTCCTCTTTAAGAGTCTCCTCTTTCCTCCACTCATTACCTGTAGTAATGGCACCTGTTTAAACTTGTTATCAGTATAAAAAGACACCTGTGCACACCCTCAAACAGTCTGACTCCAAACTCCACTATGGTGAAGACCAAAGAGCTGTCAAAGGACACCAGAAACAAAATTGTAGCCCTGCACCAGGCTGGGAAGACTGAATCTGCAATAGCCAACCAGCTTGGAGTGAAGAAATCAACAGTGGGAGCAATAATTAGAAAATGGAAGACATACAAGACCACTGATAATCTCCCTCGATCTGGGGCTCCACGCAAAATCCTACCCTGTGGGGTCAGAATGATCACAAGAACGGTGAGCAAAAATCCCAGAACCACGCGGGGGGAACTAGTGAATGAACTGCAGAGAGCTGGGACCAATGTAACAAGGCCTACCATAAGTAACACACTACGCCACCATGGACTCAGATCCTGCAGTGCCAGACGTGTCCCAATGCTTAAGCCAGTATATGTCCGGGCCCGTCTGAAGTTTGCTAGAGAGCATTTGGATGATCCAGAGGAGTTTTGGGAGAATGTTCTATGGTCTGATGAAACCAAACTGGAACTGTTTGGAAGAAACACAACTTGTCGTGTTTGGAGGAAAAAGAATACTGAGTTGCATCCATCAAACACCATACCTACTGTAAAGCATGGTGGTGGAAACATCATGCTTTGGGGCTGTTTCTCTGCAAAGGGGCTAGGACGACTGATCCGGGTACATGAAAGAATGAATGGGGCCATGTATCGTGAGATTTTGAGTGCAAACCTCCTTCCATCAGCAAGGGCATTGAAGATGAAACGTGGCTGGGTCTTTCAACATGACAATGATCCAAAGCAAACCGCCAGGGCAACGAAGGAGTGGCTTCGTAAGAAACATTTCAAGGTCCTGGAGTGGCCTAGCCAGTCTCCAGATCTCAACCCTATAGAAAACCTTTGGAGGGAGTTGAAAGTCCGTGTTGCCAAGCGAAAAAGCCAAAAACATCACTGCTCTAGAGGAGATCTGCATGGAGGAATGGGCCAACATACCAACAACAGTGTGTGGCAACCTTGTGAAGACTTACAGAAAACGTTTGACCTCTGTCATTGCCAACAAAGGATATATTACAAAGTATTGAGATGAAATTTTGTTTCTGACCAAATACTTATTTTCCACCATAATATGCAAATAAAATGTTAAAAAAACAGACAATGTGATTTTCTGGATTTTTTTTCTCAGTTTGTATCCCATAGTTGAGGTCTACCTATGATGTAAATTACAGACGCCTCTCATCTTTTTAAGTGGTGGAACTTGCACTATTGCTGACTGACTAAATACTTTTTTGCCCCACTGTATATATATATATATATATATATATATATATATATATATATATATATATATATATATATATATATATATATATATATATATATATATTAATATCTCATCCAGCGTGAGATGGCTTAAAAGCCATCTCCTTCCAAAACCCGACATGATATCAGACATGGTTTACATACAGTAAACCATCTCATATCCCATTTTTTTTGCATATTACACACTACTAATGTCAGTAGTGTGTATGTGCAAAATTTGGGCGCTCTAGCTATTAAATTAAAGGATTAAATGGCGGAAAAAATTGGCGTGGACTCCCGTGCAATTTTCTCCGCCAGAGTAGTAAAGCCAGTGACTGAGGGCAGATATTAATAGCCTGGAGAGGGTCCACGGTTATTGCCCCCCCCATGGCTAAAAACATCTGCCCCCAGCCACCCCAGAAAAGGCACATCTGGAAGATGCTCCTATTCTGGCACTTGGCCACTCTCTTCCCATTCCCGTGTAGCGGTGGGATATGGGGTAATGAAGGGTTAATGTCAGCTTGCTATTGTAAGGTGACATTAAGCCAGATTAATAATGGAGAGGTGTCAATTATGATACCTATCCATTATTAATCCAATAGTCTGAATTGGTTAAAAAAAACACAAACGCATTATTAAAAAGTCTTTTAATGAAATAAAAACGCAGGTTGTTTGAATATTTTATTATCCTGGTAATCCACCTGAAGACCCTCGCTCTGTAACAAAGAAAAAATAATAAACCAACAATATACATACCTTCTGATGATCTGTCACGTCCCATGATGTAAATCCATCTGAAGGGGTTAATTTTTTTTACAGGCAGGAGCTCTGCTATAATGCAGCTATGCTCCTGATTGTAAAACCCCAGGGAATGAATGTATAGTAGGTCAATGACCTGTAGTTACCTTCATTCGCGGTGATGCGTCCTCTGCTGGATGTCCCTCGAGCGTGGAAAAAAATCAGAAAAGTTCCCAGGCTCGAGTTCATATGAGGACAACCAGCAGAGGGCGCATCACCGCAAATTGCACCCTTTTTTTGCAATTTCACCGCACTTGGAATTTTTTACCTAAGTGGTGAAAAAAAATTCCAAACTTTGCTTTAAAAAAAACAAAACGCCATTTTCCGATACTCATAGCGTCTCCATTTTTCATGATCTGGGGTCGGGTGAGGGCTTATTTTTTGTGTGCCGAGATGACATTTTTAATGATAACATTTTGGTGCAGATACGTTCTTTTGATCGCCTGTTATTGCATTTTAATGCAATGTCGCGACCCAAAAAAACGTAATTCTGGCGTTTCAAATTTTTTTCTCGCTACGCCGTTTTGCGATCAGGTAAATGCTTTTTTTAATTGATAGATCGGGCGATTCTGAACGCGGTGATACCAAATATGTGTAGATTTAATTTTTTTTTTATTGATTTATTTTGATTGGGGCGAAAGGGGGGTGATTTAAACTTTTATAATTTTTTTTTTTTACTTTTGCCATGCTTCAATAGCCTCCATGGGAGGCTAGAAGCAGGCACACCGCGATCGCCTCTGCTACATAGCAGCGATCTGATGTTCGCTGCTATGTAGCAGAAAATCAGGTGTGCTGTAAGCACCGACCACAGGGTGGCGCTCACAGCTACCGGCGATCAGTAACCATAGAGGTCTCAAGGACCTCTATGGTTACAATGTACAAGCATCGCCAACCTCCGATCATGTGACGGGGGTCGGCGATGCCGTCATTTCCGGCCGCCCGGCCGGATGTGGTAGTTAAATGCCGCTGTCTGCGTTTGACAGCGGCATTTAACTAGTGAATAGGTGCGGGCAGATCACGATTCTGCCCGCGCCTATTGTGGGCACATGTCAGCTGTTCAAAACAGCTGACATGTCCTGGCTTTGATGCGGGCTCACCGCCGGAGCCCGCATCAAAGAGGGGCTTTTGACCTCGGACGTACTATCTCGTCCGAGGTCAGAAAGGGGTTAAACCTCCTAAAATGCTAACAAAATAAAATAACATTTTACATATGGTGCTGATGTAAAGCAGACATGAGGGAAATGTTATTTATTAATATTTTGCTGTGGTATGACTATCTGGATTAAAGGAATGATCATTCAAAGTTTAAAAATTTCTATTTTTTTTTAACATTTTTCTCAAATTTCTGATATTTTTTATAAATAAACACAAAACATATTGACCTAAATTTACCATTGTCATAAAGTATAATATGTCCCGAAAAAAACAATCTCAAAATCACTGGGATTTGTTGAAGCGTTCCAGAGTTATTACTACATAAAGTGACACTGGTCAGATTTCAAAAATTTGGCTCCGTCACTAAGGGTTAGATACACACTAATAGTTCCAAATGTGTTCTCTGGAATACACAATTGTTCTATATAAACCAGAAATAAAAATGATTCTGCATAAAATTGGAATAGCCGATCTCTGTAGGGCAGGGGTGGACTTACCATTAGTACAACCAGTGTCGGGGCCCAAGAGGTGAGGGGGTCTTCGTCGACTTCCAAAGGGGCAAGCATCTTCTGCCACAGACGCAACATCATACTGTACGGGGCCCATATACTGTTCTCGCAACTGGGCCCTCTTATGTGTTTGCTCCTACTATAGGGTGTATTATAATGACTTCATACAACTCCAAGCTTGTATGGAGCCATAATACAGCCAGGAACAAGAACACTTGGATTTGGGCTACATGGTGACGTGCCGTGCGACACTGAAATAATCATTCTGCCAAAAGTTTAGTCTTTTGGACTGTTTTTAAGAATTTCATTTTATAGTCCCTTGAAGATTTTGAGCGATTTGCGAAAAGTCATCTGGAGAACGTGGGTGAGACTTATCCTACGCAGGGTCCTTATCAGAGAGAATACCTAGAACAAGAGGGTGTGGGTTTCCCTTCCTAAGAAGCAGGTGTCACTTTTCAGTTCCTGATATTAATGCTGTCTAGCAGCTTGCAGGTTGCTTCTGTTGGCCATGTAATCAATGCACTTGTCTGATTCCATCAGCCTCTCCATCCATTATTTGCTGCAGAGTCTGACAGCCGCTGGGAAGATGGGGACCAAACTGAGCGTTGGGCAAACAGCTGCTGTAAAAAAAAAAAAAAAAAAATGAACATGGGTTGAAATTACTGTAGGAATCCAGTCTCTGTGATATATAGATGTGTCTGTAGGGCTGATGTGCACCTTTTTAAGATAAATCCCAATTTAATTTTATTTTCATTACTCTCCATCCCATAACCAAGGTAAAGACTAAACATTATTCATTTTTAATTAAATTTGCCAATATAGTTACAATGAGACCAATGCGCCCAATGGTGCAGCATATAGGGCCGGTTTGTAGATGTAGACAACTTATGTCTTGTATTTATTCCTCTCTTCTTTTTTTTTTTTCCTTCTCTATTATATGCAATGACGCACTCTGTAGATTTCAGAGATAAAGATTGCATTTATATTTTATTTTTTGTATTTTTTATGTGGCTACAGTAATATCGAAGATGTCAAGATGCTTGAAGTGTTTCCAACCTCAGAGATGATGAACTCTAAATTTGTGATGTTAAATGTGATTTCTTTCTATGTCTTGCTTTCCCGCCTTGTATCCGCCGTTTATCTGAGATGCTGGGAATACTGTGGCTGGAATATCTTTTCTTTGCTCACCGTCCTGCTCTTCAGTAAACTAACCCCTTGACAAGTCTGCTGTCAGCCCTGACACATTGCAGAATAAGATTGGTCTTATTAGACTGGAGACCGTCCCTGGGGTAATCGGGGGAGTTCAAGGTTGTTTTCTGTTAAAGAATCTGAAAAGTGATTTGTCTTGGACGCTAAAAGTTGGCCACTATTAAACCTTTAGATTGTTATGTCTACCATTTCCTTGCCAGTCTTATCAGTATTCTAGTATTGCACGTAGCAGATGACAAGTTATCTGGTGTTTTTGTTTTGTTTTTTTGTTTTTTTTTTATAAATTTTAATTTACACTTTTGTCTTAACCATAAATTAATCAAAACGTCTTGACTTAAAGGGGTTGTCTACTACTTGGACAACGCCTTCTCAATCACTTAAATAATAACACCTATACTCTCCTCTGGGGCCGGCACCGTTCCGGTGCTATAATCACTGGCTCTCCCAGTCTATGTCATGCCATCCCTGCAGCCGATCAACGGCCACTTCACTCTCCCTTCTGTTGGACGTAATTGGCATCCGGAGAAAATGATAACTTTGGCTGCTCACAATCTCCCGATGTCTGATTTGTCCACAGGATGGAACATTAAAGTGGCTGCTATTTATCCAAACAGATGGCGTGACATGGTTATACCCAGGAGAGCCGGTGTCAACACCGCTAGAATGGCACCTGCACCGGAGGTGAGTACAGGTATTACTTTACTTGGGGTAAACCTAGTGATTGGGAAGTGGTTGTCTGTAGTGGAAAACCCCTTAAACCCACTATGAACTTTAGATGGCTGGCAGCTATGTCACCCATCTTTCTGTGGCACAGGAGCGCTCACTCAGCTGAGCGATCCTATGTTCCTTGAGAAAGCCTCCGCCAGAGATGTCTGCCAGAGGCTAATCTAATGTTCGAGGACCCACATACAAATTACTGTCAGCCAATCGCATTGATATCTGAAGGTTCAGATGATGTTGGCTTAATGTTTAAGGGGCCCTTTGAAGTCCCCATACCCATTAGAGACAAGTGGGCTGAACTTGCTAACTTTAGCGGGATGGCAAACTAATGTGTGTGGGGGCTTCCAAACTTCCCAAAAGATTATGCTGGGGGAAAAGAAGTATCAGGCTTTGTGAATGTAAATTCACGATCCTTTTTGTTTTTTTAGGAGAGCTCGTTTGCTGCCAGATGTTTCTGGCTCTAGTTTACTCCCCTCTCCCCACTGAACATGCTCATGGCAAACTTGTCTTATGATTTTAACAAAAGTTGTGTAATGCTCTATTTCTCCTCTGGGGGTGCTGCAGGGAAATTAAACACTTCACTTTCTATTTTTTTTTTTTTTCTCTGAAAATGACAACTCCTATCTTTTTTGGCAAAAATACTTCTCGTTCAAATACCAAAAAGATCCACAAACTTACAATATTATTCTAAAGGGAATAGGAAAATGAATCGGCCCCCAAGACTGTTTGTACTTCTTTGTATTCCATTATTACGAAGCTTGCCATTGTTGGCCTTGCTTTTAACACTCACACATTATTTTTGTATTGTATTTTTTGCAGCAACTTTTGCAAATCTTAGATTGAGCCGCAATGTTTAACTGCCTAAATGAGACAGTATTGCTACGTTTAGACTTTTGGGAGGAGAGGGAGATCGATTATATATATATTTTTTTAAGTGAGACCTTTCCGCCTGATGAGGCGGTGGTTCCATTTTTAGCCGTGCTGTTAATTACATCAGCAGAGATTGCGTTCGAGTTCACAGCAGACTAATCAAAGCCTGTCGCCGTACTCGCTGGCAGGTTAGAGCCCAGGGATTTTTTTTATTGTCAGAAGGTGTTTAATCAGCCGCTGTCCATTTGCTAGGATGGTGTTGCTTGTTTTCTGCAGGAGCAGCATTTTAATTGATTGGAAAATATAGTTTGTTAAAGTGCGTGAAGCTGTGAAACTTTCTGATAAATTCATCCTTGTGACGAGTCGGGGACGCAGACCTGATTCATTGTTGTCTTTGCACCTTTTATTTCTGGAGTAAAAATGGTTCCAATTGTGACTTCTTTTTTTATTTGTGCGCCTCATTCATTATTTTAGTTGCGCCATTTTCTAAGATAACGTGACTTCGTCTTATTTTTCTGCTGTACTGGTTGTCCCATACTTTTGGTGGAATTTACGGTAACTCCAGTCCCCTACTGGAGTATAACATTGCATAGATAAAGTCTAACGTGCAACATTTTAAAGAATCATCTGAAGTTTTGTTTTTAAAAAAGGTGCAAAAGAATGTAAAAGATTAGGGGGAAAAAAATAACTTTTTTTTTTTTTTTTTTTTGTGTAAAATTCATTTACCCAAGTGTGCACTAATAAGAATATGGCAACAAAATCTACCAAGACAAAAGAAGCGTTTCTTAAATAAATACCAAAAAACGAAAATGATGGATCTGGAGCCATTATGTTTGTTGTCTCTGTATTTGCTTTGGCTAGGAGTTTAATCTACTGTTCCCTGGTATCCGCCAAAGGAGAGGCAATGGAATTATTTAATTCTGAACAGGTTCTAGACAATCAATCGTATTGAATTTCTTATTATGTGTCCATTTTTTTTTATTTTGGTGATTTGATATTTTATGTAGCAGCTACAGTATCGGTTCCAAAGTAGATGCAACATGCAGCACCTTGTGGCTTCCAGACTCGCTTATCTCCTGGAGAACAAAAAAGGTCGGCTGTTGGAAACCCAGTTTTTCTGATTCTTCTCTTTTTCCCAACATCATCTGTCTTGGGTGAGTTGGGTGGGGGGCCCCATACACATTAGGCTACTTTCACACATCAGGTTTTCACCGTCAGGCTCAATCCAGCTAATTTTGGAAAAAAACTGATCCGGCAAAAGATTCAGACTTGTGTTAGCGCCGGATTGCGCCAGATGGCCATACGTTTCGTCTGTTTCGGCAAAAATTTGTATTCCGGCGTCTGGAAAAAACATAAACAGTAACGTGTTTTTTTTGTCTGCAGCGGAAAACCGGACAGTGCTGGATCCGTCGCTTCTGGCTTTTTGCTAGAATGGAAGCCTATGGGCGCCGGAGCCGTCAAATGACGGATTCCGGTGCCGGATTCCATTTTTTTTTTAAACTGAGCATGCTCCAATTTCTTTTGGATCCAATTAGCTGGATCAGCTAGCCAGAGCCATTAAAAAAAAACGAATCCGTCACATCAGTTTTTCACAATCTGCGACGGATCTGTTTTTTTTTTTTTTTTTCAACATTCGATGGATTGTGCCTGACGGCAAAAACCTGATATGTGAAAATAGCCTTAGGCTGTTGAACAATCCAGTCAATGTCTGTATTCAGACAGCTTTTAATCCAAAGGGCTTGTAGCCTTTTAAAGGATCTATCCCATCAATCCAAGTCTCCTGCTTTATATCATAATATTGCTTCTCTCGTCAGCTAATCTGAAATTTTATTCTGTATCATGTTATGGCTTTAGCCCATCTTAGAGTGCTGCCAATATATATAATTGACTTTTGATGTTAAAAATATTGACCATTTATAAAAAGGTTAAATTGTGAAAAAATAGAGGAGCCGGAGCCAGAACCTTAACTCCACAGGTTGGGTTGCCGTTACATTTTGTATGTAATGTAGTAGAACCTGGGCATCCATTAGGAAACATGGAGCCTTCAGTACTATATAGAGATGGAGAGATATAATATCTATCTTGAGTTGGTACATTTCTATTCACTCCACCCAAAACTAGCAATGACTCCCTCTTAAGACTCCAGAGGACCGATGGTGACCATGTGCATCATGCACTACAACTAAGAGGCAATATTGATTATATTATACCTCCAATTGTACAGGTCTTGTCACGATATGACGGCCTTCAGTAAGATAGGGTCCCGACAGATTGAGGTCCCCCTAACTATCCTTGTCTTGTGGGTACTACTTGAAGGCAGAGCTGCCTGGGTCTGCCAGCTTACTATGCTGTTAAACCCTGATCTTCCCCCTCCCCCATCCCATGAGCACAGAAATGTAAGGTAAACAAGACACAGACAAAACCAGAATAACAGAAAGCAAAATACATACCAAAGCACTCACCAACAATAGGAAAGAGGATAGGGACCGGGAGGAAAAAGCTAAATGGGAACAGAGTCCAGCAGATGGGGAGGAGGATAGGGACCGGGAGGAATAAACTATATGGTAACCGGGTCCAGGAGATAAATACACATGTACAACAGCAAACCACAGAACATTTCTGCAACAACTCTACTCCAACCACTTAGCTTTAGCACACAGCACAGGAAGACGAATCTTTTACCGGCATTTACAAAAAGGTCTGACCAGTTTATATAGGAAGAGTTAATGAGACGATCAGAAGCAGCTTTAATGGAGCTGTATGTTTCTGACCAGCATAAACCGGGTCGTTACCCTCTTCAGCACCAGAGGAAACTAAATCCATTTAATATGTGACACAAATCACACCATCTCTAAAGAAGATCATTGATTCACTATCCGACGTGACCGTCTAAAGGTACTGTCACATTAAGCGACGCTGCAGCGATATAGACAACGATGCCGATCGCTGCAGCGTCGCTGTTTAGTCGTTGTGTGGTCGCTGGAGAGCTGTCAGACAGCTCTCCAGTGACCAACGATGCCGAAGTCCCTGGGTAACCAGGGTAAACATCGGGTTACTAAGCGCAGGGCCGCGCTTATTAACCCGATGTTTACCCTGGTTACCATTGTAAATGTAAAAAAAAAAAAAAAACACTACATACTTACATTCCGGTGTCTGTCCCTCGGCCTCAGCTTCCCTCCACTGTGTAAGCGCCTGCCGTAAAGCAGAGCGGTGATGTCACCGCTGTGCTCTGCTTTACGGCCGGCCAGCGCTGACAGTGCAGGGAAGCTGACGCCGGGGGACGCGAGAGACACCGGAATGTAAGTATGTAGTGTTTTTTTTTTTTTTTTACATTTACAATGGTAACCGGGGTAAATATCGGGTTACGAAGCGCGGCCCTGCGCTTAGTAACCCGATGTTTACCCTGGTTACCAGTGAAGACATCGCTGGATCGGCGTCACACACGCCGATTCAGCGATGTCAGCGGGTGATCCAGCGACGAAATAAGGTTCTGGCCTTCTAGCTCCGACCAGCGATGTCACAGCAGGATCCTGATCGCTGCTGCGTGTCAAACACAACGATATCGGTAGCCAGGACGCTGCAACGTCACGGATCGCTATCGTTATCGTTCTAAAGTTGCTCAGCGTGAAGGTACCTTTACGCTAGGTCTTTCAGGGGGACATGACACCCTTGTGACAAGTCTTCATATTACACAGTATATGTAGGTCAGTATAAGAAGAAAAATTCCCTCTTTATTTTTTTTTGTTTTGCTGAGTCATGTTGTTGAGTGCAGTCTGCAGAACTTTGCTATAAACTGGGGAAAAAAAAGATAATAACATGTTCCACCCCAGTGGAGGCTGGAGAGACACTCTTGACCTCAGGTACACAACCTTCAGACGCAGTGTGCATGGAGCCTAAGGCCGAATTCAGAAGTCCATGTATCATGCTCCGAATACAGATTGCAATGTGCTGACTGGCTGTGTCTCTCTTGACCTGAATTTGGCAGCTTCATATATGCCTTTGAGGCTGTCAAGTTTGGGTCCGGAAACCTGCGGCTGGTCAGCATATCAGGGATGGGGGTCCTTATTCGGACTGTGATATTCAGAAGTCTGAATTCGGCCCTTGCGCTGGGAACATGTGAAAGGTTCTGAGTTTGCTTGTATCGTCAAATTTCTAAACCTTACCAATTCCTCCAACCAGCTGGGAAGCGGAGGGTCTTCTGCCAAACCACTCCCAGGACCCATCTGACAAGCATGTTACTGGAGTGACTGGTGTACATGGGGCGCTGCCAATGTTATTAATAGGGCTGAAATAGATATGAAGACATTGTAGACCAAGTGACCATGTGGATTCTTAAAGCTGTAATAGAAAACAATAGGTCTAAATGCCTCTCAAATAGAATGGCACAATATTGTACATACTTGAATTTGAGATAATTTTACCATTTAAAATCTAAAAAAATTAAAAGATTAAAAAATTTTGCTGTTATTTTGTGCTATTTTTATTTTTTAATTACAGTCTGTTATATCATTGTTAAAGCTACTAATAGAAATCTTCTGGTTGCCCTTGGGAAAGGAATACATTTTCTACATTCTGCTGTCTTGTGACGTAATCTCTCAGCTCTAAGGCCGGCTTCACACTTGCGAGTTTTACGGACGTAAGAGCGCAGAAACTACGTCCGTAAAACTCGCAAAAAATACGGCACAATTATTCTCTATGCCCCTGCTCCTATCTGCCGTATTTTACTGATCAGTATTATACGGCTTTCTACGGCCGTACAAAATCGCAGCATGCTGTGTTTGTCACCGTACTGCGCAAGAAATACGCCAATGAAAGTCTATGGAAGCGTGAAAAATACGGATTACACACGGACAAGCAGTGTGACTTGCGAGAAATACGCAGCGCTGTTAGAGAGAAAAGCCGGTAATTCAGTGCGGTGTACAGTAAAATCACACTGACAGCTTACATTAGAATAGGTAGAATAAATGTGTACACATAGAATAGGTATGTGTGTGTGTATATATATATATATATATATATATATATATATATATATATATATATATATATATATATATATATATATATATATATATATATATATATTAGTCAGTGAGACACATATATGTATATATATTAATATTTATTCCAGCGCTATACAGCTTGAAAGCCGGTAATTCAATTACCGGCTTTTTCTTTCTCCTTCCTAAAACCCAACATGATTTGAGACCTGGTTTACATACAGTAAACCATGTCTTCTCTCCATTTTTTTTTGCAGATTCCACACTACTAATGTCAGTAGTGTGTATCTGCAAAATTTGGCCGTTCTAGCTCTTAAAATAAAGGGTTAAATGGCGGAAAAAATTGGCGTGGGCTCCCGCGCAATTTTCTCCGCCAGAGTAGTAAAGCCAGTGACTGAGGGCAGATATTAATAGCCTGGAGAGGGTCCACGGTTATTGGCCCCCCCCTGGCTAAAAATATCTGCCCCCAGCCACCCCAGAACAGGCACATCTGGAAGATGCGCCTATTCTGGCACTTGGCCACTCTCTTCCCATTCCCGTGTAGCGGTGGGATATGGGGTAATGAAGGGTTAATGCCACCTTGCTATTGTAAGGTGACATTAAGCCTAATTAATAATGGAGAGGCGTCAATTATGACACCTATCCATTATTAATCCAATTGTAGTAAAGGGTTAAATAAAACAAACACATTATTTAAAATTATTTTAATGAAATAAAAACAATGGTTGTTGGAGTATTTTATTCTACGCCCAATCCAGTCACTGAAGACCCTCGTTCTGTGAAAGAAAAAACATAATAAACCAACAATATACTTACCCTCCGCAGATCTGTAACGTCCAACGATGTAAATCCTTCTGAAGGGGTTAAAACATTTTGCAGCAAGGAGTTCCGCTAATGCAGGCTGCTCCTTGCTGCAAAACCCCGGGGAATGAGGCTAAATATAGATCAATGATCTCTGCTGGATGTTCATAGATCGTGGGAACTTTCCTAGAAAGCCTGGTACAGTATATATATATATATATTTTTTTTTCTTTTTGGGACACATGGATCACTTCTATAGCAGTATGTTGGTTTTGCAAGCCTGCGAGAAAACCACGCAGTACGGATGCCATACGGATTACATACGGATGATGCCATGCGCAAAAAACGCTGACACACCCTGCCTACGGAGGAGCTACGGACCACTATTTTCGGGACATTTCAGCGTATTACGGCCGTAATATACGGACCGTATTTTCATACGCTGAGTGTGAAGCCGGCCTAATTGTGGTGTTAACCGTTTTTCGTTAGTATGCTGGATCTGATTTTCATCAAAAAAATGTTTTTGTCTGTCCATTTAAATGATCAGTGTGTAATCCTTTCTTCTCATTTGCAAAGCCAACATTGGTTTCCAAGCTTCTACCTACTGTATTACAGTGAAAAATGGACAGCACTCTGATGCAACACAGATGGCATATCCGTTTTCTTTCACGGACCCATTGACTTTAATGGGCAGTTTCTATCTTCAGATCTGATCGTAATTGGACATCTCCATTTCTTAAAAAAAAAAAAAAGTGTCAAAAGACCCTTAGAATGTAATAAATATATGTTCTGTGAAAAACAAAAATGGACATCTGACTGAGGCCTTACTGACTCTAGTTTCTGGTCCTACTTTCTGGTATAATGTTTTTATTGCTTAGACTTTTTTTTTTTTTAAGTAACAAAACACAGCGTCCAAGTCCCGGGTGAAAAAGTAAAACACCTTTTATATGGCAGAATAAATTTTAACAATGTTTCCTATCAAAAAAGGTCTTTATCAAGTTCTTGATAACGTTTCGACATGACAAAAAGAGCTTTATCAAGTACTTGATAAAGACTTTTGTTGATGGGTCAAAACGTTACCTTTCATGACTAAATAAATTTTGTTTTACTCTTTTATTACTATTACTATTACTGGATTATCTTCAAGAGGGTTCTTTGTAGCTTTCGACTTTGCGTCCGTTGATGGTGCTGCTGGTTGCTTTCTTCGTGCCTTTTTAGATGTTTTGACTCTCGAAAAATCACTTCAAAAGGAGTTTCTACCTAGTCTAAACTTCATGGTGTGATCGTTTAGATTTAGTACCAGGTACTGCTTTCTGTGTATGACACCACTACCACTACTTACTGGTGACAATCGATGCAAGACATGATGGCCAGTTTAGAGTCTGAGCAATCAAGTTTTGGTTTTTGGAAAACCCTGTCAATCAAGGACATCTTTTAGATGATTGCTACAAGTGTTGTCTTATTTTTCAGTCCAGTTTTCATGGACTGACCTAATGGAGAAAGTGGGAAAACCTTTCTTTTTTTTTTTTTTCACTCCACGGCCGTGTGCACGTATCCTTGGGGTTGGGGTTCTTGGCATATAACTGAAAAGGACATTCGGGTTGAGCATTGCCGGGAAAGCTTTGGCTCCATGGACGTCTTCCACACATGAACCTTACAAATTGAATTAGTTTTTTTTTTTTATTATTATATTTTTTGTTTTTTTTTAAGTAAAGGCAAAATATGTTGCCTCACCTATGCACACACTAAGGAATAAATAGTGTTTAAATCTTTTGGTCTCTATAGACTTATAACCAGGAGAAAATGGATGTCCCATGGCTGATGATGCCTATTTGAAATACACGTGTGTATATTGCAGCATTAACTAACATCCAGAGATTCCCAATAGAGCGATGACATTATGCAAATATAATTATAGAAATTATCATTGTAATATTGCGGCATCTGAGGGCCGATCACAGCTGGTTCAGCTTGGACAAAAACCTCATCGTCCATGTTATTGAAATCTACAGTTTAGGCTAAATCAACAAAATTTTCTTTAGCACATGGCTGTATTGGGAGCAATTGGGAAGTATGTGGCGGTATGAAGATTCTCTGCGCTGGATGGAGAATAATATGGATTGAGCGGCACTTCAAACAGTTTGTAGCGAAGTGCGGCCAATGGAACCGTAATTAAAGCACAAGGATCCCCAGGCTAAGCTTCTTCCGGCTCACCATGCTGTGCAGTAATTATTGGGATGCGGAGTTATTACAGTGCGCTGTCACTCAAGCTCCTTGATCCATTCTGTAACTGTTTTCTAGAACTCTGCAGAGATATCTTGTGTGAAAGACCCTCGTCTCACTGCGACACAATTCATTCTTGGGTGGGATCACTTTAATAACTGCTGAATATTAAGAAAAGTGTAAGCAAATAAGTCACTCCAAGACTGTTTCCATATAATGGCATTAACGAAGATCTCGCACCCATGAGTATTATATGGCTTTGTAAAGCTTTTAAAGGGCCACTGTCACCCCCCTCCAGCCGTTATAAACTAAAAGAGCCACCTTGTGCAGCAGTAATGCTGCATTCTAACAAGGTGGCTCTTTTAGTTTTGTGTTCAGGTATTACTAAAATAAAGTGCTTTGAAACTTTTCAAAATTTGTCCACGGAGGCGGGTCCTCAATCCCCAGCTTGAACGGTACTCTGCCATCACTCACATCTTCAGGGGCTTTCGGCGCCGCCCCCTCCGCGTTGTTTTCTCTTCAAAACCGGCGCCTGCGCTGTGTAAAACTTTGTGGGGCAGGCGCAGTAAGCTCTGGCGGTCTGACATCCCAGCCAGGTTTGCTGACTGCGCCTGTGCGGGCAGTGCGGCTACCCATCTCGGTAATCCCTGCCCCGCACTGTTATGCATTATGCACAGTGCGGGGCTAGGATTCCTGGGCATGCGCACTGCGTGTGTCAGACTGTCACCCAGGTCCCCACAGGCGCAGTCTGCAAGCCTGGCTGGGACGTCAGACCGCCAGAGCTTACTGCGCCTGCCCCACAAAGTTTTACACAGCGCAGGTGCCGGTTTTGAAGAGAAAACAGCGCGGAGGGGACGGCGCCGAAAGCCCCTGAAGATGTGAGTGACGGCAGAGTACCGGTTCAAGCTGGGGAGTGAGGACCCGCCTCCGTGGACAAAGATAGGTATTTTTTAAAAGTTTCGAAGCGCTTTATTTTAGTAATACATGAACACAAAACTAAAAGAGCCACCTTGTTAGAATGCAGCATTACTGCTGCACAAGGTGGCTCTTTTAGTTTATAACAGCTGGAGGGGGTGACAGTGGCCCTTTAAGCTCAACGGGGTTGTCCGGTCAAAAGATATTTATCACCTATCCTGTTGGATCAGTGGAGGTCCGACACTTGGCACCCCCCATGCATCCGCTCCCAGCGGCTCTAGCAGTGGAATACATTGAAAGGAGCTGCACTACTATACAGCGCTGGCAAAAATTAAGAGACCACTGCAAAATGTTCAGTTTGTCTGATTTTTCTCTTTATAGGTATGTTTTTGAGTAAAATGTAAATTGTTTTTATTCTATAAACTACTGACAACATGTCTCTGAATTTCCAAGCAATAGTTTTTTGGGTTTTTTTTCAGAAAAGTTGGCAAAATTACAAAAAAGACCAGTGCTTTCAGACCTCAAATAATGCAAAGAAAACAAGTTCATAATTTAGAAACAACAATACTAATGTTTTAACTCCGGAAGAGTTCAGAAATCAATATTTTGTGGAATAACCATGATTTTTAATCACAGCTTTCATGCGCCTTGGCATGCTTTCCACCAGTCTTTCACACTGCTTTTGGTGCAAAAATGTAAGCAGTTCTTCTTTGTTTGCTGGCTTGTGACTATCCATCATCCTCTTGATTACATTCCAGAGGTTTTCAGTGGGGTTCAGGTCTGGAGATTGGGCTGCCCATGACAGGGATTTGATGTGGTGGTCTCTTAATTTTTGTCAGAGTTGTATGGCCTTGCGATCCTCATACCATGCAAATTTTCCTGTAACATCGGGATGCTTTGTGACCGTCATCAGATGGAGTCCTATCACACATTCATGGAACGTGAAGCCAGAGAGAAAATAAGAGAAAATGGCCTGTAAGCAGGAAGCATGGGTTTGGGGAAAAGCCTCATTAAAAGTTGGCTAGTATGCAATACCTTCATACACCTGAGGTTTTGATGTGTTGTTGGACTTGCACAATGCAGCGGGACTGTGCTCTGCAAGAACAAGATACCTAAGGGTTTGTGCACATGTTAAGTATTTGGTGCAGAAATTTCTGCATCTTTTGGCAGGAAAAAAACATGCATTTTTGGTGCAGATTTTTTCCCCACTCATTAGTATGAGTAAAATCTGCAGCACAAACACTGAAAGAACGGACATGCCCCAAATTTAAATCTGCAAGGCAAGAATAAGCAAAGTGTGCATGAGACTTTAGGGACCAAATTCACTTTGCGGACACCTGGAAACCCTTAAGGGTATGTGCAGACGATCAGTAAATGCTGCTGGTTGGACGCTGATTACCTGTGCCGCGTCCAGATGTTAGAGCATAGTGGATGGGATTTCAAGAAATGTGGAGACGGACATGCGGCGCATCTCTCTAGACTGCAGCATGTCTATTTCTCTTGTGGATGCGCTAATTTCCACAAGAGAAATTGCACCCATACAATGTATTGGACGTGGTGAATCCGCATGGTTCAGTGAACACATGCAGATTCACCCTTGTTCAATAGATGGCAGCGATCATGCACTGCGACCAAAGCGCTGCTACTTCCGGATCGTCTGCACATTAGGCTTTGTGCCAAATCTGCGGAGAAAAAAAGGAACAAATCTGTAACGTGTCCACAGGTCCCAATAGTCCTACAAATACTACAACGAACAGTGTGCAGTCCTTTTAAGCAATTTCTTTCTTACATTCATCTTCTGCATTGTATCTGTAAGGCCAGCTTTAGTTGTCCTTGTTTCATAGTTCGTGTGCAGAGATCGATCTCTGGATCTGCCACAGGTTTCCTGACCCGAACCCATAAGTGTCCTATGTGCTGATAAGGCTGAGCTGGGGTCATCGTGGTGTGGTCCGTACATCGGCAGTATCTTTTTTTCAGTTTTTCCTCTGCTTCAGCAATAATATTGTCAAGTCCATAATTCATGCACAGCCAATAACATTATTATTATTCTACAATTTCCTGCTGTTGGATTTATTTTTATTATATTTCATATAGCCCCTTTACTGTCTGCATACGCCCCCAGATTGAATTATCTTGACATGTTCTATGGGAATGTTTGCTGCACCTTTTTATAGGACTAAGTTAGAGGTTAAACTCTCTCTTTGTTTCCTCTGGTGACCCTGCACATCCTGGATAGTGTGTACACTTCTGTAAATGATCACTTTGATGTCATCCGTGAACTTTGCAGTCTTCTATAAATTGGTTTTAAGTGACGCTACACCTCTCCATTATAGGGCTACTGTAGTTACTTTGTCCATAGTATCCAGATAACAACAAGCAGCGGTTTTTTTTTGTTGGTTTTTTTAAAGATTCCTTTTTATTGATCAATTTAAATAACAAAAAAATTCTAAGTACAAGCATTACAATATCTAGTATTGAGGAGGTATAGACCGAGTTAAAGGGAATCTGACAGGAGGATCAACCTTCCTAAGCCGTTAATATTGACATCTAGGTCATAGAAAGTTTAATAAAATGATGCCTTGATATCTGTGATGCAATGTTTTTTATTCCTGAGTACCGTAATTCACATTTTTCTTAATATGTAAATGAGATGTTAAGATCTACAAGCAGGACAAAGATCTCCCCGAGAATCTGCCTCCAGAGCGTATTTTAAAGACGTGGAGAGCAGACTGTCAGTCATTACATGTCTCACACTGGTAACTCCCCCTTTTTATTTATAAGCTCTGGAGGCAGATTCTCGGGGAGATCTATGTCCAGCCCACAGCGCTTTACAGACATTGTGAGCCCCAATGGGGACAGTGATGATAATCTAAATTCCCTAAATCAGTATATGTCTTAGGAGTGTGGGAGGAAACTGGAGAACCCAAAGGAAACCAATGGGGAGAAAATGCAAATGCAATACAGATGTGGTCTTTGGTGAGATTTGATCCCAGGACCCCTGCACTGCAAAGCAGCAGTGCTAGCCCCCACACAGTGCAAACTAATGAGTCATCGTGCTGCCCACTTCTGACCAAGATTTTCCAAATCAATGTGCATCGTATTAAGCTTTTTTGTGAGATTCCATCTGTCCAATAGTCCACCATCAAAACAATGGTTCTATGAGCTAATACTTCTACCACAATGGAGGTTGACCTGACTTGACTTCTGTTTGGATTCTGCATGAAGTTTTCATATTGACACATATGTCCTTCTTTCCTTTTTCGAAGCGTGCAAAATTTCCAGTGTTTAAAAAATAAAAATAAATGAAAAGGAATTACGGTATTTCCTTGGACATTTATACTGTGCATGTGTGAGTGAGAATGCATTTAACTTTTTTTTTTTTTTTTTTGAAAGAGTAGCTAGACTTGGAACATGTTGTTGTTGTTGTTGTTTTTTTTTTTTTTTCTACTAGTAGGCAGGCACTTTAATTATCTGTAGATCGGTGGGAGTCCAAGTCCGGAGACTCCTATCGAACAACTCTGCAGACTGGAGCACGCAGCGGGGTACGAATAATGGGCTCCCTAATATTCTGTGCAAAACTAGCCTTTTGTGTTTATTGGAATGCCTTCATGGCTGAAGGGGGGGGGGGGGGGAATAATCCAATAATGATGCTGTATTATTTCCTATTTTTGCATTTTTTCTCGTATATTAAGTTCTGAAAAGGAAGCCTTTTTTAGGTTGCAGTAGGGATTATGTAAACCGTTGCTTTTCCTATTCTATCATTTTTGGGTATTTTGTGTTTAAAATAACAAATTTACACCATATTCTTTAGAGCTCTGTTATTTCTAACGTTATTGCACAATGATTACATGAACGGTCTATTTTACGGTCATTTTCCTATTCACTCTGCTCTTTGCATTTCGGTCCTTTTGTTCCTTTTAACGTTTCCCTTTTTTTGTATTAAACATAAAGAATATCCACGGTTGTCTCAGATATAACATTCGTCCAGTAAGAATCTCCCTGCGCCGTACTTTCAGAATTGCCCGTCATTACCCTGAATGAGGCCTGGGGGGAGAATACCCTTCCCGTGGACACAAATGATGGGGGTTGTATCCCCACGGAGTATGTGTTTGTGTGTACAGTCTAGGTCAGAGGATTAAGGGGCCTAATTCTCCCGGAGGAGAAAAACAAGCCTTGCCGTTCAGCTCTGCGGGGCAGCATGGGCATCGGCAGTCCATGCTGTGGTCGTATTTATCTGCCCTTTTTTTTGGAGGTTCTTGAGATATTAGAATGCATTAGGTATTTGGCATAAGGAGTAGAAGAGGAGACGGGAAAGTAATTTGTTCACTTTGTTGCACACCTACGCAATGAGGCAACACGCAGCTATAGAGAATGGTTACCACGATTGCCTTTTAATTGTATACGACAGGCCTACGCAGTGACATATTGTCTCCGGCTCTATAGAGGCGTAGTGGGTTGGATAATAACGGCTCTGAGCAGTTATGTATTTTGAGTTATTTTCCGATCTTGGATTTTTTATTTATTTTGCAAACTCCCTTGGGTTAAATGGCCAGAGCCGAGGTTACTATGTGGCACAGTTCACAACCAAGTGACAAGCTTTAGGCTCACACATGATGATATGCAAGGCCCCGCGCATAGCAGTTGAGCGATTGCCGTTCCCATGGAGAAAGGGGACAGTGTAGGACATTAATAACCTTTCCGCTTAGTATTGTGTTTGTCTACCGTGACCCCAATGACTCCCCTGTTTACTCAGTCGCCCCCTCACATTTGCATGCAGCTTTGGTGCTTGCTGCAGCGGAGGTGATTTGTATTCTAATGGCGGCTGTTGTCTTGACAACGGGCTGGAGACCTGGAAACTCGTGTAGAAATAGGAAGTTTCACTTCCCGATCCTTTTACGATGAGGGAAGAACCCATGCTCCGTGTCTGCTATTCCTAGAGGACCTATAGGTTGGCATAGGTTATCATCCTGTCCTGGCGCTCCTCGGTGCGGGCACATCATCCTCTAATCCCTGCTGCTCTGGAGGCTTTACACATTATTAAAATGTAATCCTCCTGTGCCGCACATGCCGGTTCAGAAGACCTGAGCGTTTAGTGTGCTTGTTCTAGTATGTTACAGTAATCTACAGATCGATCTAATGATGGCCTCTTTTACATCTTCTAGTTGAAAATCTATGGCCAACATGAAATCTCCGATCCTGGAAATATCAGTGTGGAATTTCATGATTTGTGAACATTTGTAGGTTCAAACATATATGGATTTTATTCTGTAATTGTAATCAATAAAAGCTTCCTTGTTAGAACCACGTTGAAGACATGTGTCATACTACAGGTAGTAAGTCATGGATTTCCACTCCCGTAGTGTGCAGAGCACATTGGTCGGTCTTCTGATGGTTGGAACTTGGTCCATCATGTCATCGTTCTAACATGGATGAATTTCACCTGTTGTTGGACAGCACTGCCAACACCAATTATTCTTCACTGTGTTCACTTCTGGTGTTCAGTTATTAAAATTACTCTTCAGGGTCAGGGCTTGGCCTCTGCGTCACATCAAGGTCAGGGCCCGGCCTCTGCCTCACGTCAAGGTCAGGGCCCGGCCTCTGCCTCACGTCAAGGTCAGGGCCCGGCCTCTGCCTCACGTCAAGGTCAGGGCTCGGCCTCTGCCTCACGTCAAGGTCAGGGCTCGGCCTCTGCGTCACGTCAAGGTCAGGGCTCGGCCTCTGCGTCACGTCAAGGTCAGGGCTCGGCCTCTGCGTCACGTCAGTTGCTTTTTCAGATATTTGAGAAGCGTACCAGATGAAATATATAATACTTTGTCCTTGAAAAAAAAAAGTTTTATATCGTGAACAGACTCACCATAGTTTGAAAATTAAATAATGAAGAAAAAATGATATATACCATATATCTATCTATATGTATATACAGTGGGGCAAAAAAGTATTTAGTCAGTCAGCAATAGTGTAAGTTCCACCACTTAAAAAGATGAGAGGCGTCTGTAATTTACATCATAGGTAGACCTCAACTATGGGAGACAAACTGAGAAAAAAAAATCCAGAAAATCACATTGTCTGTTTTTTTAACATTTTATTTGCATATTATGGTGGAAAATAAGTATTTGGTCAGAAACAAACAATCAAGATTTCTGGCTCTCACAGACCTGTAACTTCTTCTTTAAGAGTCTCCTCTTTCCTCCACTCATTACCTGTAGTAATGGCACCTGTTTAAACTTGTTATCAGTATAAAAAGACACCTGTGCACACCCTCCAACAGTCTGACTCCAAACTCCACTATGGTGAAGACCAAAGAGCTGTCAAAGGACACCAGAAACAAAATTGTAGCCCTGCACCAGGCTGGGAAGACTGAATCTGCAATAGCCAACCAGCTTGGAGTGAAGAAATCAACAGTGGGAGCAATAATTAGAAAATGGAAGACATACAAGACCACTGATAATCTCCCTCGATCTGGGGCTCCACGCAAAATCCCACCCCGTGGGGTCAGAATGATCACAAGAACGGTGAGCAAAAATCTCAGAACCACGTGGGGGGACCTAGTGAATGAACTGCAGAGAGCTGGGACCAATGTAACAAGGCCTACCATAAGTAACACACTACGCCACCATGGACTCAGATCCTTCAGTGCCAGACGTGTCCCACTGCTTAAGCCAGTACATGTCCGGGCCCGTCTGAAGTTTGCTAGAGAGCATTTGGATGATCCAGAGGAGTTTTGGGAGAATGTCCTATGGTCTGATGAAACCAAACTGGAACTGTTTGGTAGAAACACAACTTGTCGTGTTTGGAGGAAAAAGAATACTGAGTTGAATCCATCAAACACCATACCTACTGTAAAGCATGGTGGTGGAAACATCATGCTTTGGGGCTGTTTCTCTGCAAAGGGGCCAGGACGACTGATCCGGGTACATGAAAGAATGAATGGGGCCATGTATCGTGAGATTTTGAGTGCAAACCTCCTTCCATCAGCAAGGGCATTGAAGATGAAACATGGCTGGGTCTTTCAACATGACAATGATCCAAAGCACACCGCCAGGGCAACGAAGGAGTGGCTTCGTAAGAAGCATTTCAAGGACCTGAAGTGGCCTAGCCAGTCTCCAGATCTCAACCCTATAGAAAGCCTTTGGAGGGAGTTGAAAGTCCGTGTTGCCAAGCGAAAAGCCAAAAACATCACTGCTCTAGAGGAGATCTGCATGGAGGAATGGGCCAACATACCAACAACAGTGTGTGGCAACCTTGTGAAGACTTACAGAAAACGTTTGACCTCTGTCATTGCCAACAAAGGATATATTACAAAGTATTGAGATGAAATTTTGTTTCTGACCAAATACTTATTTTCCACCATAATATGCAAATAAAATGTTAAAAAAACAGACAATGTGATTTTCTGGATTTTTTTTTCTCAGTTTGTCTCCCATAGTTGAGGTCTACCTATGATGTAAATTACAGACGCCTCTCATCTTTTTAAGTGGTGGAACTTGCACTATTGCTGACTGACTAAATACTTTTTTGCCCCACTGTATATATATATATATCTATCTCCATCTATCTATATCCATATACTTTTTGATCTGCAATCACCATATTGCCCCATTACACTTCTTTGCGTGACTGCTGCAGTCATACCCTTCACAAAGGTACATCATTGCTGTGGCCAGTGATTGTCTGCAGCGTTCATGGGTTGTCTCCGCTAGAAGAGTAAGGCTAAATTCACATGAGGAGTGAGCGAGGCTTTAGTGAAAGGATTATTAGTAGTGAGTTACGGCAGTTCAGTCGTGATCTGCAAGTTCCAAATAACTTATTTTTTCTTTTGCCATAAGAGTTTAGCCTTCAGCCATTATGTAGATGACGCGTGCTGTCGCACTTCGTGTTTCATGTGGTGTCATCACCTGCTGTATTTCTGGGAGGTATGTCAGCGAGGCTGTGATATTAATGTAATGCTTGTCCTGGATGTTCAGCACTGCGGTATGTGGTTTTACGAGGATATTACGGAAGGAATTTAAATTCCTACATCTTGCCTGCTGCTGGAGCCGCGCAGTGATGAAACGTGCTCCCAGAATAGTAATGACAGGGGCAGACTACTGTATCTGGACCACTTTGCTCCTTTATGACCTTGCACAAGTCACCTTTTTACCAATCTGCATATACTGGATATATTTGCTGATCATTGCATTCAAATAAGGATAGTGGTGAATTTAATGAATTGCCGTCACACACCGATGTCCTATCCTAATGGTAGGACAATGTTAAAGGTAATCTGTCAGAGAGGCCTGGATGTCTTCCTGGAGCAGAACAATATTGTATCATACAATTATTAGGTTCTGTAGAAGGACGTAGATCTGGGGATTTATTATGATGGAATATAGGCTGAACTGGATGGACAAATGTCTTTTTTCGGCCTTACTAACTATGTTACTATGTTACTATGTTACTATGTCATTTTTTTTTCTATGTAATCAGACACTAGCATGATGTAGGGGCTGAGTCCCTGATTCCAGTTGTCACTTGCTGTCATTTTCATACAATCCTTGTTTTCTCTGATGCAGATGTAGCTGTACTCAGAATGCTGAGCCTTGTATAATCCCACCCACACCACTAATTGGCACTTGTCTGTCACTGTACAGTGCACACCGAAGGCTGCCAATCAGTGGTGTGGGCGGGGTCAGAGTATTTGACTAGGAGGCACTTGTCCTGTAGTCTTTTTTTCTGCTGAAAAAAACACTGATGTTGTAATGGCAACACACAGCCTAGTAAGTGACACATCGCTGGAATTGGGGTCTCTGCCCCTACATCATGCTGGTCTCAGATTGCATAGTGAAAACCTATTGGCAAATTCCCTTTAAATTTTCATTCTCAAGTCTGAAATAAAAGCCAGCTGCAGTAAGAAGCGCCACATTTATATATTTTTTAAGAGGCTCATTACTTTTTTAATAGGTTTGGTATATATTGGGTTTACCTATATGCCACAAACCGAAATATCAGAGGTGAAATAGATTTTCATTAGATTTTTTTTTAGAATTCTCTGGTAACAATTGATCTATTAATCCTGACCCTCTCAATAAGCTTGACTAAAAAAAATCATTGGCGACGTTAAGTGTGTGTGTATGTATATGTATATACACTGCTCCAAAAAAATAAAGGGAACATTTAACAACAGAATATAACTCCAAGGAAATCAAACTTCTGTTAAATCAAACTGTCCACTTAGGAAGCAACACTGATTGACAATCCATTTCACATGCTGTTGTGCAAATGGAATAGACAACAGATGGAAATTATTGACAATTATCAATACACACTCGGTAAAGGAGTGGTTATGCAGGTGGGGACCACAGACCACATCTCAGTACCAATGCTTTCTGGCTGATGTTTTGGTCACTTTTGAATGTTGGTTGTGCTTTCACACTTGTGGTAGCATGAGATGGACTCTACAACCCACACAAATGGCTCAGGTAGTGCAGCTCATCCAGGATGGCACATCAATGCAAGCTGTGGCAAGGTGGTTTGCTGTATCTGTCAGCGTAGTGTCCAGAGGCTGGAGGCGCTACCAGGAGACAGGTCAGTACACCAGGAGATGTGGAGGGGGCCGTAGGAGGGCAACAACCCAGCAGCAGGACCGCTACCTCCGCCTTTCTGCAAGGAGGAACAGGAGGAGCACTGCCAGAGCCCTGCAAAATGACATCCAGCAGGCCACAAATGTGCATGTGTCTGCACAAATGATTAGAAACCGACTCCATGAGGATGGTCTGAGTGCCCAATTTCCACAGATGGGGGTTGTGCTCACAGCCCAACACCGTGCAGGACGCTTGGCATTTGCCACAGAACACCAGGATTGGCAAATTTGCCACTGGCGCCCTGTGCTCTGCACAGATAAAAGCAGGTTCACACTGAGCACATGTGACAGACGTGACAGTCTGGAGACGCCGTGGAGAGCGATTTGCTACCTGCAACATCCTTCAGCATGACCGGTTTGGCAGTGGGTCAGTAATGGTGTGGGGAGGCATTTCTTTGGAGTGCCGCACAGCCCTCCATGTGCTTGCCAGAGGTAGCCTGACTGCCATTGGGTACCGAGATGAGATCCTCAGCCCCCTTGTGAGACCATATGCTGGTGCAGTTGGCCCTGGGTTCCTCCTAATGCAGGACAATACCAGACCTCATGTGGCTGGAGTGTGTCAGCAGTTCCTGCAAGATGAAGGCGCTGAAGCTATGGACTGGCCCGCCCGTTCCCCAGACCTGTATCCGATTTGAACACATCTGGGACATCATGTCTTGCATCATCCACCAACGTCACGTTGCACCACAGACTGTCCCGGAGTTGGCAGATGCTTTAGTCCAGGTCTGGGAAGAGATCCCTCAGGAGACCATCCGCCGCCTCATCAGGAGCTTGCCCAGGCATTGTACAGTAGGGAGGTCATACAGGCACGTGGAGGCCACACACAATACTGAGCATCTTTTCCTTGTCATAAGGCATTTCCACTGATGTTGGATCAGCCTATAATTTGATTTCCCACTTTGATTTTGAGTATCATTCCAAATCCAGACCTCCATGGGATATTCATTTTGATTTACATTGATAATTATGTTTTGTTGTTCTGAACACTTTCCACTATGCAATGAATAAAAATTTGCAACTGGAATATTTCATTCAGAGATATGTAGGATGTGGTACTTTAGTGTTCCCTTTATTTTTTTAAGGTGTGTGTGTGTGTGTGTGTGTGTGTGTATATATGTATAAAATATATATAATCTCTGTAGGTTTTGTGCAATATGGATAAGCGCCATTTTATATTTTTTGCTGTAATTTCAGATAATTACCAGACGGTCTATATAAAACCCAAGCTTAAAATGTAATCTCGCGTGTAGGGATTATATGGGCCATCTACTGGACCCTCAATGCCCCTCTGCACCACTCCGGCTGGGTGATGCTATTGGGTAACCTCTGCAGCAAATTAGCATTAGCTCATTGGCTACAGGGGCCACAGATCATCCGAGTCAGAAGAAATGAGCTGATGCCCCCTGCTGGAATCATAGTGCAGATTGAGTATTTTTATATATTTTTTTTGTACCATCCTGGGCCTATCAACAAGATCTATCAAGATGGTGGACAACCACTTGATCTAAGCGACTGACCACAGTGCTACCAGATATGAAGCCTAACAGCTACGTTTATATACGAGTATGTGCACAAGTAGTTTCTACTGCAAAATCTTTTCAAGGAAGAAAAAAAAAAAAATTCATAATACCTTTAAAAAATAAAAAAAAATTCTGTGTGAACATACACTGCTGTGTTGTATCTCTAGTCAAAACTTCGATATAGATGTGTAAAATAACAAGTCTTACCTTCCCTTTCTCACATCCAGTCGGTCCCTGGTGGCCTCTTAGGGCAGATCCAGGCAGATGATTCTGTCTTCTGTTTGATGCAGGTGATACGTGTTGTCAGCATACGAGGACTGCACTGTGGTGCTTATATATGAAAAAAAGACTGTCGAGGTTTTTCTTGGTTTGTGAGACCAAAGGGACCTGTCATAGCGGGAATCAAATGACGGGCAATTCTTGCTGCTATGCCCATTACTTTTATGGTGTAAATGCAGTTAAGATTCTTATAATGTCCTTGGGTGTCTCAAACTAATACATTATCTCAGAAACCTCCAGGAAAATGTCAGAAATTTAAAATGCATTAGTGTTTTTTTTTTTTTTTTTGCAAAATGGACCAAAATAGAACCCTAAATAATGCATCAGGAGTTAAGGGCATGCTGAAGTTGCTGCATCAAATTTATTAAGACGGGCTATTTGGTAGTGAAAATTTTTGGTGCAAAAATGTACACTAGTTCGAGCATGTCGAGCATATTCACCTACGTGTGCTATCTGTTTTTTTTTTCACATATAACATGTGTACCTGTTATAGTCTATAGGGCCATTCACATGTCCGTGATTTTTGGTGAAAAATTTTGGAGACCTGTTCTATTTTTTTTTATTCAAGGATCGGATCAAAATCTGCAAAGCAAGTTAATGAGTTTGTGAATAAAATCAGACTGCACTTGGATGACATCAGAGTGTGGTCCAAATTTCACGAGATGTCACATAGGAGAAGGTGGAGAATTATATATTTTTTTCTATCTAGAAGAAAAACTGATGATGACGACACTTAGATCACACACTGATCAAAATAATTTTTTTTTTCTGTCAGAAACTGAAATTGGTTGTTGCAGTATTTTGGATAACGTGGCAGTAAGAACAAAGTTTATCCTACATGTAAGCCTGAGGGTGAGGGAATATACTTTTTTAGTAAATGTTTGGCTTTTGTAGACTATCAAAAGCTCTTCTCTTCCAATTCTTTATTGAGGATCCGTCACATCTTACATTTCTCAGATACCAGTGTTCCGGACCTAGTCTGCTCTGTTGTACTATGGTTTACAACTGGGGTCTAGAATATTTTTTTTTATCTTTATTCTTGTGTAGCAGATATTCTCTCTGACTGGTCCTTGTTCCTCTTGCAGCTAAAACAACTTGTGCAGAGACCGACTTCACCTGTGACAATGGCCACTGTGTCTCAGCTCGTTGGAAGTGTGACGGTGAGGAGGAATGTCCTGATGGAAGTGATGAATCTGAGGCCACCTGTAGTTACAGTGAGTATGCATGGGGCTAAATGGTAGAACATCCCCTCCATAGGAGATATTGGCCCCAATAACGTTTAAAGTGTAACTATCATTTTAATTTTCTTGTCCATAGAATAGTATATGTGAACATAAAAAAAACCTTTTTTGAATAGAGAATTTTTTTTATCCTCTTGGACTGATTTTTCTTTTTTAATATTAAATTCACAGGTAGAATCTGTTTTAAGTGAACACAAACTTTCCCATTACTGAGATAGATGACAATTGGTGCTCATAAAGTTCTATGCTAAGCAGTAACGGTCATTCCATGAGAACTTGCAGCAGAATGTATGTTCCTCCGTAGAATGTCTTTCTGCCTCTTATCTCCTCCCTGGAATGTCTGTGTCCGCCTCTAGCTCCTCCCTGGAATGTCTGTATCTGCCTCTAGCTCCTCCCTAGAATGTCTGTGTGTTCCTCTAGCTCCTCCCTAGAATGTCTGTCTGCCTCTAGCTCCTCCCTAGAATGTCTGTGTAGGCCTCTAGCTTCTCCCTAGAATGTCTGTCGGCCCCTAGCTCCTCCCTAGAATGTCTGTCTGACTCTAGCTCCTCCCTAGAATGTCTGTCGGCCCCTAGCTCCTCCCTAGAATGTCTGTGTAGGCCTCTAGCTCCTCCCTGGAATGTCTGTGTGTTCCTCTAGCTCCTCCCTAGAATGTCTGTCTGCCTCTAGCTCCACTCTAGAATGTCTGTCTCTGCCTCTAGCTCCTCCCTAGAATTTCTGTCTGCCTCTAGCTCCTCCCTAGAATATCTGTGTGTTCCTCTAGCTCCTCCCTAGAATGTCTGTGTGTTCCTCTAGCTCCTCCCTAGAATGTATGTGTCTGCCTCTAGCTCCTCCCTAGAATGTCTGTCGGCCCCTAGCTCCTCCCTAGAATGTCTGTCTGACTCTAGCTCCTCCCTAGAATGTCTGTCGGCCTCTAGCTCCTCCCTAGAATGTCTGTGTTCCTCTAGCTCCTCCCTAGTATGTCTGTGTTCCTCTAGCTCCTCCCTAGAATGTCTGTCGGCCTCTAGCTCCTCCCTAGAATGTCTGTCTGCCTCTAGCTCCTCCCTAGAATGTCTGTGTGTTCCCCTAGCTCCTCCCTAGAATGTCTGTGTGTTCCTCTAGCTTCTCCCTAAAATGTCTGTGTGCCTCTAGTTCCTCCCTAGAATGTCTGTGTGTTCCTCTAGCTCCTCCCTAGAATGTCTGTGTTCCTCTAGCTCCTCCCTAGTATGTCTGTGTCTGCCTCTAGCTCCTCCCTAGAATGTCTGTGTCTGCCTCTAGCTCCTCCCTAGAATGTCTGTGTGTTCCTCTAGCTCCTCCCTAGAATGTCTGTGTCTGCCTCTAGCTCCTCCCTAGAATGTTTATGCCTCTAGCTCCTCTCTCCTCCATCTATATATATAATTGCCTAAGGGTTTTTCCGTCTGTCTGTCTGTCTGTCTGTCTGTCCTGGAAATCCTGGCTCTCTGATTGGTCGAGGCCTGGCGGCCTCGACCAATCAGAGACCGGCACAGCATCGACGTAGAAATCCCGCGTCTCTGATTGGTCGAGGCCGCCAGGCCTCGACCAATCAGCAACGGGCACAGCGACGATGATGTCATAAAGGACGTAGACATCCCGCGTCTCTGATTGGTCGAGGCCGCCAGGCCTCGACCAATCAGCGATGGGCACAGCGACGATGATGTCATAATGGTTGCCATGGCGACGATGATGTCATAAAGGTTGCCATGGCGACGATGTCATAAAGGTTGCCATGGCGACGATGATGTCATAATGGTTGCCATGGCGACGATAATGTCATAATGGTTGCCATGGCGACGATGATGTCATAAAGGTTGCCTCGAGCAATCAGCGACGGGCACAGTCTGCCGCGAATTCTGGAATCATCATTGTCCATATACTACGGGGACATGCATATTCTAGAATACCCGATGCGTTAGAATCGGGCCACAATCTAGTAGAATTATAAAAGCACTAACTGTCCTCACATATCTCTGTAATGGGAAAATCTGTCTTCACTGAAAACAGATTTTACCCTTGAAATGAGTGAAAGATCAACTCAGGAGAAGAAAGATTTCTCTGATAACATATATTTCAAAGTTTATTTTTATATGTACTATCGACTTATTAAATAAAAATGATGGTTACACTGTAAGACTCCATAGCCATACTACTTTCCTTGATAGATGGACTCATCTGAAATATGCGTAGTATAAAATGCATGTAAGCAGGGTATTTGCAGCGTGTAGGATATCTAAAAAGAACTTGCTTATACAGTGGGGCAAAAAAAGTATTTAGTCAGTCAGCAATAGTGCAAGTTCCACCACCTAAAAAGATGAGAGGCGTCTGTAATTTACATCATAGGTAGACCTCAACTATGGGAGACAAACTGAGAAAAAAAAATCCAGAAAATCACATTGTCTGTTTTTTTAACATTTTATTTGCATATTATGGTGGAAAATAAGTATTTGGTCAGAAACAAACAATCAAGATTTCTGGCTCTCACAGACCTGTAACTTCTTCTTTAAGAGTCTCCTCTTTCCTCCACTCATTACCTGTAGTAATGGCACCTGTTTAAACTTGTTATCAGTATAAAAAGACACCTGTGCACACCCTCAAACAGTCTGACTCCAAACTCCACTATGGTGAAGACCAAAGAGCTGTCAAAGGACACCAGAAACAAAATTGTAGCCCTGCACCAGGCTGGGAAGACTGAATCTGCAATAGCCAACCAGCTTGGAGTGAAGAAATCAACAGTGGGAGCAATAATTAGAAAATGGAAGACATACAAGACCACTGATAATCTCCCTCGATCTGGGGCTCCACGCAAAATCCCACCCCGTGGGGTCAGAATGATCACAAGAACGGTGAGCAAAAATCTCAGAACCACGTGGGGGGACCTAGTGAATGAACTGCAGAGAGCTGGGACCAATGTAACAAGGCCTACCATAAGTAACACACTATGCCACCATGGACTCATATCCTGCAGTGCCAGACGTGTCCCACTGCTTAAGCCAGTACATGTCCGGGCCCGTCTGAAGTTTGCTAGAGAGCATTTGGATGATCCAGAGGAGTTTTGGGAGAATGTCCTATGGTCCGATGAAACCAAACTGGAACTGTTTGGTAGAAACACAACTTGTCGTGTTTGGAGGAAAAAGAATACTGAGTTGCATCCATCAAACAGCATACCTACTGTAAAGCATGGTGGTGGAAACATCATGCTTTGGGGCTGTTTCTCTGCAAAGGGGCCAGGACGACTGATCCGGGTACATGAAAGAATGAATGGGGCCATGTATCGTGAGATTTTGAGTGCAAACCTCCTTCCATCAGCAAGGGCATTGAAGATGAAACGTGGCTGGGTCTTTCAACATGACAATGATCCAAAGCACACCGCCAGGGCAACGAAGGAGTGGCTTTGTAAGGTCCTGGAGTGGCCTAGCCAGTCTCCAGATCTCAACCCTATAGAAAACCTTTGGAGGGAGTTGAAAGTCCGTGTTGCCAAGCGAAAAGCCAAAAACATCACTGCTCTAGAGGAGATCTGCATGGAGGAATGGGCCAACATACCAACAACAGTGTGTGGCAACCTTGTGAAGACTTACAGAAAACGTTTGACCTCTGTCATTGCCAATAAAGGATATATTACAAAGTATTGAGATGAAATTTTGTTTCTGACCAAATACTTATTTTCCACCATAATATGCAAATAAAATGTAAAAAAAACAGACAATGTGATTTTCTGGATTTTTTTTTCTCAGTTTGTCTCCCATAGTTGAGGTCTACCTATGATGTAAATTACAGACGCCTCTCATCTTTTTAAGTGGTGGAAACTGCACTATTGCTGACTGACTAAATACTTTTTTGCCCCACTGTATCTAGAAGTAAAGCGGCATAGCCAGTTTGTACATTTATTCCACAGTAATATCCTTAAAATTTTGTAGTAGCCAAGTTTTTAGAGTCTCCTAAAGGTCCAGGATATGTCCCGATTCGCATGTTTTGTAACTTGCAGTCCACTTTTCTTATTTTTGCTGATTAGGATATAGTTTCTTCATTCTGCCAGCACTATTGGTGCAGGCACTTGCTTCCGCTCACTTCTTAGCAGGCATTGTTCCCACCATTGTCCGTTGGCCTGAACTTTAAGAATGCCTCTATTCCTGTATACAGTTTTACAGACCGGAAAGCTTCGAGCCCCGCCATCCCTTTCTGTAACCCATCTTGGCGTCCCTGTTCATGAAGTTACACAGAAAGGGGAAACCTCGTGGCCGGCACTTTGGAGTTAATATTCAGGGCTATTACAATGCAAATTTTTAAGTCAATTTGCATATTGTCTATTTATCAGATTAGCTGTCAAATAAGATGAAGTTGTCCCCGTTGATATCTGCACACCTGGCTCTGCTAGACCAACAGGACCCTCCCTATACACACATAAGGATAGACCAGTCAGGCAGGGAGAAGCCGATGGGACCATCCTTAGGGCGGGTCCCCGGCAGTCACTTCGTTCTTGGCTCTCTGCTTACGGTAAGTTTTACTGATTGCGTCCGTACTTGATTTATGTTGCCTGTCATTTGAGGACTGGTGTCCAGTAATGGACCACTCCAATATAGATAGAAAACCCAATATACTTTTTCCTTTTAGACTGGCTCTGCTTCGGTGAAGTCCGCTCTGCGATTGGTGGCGGTCACAGAACCTTGCTACAAAGCTGCTGCAGACAATCGGTGCCCATTGATTGGCTGCAGTGCTTACAGTTGTTAGGCAGAACAGTTCCCTGTGGCTGAATGGATGCTGATGGGCTGCAGTGCTCTCGTAACCTTACAGTCTAACCACTGATGATGAGCTGTAGCCTTCAGACTTCATACCATAACTGTCCCAATCTACCTGAACAGGGGGCGCTGCCGCTGATCTGTTGACCGCAGTGGTCTTGTAACATGACAATTTAATGTTACCACTGGAAAATTTAGTATTTGGAGTTTTTCTTTGTTACATAGGGCATTTAAGCAGTTAAAAAGGTGTTGGGCAATAGTAGACAACCCCTTTTAAATAAATGGCTAACCTTGTTTGAAATGGATGGTCTGAGTCTGTGTCTGATAAAGTTGCTCTCTCTTTGGGTTCGTTTAGAGCCTTAGATTCTTTTTATACAGTTAAAAGTTTTACAAACCCAACAAAAGATTTTACTAGCGCTTGTCTCACCCCACCACAAGCCTCAGCTGGTATCTCGGTGCCTTCACGATGTCTTTGGCTCGTCTTCTCCTCAAGGTCAAATGGAACCCAACAAAATATTGGATCTCTAGCGTTACCGACCCTCAGATAATTGCCCATGTTTCCCCATTCTCTTTTTTTGAACATTCTATGATCTGATTCTTATGATTAACCCCATATGGTTTTCCCTTTTTGTTTGAACTTTTGTACTATTCCCTCCGGCTAATCAGTGTGGAAAGGGCAAACATGAATGTCTATCCTCGCGGTGTACGATCATGTCTGATTCTTCGCTGTTCTGGAGCCGCGGTTCACGGCAGCAGATAATTCCCACGCCATTTCATGCATCACAGCAGCCGTTCTCCGAGATTCCCGTCCATCACACAATCTTTTGCATCAGAGCGGCCGAATCTGCGAGATCAGTTTTTTTGTAATGCGTTTATTTGCCCTAATAACAATGAGTGAGATTTTCATTATCGGTGCATAGAGCGGCCTCCATGTTTCCGAGACTGTAATTAATCTGACATCTGTCTCCGGGACGCAGATCTGATCATAGACCCATCTCTTTAAATCTCTGGAGTGGAGGTGGGGGAAGGGTGAACTTCATAGAAAAACAGCAATTTTTTGTTTTTCCTTGAGAATATTGTTGGTGATAATCATGATAAAATGTCAGCATCCCCCTGAGATAGAAGGTAATGTTTGTAATTTCAAAACACATTTTTTCTCTGGAGAGTCACTCTGTACAGTTATAGAAATCAAGGCTGACGACACACGACCAGGCCTCCTCCGTGATCTTCGCTGGGTGCGTTATTGCTCGATGACCCCATTTTGTACTGAGTCTTATTTCCACCATATAAAGAGCAATTCATCTGTCTCTTTGTATTACGTAGAGGACAACCTACCCCATACCCTTCCTTTATATGAGGATATTTAAGGTCTCCATAAAGAGGCCAAGTCACAAAAATGACTTACTATTCTTACGTTTTTTCCAGTAGATGATACTTTCTACATACAGCTCCCACCTCACCTACTGCAAAATCCCTTTCCAAAAAGCAAGGAGACGTCCACACAGGACGAAAAATCTGCAGCAGAATGAGCAGTGACATTTTTCTGTATGGAAATTGACCTGCAGAGCGGATTTTAAAATACATTGTACCCTGCGATCATTGACCGTTGGGTCTCTGCCGGGCACAACAGAGCTTCTGGGTCTTACACCCAGTTACAGTGAAAAGATGAATAAAAGAAAAAAAAATAATATATTGGTATGTATATGTGTGTATATGTATATACATGTGCTTCTCACAAAAATAGAATATCAACAAGTTAGTTTTTCAGTTCTTCAGTACAAAAAGTGAAACTCATATATTAGATAGTCATTACTCACAGAGTGATCCATTTCACATGTTTATTTCTGTTAATGTTGATGATTATGACTTACAGCCAATGAAAACCCAACAGTAATTATCTCCGTAAATTAGAATAATTAACAAAAAAACACCTGCAAAGGCTTCCTAATCGTTTAAAAAGGTCCTTTAGTCTGTTTCAGTAGCTCCACAATCATGGGGAAGACTGCTGACTTGACAGTTGTCCAGAAAGCAGTCATTGACACACTCCACAAGGAGGGGAAGCCACAAAACATCATTGCTAAAGAAGCCGGCTGTTCAGAGTGCTGTATCCAAGCATATTAATGAAAACGTTGAGTGGAAGTAAAAAGTGTGGTAGAAAAAAGGTGCACAAGCAACCAGGATAACTGCAGCCTTGAAAGGATTGTTAAGAAAAGGCTATTCAAAAATATGGTGGAGATTCACAAGGAGTAAACTGCTGCTGGAGTCATTGCTTCAAGAGCCACCACACACAGACATATCCAGGACATGGGCTACAAGTGTCACATTCCTTGTGTCAACCACTCATGACCAATAGATAAGGCCAGAAGCGTCTTACCTGGGCCAAGGAGAAAAAGAACTGGACTGTTGTCAGTGGTCCAAGGTGTTTTCAGATCAAAGTAAATTTTGCATTTCATTTGGAAATCAAGGTCCCAGAGTCTGGAGGAAGAGTGGAGGCCACAATCCAAGCTGCTGGAGGTCTAGTGTGAAGTATCCACAATCAGTGATGGTTTGGGGAGCCATGTCATCTGCTGGTGTAGGTCCACTGTGTTTTATCAAGACCAAAGTCAGTGCAGCCGTCTACCAGGAAATGTTAGAGCGTTTCATGCTTCCCTCTGCCGACAAGATTTTTGGAGATGGAAATTTAATTCTCCAGCAGGACTTGGCCCCTGTTCACATTGCCAAAAGTACCAATACCTGGTTTACAAACAACAGTATCACTGTGCTTGATTGGCAGTAAACTCGCCTGACCTTAACCCCATAGAGAATCTATGGGGTATTTTCAAGAGGAAGATGAGACACCAGACCCAACAATGCAGACGAGCTGAAGGCTGCTATCAAAGCAACCTGGGCTTCCATAACACCTCAGCAATGCCACAGGCCGATCGCCTCCATGCCACGCCGCATTGATGCAGTAACTGATGCGTGTGTGTATGTCAAATATATCTATCACTCAGTCTCTCTCACTTTCTCTAACAAACCCACCATTTATATATATATATATATATATATATATATATATATATATATATATATATATATATATATATATATATATATATATATTCAGTAAAAAACACTTTTTTAAGTTTCATTCATTAGTGAACAACAAACAAGTTTCTCATATTGGATATCCAAACGCCTGTAATATAGGTTATTTAGTGTAAAATGTGAATAATATAAAGAGTGAATGTAATGCCATGAAGAAAACAAAAAAAAATACCAAAAAAAATATAAAAGTAACATGTACACTCTTCTGGCATTTTCTATTATGGAGACATTCTGATCTGTTCACATTGACTTGTAATGTTAAGCAGTGTGAAAGCCTAAAAGATGTCTGGGTGGCTTTTTTTCAGCATTTTTGCTTAGATTTCCCCACATCTGTCTTTAATCTGGAAAAATAAAAATGACCCATTATCGATCTTTTTATATATATATATATATATATATATATTTTTTTTTTTTAAATAAAAAAATGCTGGTAAGAAAAACATTGAAAAAATACACACAAAAAAAACACTAAAAAAAGACACCGAAGGTGTACAAAACTCCAGAAAACCCCAGCGATTCATAAAGCGTTTTTTTTGCTTGAAAAACAAACTCTTTGACCGCTGTAAAAAGACGCAGTGTGAACATGCCCTTAGATCACCTGTGTGAACAATCTCAGATCTCCGCTTCCTGGCCCATGGAGGTAATGACATATTTTAGAACTTTAGTTTGGCGCTGAATTGGGTTCTCGTTTAAATTGCAAGCTCTTTCGGCAAGGAGCTGCAGTTATTTTGGCCATTTTGTTTTTATTCTATAAGTTGGATTCGGTGCCTTGAATATTAACAAGACATGACGCCATCTATAAAGACACGGCAGCCGCATCTTTCTCCCTTCATCTTGGTGACTGTTTAGTTCATCAGCATCTAAGTCACCATGAAATCATCCCCTTTATGTATAATTACCCTGCCTACGGGCACAAACCTCCGTACTAAAGATGGCGTCTGTAAAGGTGGGCGTAATAGTTGATGTTTTTGTTTATGAGCGCAGGCGTCTTAGTAAAATGTTTGTCTTCTAAATGTCAGGCCTTGAAGTGCGTTTTCCATTAGCATAAATGAAGACTTCAGGTGTAAAGTGTAATCTCCATGGGAAGCGCGCAACGCTTGATATTTATGTTCTGTGCCCGGTAATGATGAATATAGATATATTAACTGCTCACAGAGCAAGCCGACACTTTATCCTCTGCCGCAGTACAAAGTCACTGGGAACAAAAGACAGATCATTAATCGGCCTATAACATGCCCGCGACCGTGGCTCCAAAGCAATCTATAATCTGCAGCTGCACATTAGTGAGCGCCATTACCGTGGTCTGCATTAGAATAGAAATATATACTAATCATGTGGTGTATATACTATTACTTGTCACTAGCAATCTAAAGGTACCGTCACACTAGACGATATCGCTAGCGATCCGTGACGTTGCAGCGTCCTGGCTAGCGATATCGTCCAGTGTGACAGGCAGCAGCGATCAGGCCCCTGCTGTGCTGTCGCTGGTCGGGGAAGAAAGTCCAGAACTTTATTTGGTCGCTGGACTCCCCGTAGACATCGCTGAATCGGCGTGTGTGACACCGATTCAGCGATGTCTTCACTGGTAATCAGGGTAAACATCGGGTAACTAAGCGCAGGGCCGCGCTTAGTAACCCGATGTTTACCCTGGTTACCATCCTAAAAGTAAAAAAAACAAACAGTACATACTTACCTACAGCCGTCTGTCCTCCAGCGCTGTGCTCTGCACTCCTCCTGTACTGGCTGTGAGCGTCGGTCAGCCGGAAAGCAGAGCGGTGACGTCACCACTCTGCTTTCCGGCCGCTGTGCTCACACAGCCAGTACAGGAGGAGTGCAGAGCACAGCGCTGGAGGACAGACGGCTGTAGGTAAGTATCTAGTGTTTGTTTTTTTTACTTTTAGGATGGTAACCAGGGTAAACATCGGGTTACTAAGCGCGGCCCTGCGCTTAGTTACCCGATGTTTACCCTGGTTACCGGCATCGTTGGTCGCTGGAGAGCGGTCTGTGTGACAGCTCTCCAGCGACCAAACAGCGACGCTGCAGCGATCCGGATCGTTGTCGGTATCGCTGCAGCGTCGCTTAGTGTGACGGTACCTTAATGATATATGTATATGTGTGTGTATGTGGAGCGCCCCCAAGGTCTGTAGGGTACTCGGATCCGGGCCCTTCTGTTCTCAGTGGGGATGTCACGGTGGCTGACCGGGTCCGTGGCCCTCGGGAGGTCCGTTGATGAAATGGGGAAAAGGTCTCTAAAGGGATAATGTTCGTGACGCCACCTGTGGTATTCGGTCAGGGTGACCGACGCTGCTTAGGGGTCCTCTGGGGTGATGTTATGGCAGCCAGATGGTATACCTTCCCACAGGTGAAGTATGTTCCCAGGGCTTCCCAGAGTGTAGTCGGTAGATGGTGGATGTTGTAAGGCGCCGAGAATAACGAGGACACAAGGTTGCAGTCTTTTTACCTTTACTGAAGGCTTCAACATCCACAGTCCAGGGCACCAGACCACAGGGTAGGCAGAGTCCGGTCAGTCTGAAGGCAGAGTCCCCTTATCCAGGTGGAATTCAGTAGCCTTCCTATAGCGCCTGTGCGTTGTAGTACCTCCCTGCGGAGCAACTCGGTAAGGTCCTCACAACTGTTGTAGATGTTTTTTCTTCCTCTCTGTCCCCCAGATGGTATGGATAGGACAACCCGTATGACTGATGGCCTGAGGCTTGTTTATAGGGACCCTAGAGATGCCCCGACCCCCACAGTTGCCACCGTGCCTCCTGGGTATATGGTCGGGCAGCCAACTTGGAATTGACTGTCCTGCCAGTCTCTGAAGTAAAGCGTAGAGTCTATTACTCCCTCTGTGTTCTGGCTACCGGTTCTGCGCTCCAGAAAGAGGCAGCATTTTACAGGGCAGAACTCCTTCTTGGTTTTCTTCTCCTTGTGCTATGACTTCGTTTCTCACTCTCTACAATACAATTCTCTTCGTATCCTTTCTTAGGATGCTGCCGCACGTGGGGCAGGCGCAGTTCCGTGTCTTTCTGTTTAGGCCTCTGACAGGATCCCACCCCTGTCTGGGGCCCTCTGTCTGCAGCTTGGTGGTGTTCCTCCTTTCCTGCTGTCTGCCTGACAGAAACTGACTGGGTAATATCACTCCCCCTGGTGGAAGAATAACATTACTGCAATGAGCAGGACTCTGAGGCACTGCATATGTATGTGTGTGTGACACACACACACACACACACACACACACACACACACACACACACTTATGCGCATTATCACTGGTGGTCCTTAAATGTATAGTATTCCTATTACTAGTGGTCCAGGGGGTATATGCCATAGTTACTCTGTCACTGGTATTCCTGGGGTGTTTAGTGTTCCTGTCACTAGTAATCCTTGGGTATATAGCAGAACCGGACTGGCTGTCAGGCAAATCTGACAAAAGCCAGGTGGGCTGCATCGATTTCTGCTCTGTTAACAGTATTGGTGTCCTCAGGAGCCACTAACTCCCTGCTCAGTCACTCACTTGTGACCTGCTGGAGGTCGACACCACGTAAGGGATGTCGGGCAGCAAGATGACGTCACTGCATTGCAACGCTTGCATCTAATTCTAGACAGGATGTAAGAGGAGACGGGTGTTGCGGTAGATGGCAAGCGTTTTTTAGGCTGTGAAGATAATTGCACAGTGTGTTAGTGTGAAGAACATGGGGGCTAGAATTTCTTGCCAATCAACTATCCTATTTGTCTAAAGATAAAGTCTTACAAAGTGTGAAGCGAAAACGGGAAACCATTCTCAGTAGGTGGCTGAGATAAATTTGCGCCTCTGGATAGCTAAGACCAAGATATTCCTTATTGAGAGTTTAAAGCGAATTAACTGAACAAAGAATTCCCCCAGCCAGATGGGAGCCGTAATTTCATAAGAAGTTATGAACTTATTGTATGTCCTAGCTGTATACCGGTTACATTTTCGAGATCTCTAGAACAAGCCAAATGCTTGCTTGGGGTCTCTACACGTTCTAGGACCCAGGGGTAGGAAGATACGGAGAACTCGGGTAACAAAGCAGTGTTTGGTCTCCAAGTGTAACGGGGGCCCGGCCAGATCTGATGGCGCCAAGCCCGCCCGCCTATGACCTTCCATAGAAAAGCTATGATCCATCATATGTTTTGGAGTTCCAGTTGCCAAAGCAAGTGGCAGGGAAACTAGGACCTTCCCGGGAGTGGGGAAAGGATGTTCTCTGCCAATTGAGATCATGCCGTGCAACGTGTTGGAAGAAACCAGAATTATATGAATCTCACACCTCCCGTGTGGTTGCCAGCATCCAACTGCCGAACATCAAGCCATTAACTGAGTATTGTACAATCTGCTTATACTTTTGTACTACCACCTGTATTTGTGGAGCGCCCCGTCAGGGCCGTGGGGTACTCGGTACCGGGTCCGGTTGGCTCGAAGGGGGATGCCACGGTGGCTGACCCGGTCTGTGGCCCTGGAACGTCCCTATAAAAGGGAAAGGTCTTTAAAGGGATAGAGTTTGTTCATGACGCCACCTGTGGTATTCGGTCATGGTGTTATGGCAGCTAGATGGTATACCTTCCCACAGGTGAAGTTATCCCCAGGGCTTCCCAGTGAGTAGATGGTAGAATGGAGAGAGGTGCAGTGAAGAACGAGGACACAAGGTTGCAGTCTCTTTACCTTTACCTTTACTGAAGACTTCAGCGTCCACAGTCTAGAGCAGAGGTCCCCAACTCCAGTCCTCAAGGCCCACCAACAGGTCATGTTTTCAGGATTTCCTTAGTCTTGCCCAGGTAATAATTGCATCACCTGTGCAATGCAAAGGAAATCCTGAAAACATGACCTGTTGGTGGGCCTTGAGGACTGGAGTTGGGGACCTCTGGTCTAGAGCACCAGATCACAGGGCAGGCAGAGTCCAGCCGGTTTGGAGGCAAGTCCAGAGTCCCCTTGTCCAGGTGGAAATCGATAGCCTTCCCTTGCGCTGTAGTGGTGTATTCCCTTACTGCATAAGCTTCAAATAAGGTCCTCACAGATGTGGTGTCTCTCTCTCTCTCTGTCCCCCGTAGTCAGATAGGACAAAACCCGTATGACTGGTGTCTTGAGGCTGTTTATAGGGACTATAGCACGCCCCGGCCTCTGAGGGGTGCTACCTTGCCTCCTGGGTGCATGTGTGGACAGGTAACATAAAGTTCAGCCGTCCTGCCGGTCTCTGAAATAAGGCATAGAGGTCCTTACTACCTCAGTGTTCCAGGTACCGGTATTCTGCGCCTCAGTAGGAGGCAGCCTGTTCAGGGCTTGTCCCCTTCTGGTATCCTCTCCTTTGCTTTGACTTCCTTCACGCTCGCTGCAATACAATTCTGCCTTCAAAATGTCTTTCTGGGAGCTGCAGCTCTGAAGGTATACACAGCTCCGTGGACCCTCTGTCCTCCTCACCTCAGACAGATGTCTGGAACTGACTCCTGTAAGCTCCCCCTGGTGGCTTGGAGTGTGAATGTGTTGCATGTTCGTGGTACCTGGATGCAGTTATCCTTCCTTGCCTCCAAACGTAGCATCACTCTCCCCAGGAAGAAAGCAATACCACTGTGACGACCAGGACCCTGGAGTGCCACATTTGCATATCTGACCACTGTATAGGTATAACCATTGTGTATAGTCTTATTTGCCTTTAAGGCGATTAGATATATAATCTATAATTTAATCTTAAGCTGCTCTTTTATCTTGATCCACGAATCCACACATCCCTGCTGTCTGCTTTAACTTTTCATGCTACCGGGGCTGGTTTCTGGCACGATATAATCCCGTTATCAGACCGGGCTGCAGTCCTACTGGCTGTTAAGGCTCTGTTTTCTAGTGAAAGGGGCCTCTCAAGATTGTGAGCGAGTGTAGTGTCAGTGACTGCGTGGGCCACATTCTCCCCCTCCTAATACCTCCCTGGACCCCTGTGGCCAGGGGGTGTCTGTGTAAAACTGCGCCAAGCTAACCTTGCGTGTCCACAGAGGGTGCAGAACGTCACGTTGGTGCAAGTAAGGAGACCGTACATCGTGATCCCTCCGACGTTTTTAGTGTTATCAGGGAGGGGTGGCGAGGTGAGAGTTTAAAGGGAACCTGTCACCGCCCTCAGGCGTTTGTAACTAAAAGAGCCACCTTGTGCAGCACAAATGCTGCATTCTGACAAGGTGGCTCTTCTAGTTATGATGCCTGCACACACTGAAATAAACGTTTATAAAATGTGCCCCCTCACTCTGAAACCGTCCCGGAGGCGGGACTTTCCTTTCTAATCAGACGCAGCACAGCCGTCACTCCAGGCCTGTGCGCGCCGCCTCCTCTTGCTGCATTATCGTCCCGGCGCCTGCGCTGTAATGTAAGTACGAAGGGCAGCGCAACTGCGCATGCCCGAAAAAAATAAAACTTAATGCGCAGGCGCTGAGGACCATAATGCGGTAAGAAGTGGCGGCGCCCGGCGCGCAGAGGTCCGGAGTGACGGCTGTGCTGCGTCTGATAAGGAAGGAAAGTCCCGCCTCCAGGACGGTTTCTCGGTATGAGGGGTCATATTTTATAAACGTTTATTTCAGTGTGTGCAGGGAGCATAACTAAAAGAGCCACCTTGTCAGAATGCAGCATTTGTGCTGCACAAGGTGGCTCTTTTAGTTACAAACTCCTGAGGGAGGTGACAGGTTCCCTTTAAGGATGGTCCCATCATCATACTGTATGGGGTGATGTGGGGGGCACCATTTATATTGTATAGGGGGCTACGGGGGCCATTAGACTAGGTTCACATTGCGTTAGTGGGTATCCGCTAACGAAATCCGTTACATAGCGCCACTAATGCAATGTAACGGATCCGTTAGCGCACCCATTGACCGCAATGTATGTAACGAATCCTTAACGCATGCCATTTTTGGCATGCGTTAGCGATGCTCCGTTATTTTGTGACGGACCTCGAACGCTGTCTGCAGCGTTTTTGGGTCCGTTCTCGCTAGATCGGGCATCTGCGCTAGCGCAATTGCTAAACGCAATCCCTTTTTGGACATTGCGTTAACGCAGTCCTTTAGCGTATGCGCTAAACGGACTGCACTAACGCAATTTGAACCTAGCCTTATACTGTATGAGGTGATTTGGGAGAGGACCACATTATTCCCACGATAAGTATTTGGTGTGTAGGGTGGGGTCTGTCACTAACTACCTGTTCTCCATGTGCAGTGCAGTTTATGGCACTCGCTACCTGCACTCCTTGTGTAGTTTGAGGTCTGTCACTCTGTACCTGTCCCCCATGTGTAGTGCCAGGTCTGTCACTCGCTACCTATCCTCCATATGTAGTGTGGGGTCTGTCACTCGCTACCTGCCCTATGTATTTAGTGCTAGATCTCTCGCTTTCTACCTGCCCCTTAAGGTGGCCTCGAATTTGAATGCAGATAAACCACATTCCTAAAAAGAAAACAAAAAAAAATGCGTTTGTGTCACAGAATTAACAGATTGTCAAAGAATCAGAAAAATAACAGAATTATAAAAATAAATAGATTAGGTAAAGTGTAAAAGTGAGGTTTACTGTGAAGTTGTATATAGACATTTTCATTGGAGCATAAGGCATGATGTAACGACAGAATAGTGAGTGCAGCTCTGGATGTGACCGGATTAACCTGATGTAATAGCAGAATTGTGAGTGCAGCTCTGGATGTGAATAGAGTATATGACATAATTGGTAATGTGTAGTCAATCAGTGAGAATCAGGAGAATGTAGAATTGCTGAATGTGTTCTTCAGCTCTATATATACCAAAGAGAGTGTGGCAGATGTTGTCGATCCCAGCTCAATACATCATCCTATCTCCGTAATGTGAAATCCATTCTTCACTGAATGCAAATGTTACCTATGAAATGATAATGAAAGATCAGTCCAGGAGGAGAAAGAAGCCGTTTTCTCTAATAAGGTACCTTACAAAGATGCTTATTTTCATGTGTTGATTTATGAAACAATAATTAAACTGATAGTTACGCTTTAAAGTATCCTGTGCGGTTACCTCTACTAAACGGTGACATGCTTATTGGGACCACCACAAGGATGAGCTCCCCCATCACATCCAGCATGTGTGGACATTGGTCTGTTCCTAGGAAAAGGTCTTGCATTAATTGCTTCTTGCTGAATAAGTCCAGACTGCCGAGACCCACTATACCACTCTCCCACAAAGTGACGCCACACAAGGAAAATTAAACTATAAATTGTTTATTTTATGAAATAATTTTGTTCATTTAAATTCAATCTTATCTTTTGGCTTAAAATTAGGGTCGCAGCTTAAAACCGGCAAAATTTGCCAACCAATCGGGTGTAGGGAGATTGTCTGCCTTCCGGTCTCCCGGCGCAGGTATCCTCACCACCATAATCTCCACCCATTCCGCAGCTGTGACTGAAGAAAACCACAAAAACCAACAACCAAAACACAAGGGAAGGAGGGCGGGAAACAGGTCCAGGTCCGAACTGAGAGGATCCGGAAGCGCTAAAAGGCGCGCCAACCCCTTTTCAAATGAGGCCACGCCCCCCGGCGGCATGACCTCCAATCATCAGTGCCGTCACCACGTGGGAGACCGGGGAGGAGCCATGTAAAGGCCCGGCAGTCAGGGGACAGCGGGACTGCCGCAGTGTCCCTCATTTTCATAAAGGGCTCTAGGCCTTTCCCAGAAGGGGATTCGTTTGCTGGGATCTGCACCGATTGGCAGAATGCAGCCCCATGGGGAATGAATCAAGTGGCTGTCGTGCATGCGCATTGTTACTCCATTCTAACGTGCATAACAGTACTTTATTCTTTCTATCGTGTGTATGTATGTATGTGTGTATGTGCGTGTATGTGTGTGTATATATATATATATATATATATATATATATATATATATATATATATAATATATTGTGTGTAGTGACATATGTCTAGGGTTATATGTGTGACTAGTGATAATGTAACATCTGTCCTGAAGGCAAGTTGCACCTAGGTGTTAATAGGTACTTCCTTGGGACTAGTAGAAATTCTATCTCCATATCTCACCAGGAGGTCTAGCTAGAGCCAAGAAGAAGGTAACATTTGGCACCTCCTAGGTCTTGGAGGGGAGGTGCTAATTGCGGCCTGAGGTGATCTATTCCTGAGAATATTTTCACAAGTGTCTCAAAAGAGAAAATAATATATTCATTAGTAGAGTGGCCATGGCCAATCAAACAGCTCGCAATTATGATATTAACCTGAGGGGCCGGTCTAGAAACCTGACCTCAGACTAAAGTTTATAAATTTAGGCTGCCGACCGAGAATTGTGTTCACGTGTGAGGGCAGCCTGAGAAGCTGATGTGTTCCACCAACTCCATTCACCCCCCCTCAGGGAGCAGAAAGTAACTACCAGTTAGATCATTTCTGTAAGTTTTCTCCTGTTTATTTTGATACTGTTTTGCATAAGTTGTATGTCTTTTTATTATCATATTTTTATACCTTTTCTTATTGTAAGCACTGACCCTTTTGTTATTAAAGTATAAAACTTTAACAAGTTGAACCTTGAATGTTTTAAAAGAATCCATAGCCTGAGGTGTGTGTGAGCCTTATGAATGATAGACATATTTTTATTAGTATTATTATTTCTGGGACTCATCGCCCGTGTATTCGGTGAGTGGTGGCAGCGTGTATGAGCGGGTGTGTGGCCTGGGTCGGTGTGTAATTTATGCTCCCATTACAGCATAGGACAGAGGTTGAATGCTGGACTGAGTTGGGAGATAGATTAACCCTTGCAGGCACAACCCCAAGTCACGTGTGAGAGCAGGCACGTGACGAATTAGTGACACCATGGAGTAGGGATCCGTGACATGTGGGTGCCATCGGTTGGCCCCCACCATGAGAATCAGGGCGCCAGTGTGTCTGTGCACAATCATTCAGCCTGCCTCTGTGCGTCTGAGATTCAGCATGATGCAAGCGAGATGTCACTGCTAGTGATGACCGAGTGTCTTCGGCGTGCTCAAATATGTTCAAGCCCACACGCCTGCACGTCTCGACTTCTCAACAGCCGCAACAGATGCAGGGATTAGCTAACAAACACGGACGCGAACATATTTTTCAAGCGTGCCAAAGTCACTCGGTTAGTGCATGAGCATGCTCGGATAACACCTTATCTTCTGTATGGGGCCCTCACACTGTATAGACCAAGCACCACGTGAGGGGAACAAGGGAAGGTAAATGGTGTTTTTAATTTTTTGTTCGTTTTTTTTTTTTACTTTTTTAACCCAAATACTTGTGGAGGCTATCATATATTATTCCTAGCACTGGTAGTCCTCGGGTATATACCGTAGTATTTCTGGCACTGGTAGTTCTCGGGTACAGTATATAGTAGTTCTAGCACTGGTAGTTCTCTGGGATGGTATATTGTAGTCTTGGCACTGGTAGTCTACGGGGACTGTATATGGTAGACTTAGCAGTGGTAGTCCTCGGGGACGGTATATAGTAGTCCTGGCACTGGTAGTCCTCAGGGAAGGTATATGGTAATCTTGGCACTGGTAGTCCTCGGTGACAGTATATAGTAGTCCTGGCACTGGTAGTCCCCGGGGATGATATATAGTAATCCTGGCACTGGTAGTCCCCGGTGACCGTATATAGTAGTCCTGGCACTGGTAGTCCTCAGGGACGGTATAAGGTAGTCCTCGGGGATGGTATATAGTAGTCTTGTCACTGGTTGTCCTGGGACTGTATCTGGTAGTCCTCGGGGACAGTATAGAGTAGTCCTGGCACTGGTAGTCCTCGAGGGACAGTATATGGTAGTCCTCGGGGAATTTATATAGTAATCCTGGCACTGGTAGTCCCCGTGGATGGTATATACAGTAGTAGTCTTGGCACTGGTAGTCCTCGGGGACAGTATAGAGTAGTCCTGGCACTGGTAGTCCTGGCACTGGTAGTCCTCGGGGATGGTATACAGTGGGGCAAAAAAGTATTTAGTCAGTCAGCAATAGTGCAAGTTCCACCACTTAAAAAGATGAGAGGCGTCTGTAATTTACATCATAGGTAGACCTCAACTATGGGAGACAAACTGAGAAAAAAAAATCCAGAAAATCACATTGTCTGTTTTTTTTAACATTTTATTTGCATATTATGGTGGAAAATAAGTATTTGGTCAGAAACAAACAATCCAGATTTCTGGCTCTCACAGACCTGTAGCTTCTTCTTGAAGAGTCTCCTCTTTCCTCCACTCATTACCTGTAGTAATGGCACCTGTTTAAACTTGTTATCAGTATAAAAAGACACCTGTGCACACCCTCAAACAGTCTGACTCCAAACTCCACTATGGTGAAGACCAAAGAGCTGTCAAAGGACACCAGAAACAAAATTGTAGCCCTGCACCAGGCTGGGAAGACTGAATCTGCAATAGCCAACCAGCTTGGAGTGAAGAAATCAACAGTGGGAGCAATAATTAGAAAATGGAAGACATACAAGACCACTGATAATCTCCCTCGATCTGGGGCTCCACGCAAAATCCCACCCCGTGGGGTCAGAATGATCACAAGAACGGTGAGCAAAAATCCCAGAACCACGCGGGGGGACCTAGTGAATGAACTGCAGAGAGCTGGGACCAATGTAACAAGGCCTACCATAAGTAACACACTACGCCACCATGGACTCAGATCCTGCAGTGCCAGACGTGTCCCACTGCTTAAGCCAGTACATGTCTGCGCCCGTCTGAAGTTTGCTAGAGAGCATTTGGATGATCCAGAGGAGTTTTGGGAGAATGTCCTATGGTCTGATGAAACCAAACTGGAACTGTTAGGTAGAAACACAACTTGTCGTGTTTGGAGGAAAAAGAATACTGAGTTGCATCCATCAAACACCATACCTACTGTAAAGCATGGTGGTGGAAACATCATGCTTTGGGGCTGTTTCTCTGCAAAGGGGCCAGGACGACTGATCCGGGTACATGAAAGAATGAATGGGGCCATGTATCGTGAGATTTTGAGTGCAAACCTCCTTCCATCAGCAAGGGCATTGAAGATGAAACGTGGCTGGGTCTTTCAACATGACAATGATCCAAAGCACACCGCCAGGGCAACGAAGGAGTGGCTTCGTAAGAAGCATTTCAAGGTCCTGGAGTGGCCTAGCCAGTCTCCAGATCTCAACCCTATAGAAAACCTTTGGAGGGAGTTGAAAGTCCGTGTTGCCAAGCGAAAAGCCAAAAACATCACTGCTCTAGAGGAGATCTGCATGGAGGAATGGGCCAACATACCAACAACAGTGTGTGGCAACCTTGTGAAGACTTACAGAAAACGTTTGACCTCTGTCATTGCCAACAAAGGATATATTACAAAGTATTGAGATGAAATTTTGTTTCTGACCAAATACTTATTTTCCACCATAATATGCAAATAAAATGTTAAAAAAACAATGTGATTTTCTGGATTTTTTTTTCTCAGTTTGTCTCCCATAGTTGAGGTCTACCTATGATGTAAATTACAGACGCCTCTCATCTTTTTAAGTGGTGGAACTTGCACTACTGCTGACTGACTAAATACTTTTTTGCCCCACTGTATAGTAATCCTGGCACTGGTAGTCCCCGGGGATGGTATATAGTAATCCTGGCACTGGTAGTCCTCGGGGACGGTATATAGTAGTCTTGGCACTGGTAGTCCTGGGACTGTATCTGGTAGTCCTCGGGGACGGTATATAGTAATCCTGGCACTGGTAGTCCTCGGGGACGGTATATAGTAATCCTGGCACTGGTAGTCCCCGTGGATGGTATATAGTAGTCTTGGCACTGGTAGTCCTGGGACTGTATCTGGTAGTCCTCGGGGACAGTATAGAGTAGTCCTGGCACTGGTATTCCTCGGGGACGGTATATAGTAATCCTGGCACTGGTAGTCCCCGGGGATGGTATATAGTAATCCTGGCACTGGTAGTCCTCGGGGACGGTAAATGGTAGTCCCCGGGGACAGTATATAGTAATCCTGGCACTGGTAGTCACCGGGATGATATATAGTAATCCTGGCACTGGTAGTCCCCGGGGACGGTATATTGTAGTCCTGGCACTGGTAGTCCCCGGGGACGGTATATGGTAGTCCTCGGGGATGGTATATAGTAATCCTGGCACTGGTAGTCCTCGGGGACTGTATATAGTAGTCTTAGCACTGGTAGTCCTGGGACTGTACCTGGTAGTCCTCAGGGAAGGTATATAGTAATCCTGGCACTGGTAGTCCCCGGGATGGTATACAGGTCCTTCTCAAAAAATTAGCATATAGTGTTAAATTTCATTATTTACCATAATGTAATGATTACAATTAAACTTTCATATATTATAGATTCATTATCCACCAACTGAAATTTGTCAGGTCTTTTATTGTTTTAATACTGATGATTTTGGCATACAACACCTGATAACCCAAAAAACCTGTCTCAATAAATTAGCATATTTCACCCATCCAATCAAATAAAAGTGTTTTTTAATAACAAACAAAAAAACCAACAAATAATAATGTTCAGTTATGCACTCAATACTTGGTCGGGAATCCTTTGGCAGAAATGACTGCTTCAATGCGGCGTGGCATGGAGGCAATCAGCCTGTGACACTGCTGAGATGTTATGGAGGCCCAGGATGCTTCAATAGCGGCCTTAAGCTCATCCAGAGTGTTGGGTCTTGCGTCTCTCAACTTTCTCTTCACAATATCCCACAGATTCTCTATGGGGTTCAGGTCAGGAGAGTTGGCAGGCCAATTGAGCACAGTAATACCATGGTCAGTAAACCATTTACCAGTGGTTTTGGCACTGTGAGCAGGTGCCAGGTCGTGCTGAAAAATGAAATCTTCATCTCCATAAAGCATTTCAGCCGATGGAAGCATGAAGTGCTCCAAAATCTCCTGATAGCTAGCTGCATTGACCCTGCCCTTGATGAAACACAGTGGACCAACACCAGCAGCTGACATGGCACCCCACACCATCACTGACTGTGGGTACTTGACACTGGACTTCAGGCATTTTGGCATTTCCTTCTCCCCAGTCTTCCTCCAGACTCAGGCACCTTGATTTCCGAATGACATGCAAAATTTGCTTTCATCAGAAAAAAGTACTTGGGACCACTTAGCAACAGTCCAGTGCTGCTTCTCTGTAGCCCAGGTCAGGCGCCTCTGCCGCTGTTTATGGTTCAAAAGTGGCTTTACCTGGGGAATGCGGCACCTGTAGCCCATTTCCTGCACACGCCTGTGCACGGTGGCTCTGGATGTTTCCACACCAGACTCAGTCCACTGCTTCCTCAGGTTCCCCAAGGTCTGGAATCGGTCCTTCTCCACAATCTTCCTCAGGGTCCGGTCTCCTCTTCTCGTTGTACAGCGTTTTCTGCCACATTGTTTCCTTCCAACAGACTTACCATTGAGGTGCCTTGATACAGCACTCTGGGAACAGCCTATTTGTTGAGAAATTTCTTTCTGGGTCTTACCCTCTTGCTTGAGGGTGTCAATGATGGCCTTCTTGACATCTGTCAGGTCGCTAGTCTTACCCATGATGGGGGTTTTGAGTAATGAACCAGGCAGGGAGTTTATAAAAGCCTCAGGTATCTTTTGCATGTGTTTAGAGTTAATTAGTTGATTCAGAAGATTAGGGTAATAGGTCGTTTAGAGAACCTTTTCTTGATATGCTAATTTATTGAGACAGGTTTTTTGGGTTATCAGGAGTTGTATGCCAAAATCATCAGTATTAAAACCATAAAAGACCTGACAAATTTCAGTTGGTGGATAATGAATCTATAATATATGAAAGTTTAATTGTAATCATTACATTATGGTAAATAATGAAATTTAACACTATATGCTAATTTTTTGAGAAGGACCTGTATAGTAATCCTGGCACTGGTAGTCCCCGGGGACGGTATATTGTAGTCCTGGCACTGGTAGTCCCCGGGGACGGTATATGGTAGTCCTCGGGGATGGTATATAGTAATCCTGGCACTGGTAGTCCTCGGGGACTGTATATAGTAATCCTGGCACTGGTAGACCCCGGGGACAGTATATAGTAGTCTTGGCACTGGTAGTCCTGGGACTGTATCTGGTAGTCCCCGGGGACGGTATATAGTAGTCCTGGCACTGGTAGTCCTCGGGGATGGTATATAGTAGTCCTGGCACTGGTAGTCCTCGGGGATGGTATATAGTGGTCCTGGCACTGGTAGTCCTCGGGGATGGTATATAGTGGTCCTGGCACTGGTAGTCCTCAGGGACGGTATATAGTAATACTGGCACTGGTAGTCCCCGGGGACGGTATATAGTAGTCCTGGCACTGGTAGTCCTCGGGGACCGTATATGGTAGTCCTCAGGGAAGGTATATAGTAATCCTGGCACTGGTAGTCCTGGGACTGTATCTGGTAGTCTCCGGGGACGGTATATAGTAGTCCTGGCACTGGTAGTCCTCGGGGATGGTATATAGTGGTCCTGGCACTGGTAGTCCTCGGGGATGGTATATAGTGGTCCTGGCACTGGTAGTCCTCAGGGACGGTATATAGTAATACTGGCACTGGTAGTCCCCGGGGACGGTATATAGTAGTCCTGGCACTGGTAGTCCTCGGGGACCGTATATGGTAGTCCTCAGGGAAGGTATATAGTAATCCTGGCACTGGTAGTCCTGGGACTGTATCTGGTAGTCTCCGGGGACGGTATATAGTAGTCCTGGCACTGGTAGTCCTCGGGGATGGTATATAGTGGTCCTGGCACTGGTAGTCCTCGGGGATGGTATATAGTGGTCCTGGCACTGGTAGTCCTCAGGGACGGTATATAGTAATACTGGCACTGGTAGTCCCCGGGGACGGTATATAGTAGTCCTGGCACTGGTAGTCCCCGGGGATGATATATAGTAACATAGTTAGTAAGGCCGAAAAAAGACATTTGTCCATCCAGTTCAGCCTATATTCCATCATAATAAATCCCCAGATCTACGTCCTTCTACAGAACCTAATAATTGTATGATACAATTATGATATATAGTAATCCTGGCACTGGTAGTCCTCGGGGACAGTATATGGTAGTCTTCAGGGAAGGTATATAGTAATCCTGGCATTGGCAGTCTCCGGGGACAGTATATAGTAGTCTTGGCACTGGTAGTTCTGGGACTTTATCTGGTAGTCCTCGGGGACGGTATATAGTAATCCTGGCACTGGTAGTCCTCGGGGACGGTATAGAGTAGTCCTGGCACTGGTAGTTCTCTTCTAATCCAAGGCTATATACTATGCCTGTCATTAGTATTGAGTTTTGGCAGTCAAGAATAAAAAAACAAAACAAAAGCTTCCCCAATGATGTTGATTGGCAGACTGACTGACTGATTCGGAAAGGTTTTTGCGAAAATTCACCTAGTGGTGAACGCCCGTACTAAAACCGACCCGGCCTCCAGAAGATGATTGCTGCTTGTTTCGGATACCCCCTGGTATATCTCGTGCCTCATTAATGTTACAGGCTCTTAATGAATTGACTTGCTGTACCCTAATAAATCATTTGTCTTTCTTCTGCACTGAGACATAAATATCACAGTGGTGAGCCGAGCTGGAACGTGGAGACAAAGGCCGCCACGTTGCGTAATGGACGAAAGCTGGATGCAAGGTCGTTCTGAGAGCCAAAAAGCTTTTTTTCTTTTCCTTTTGGAGATCAGTTCATAGAAGTAATCTGGGCTTTATATATAGGAAGTTCTACAAATATAGAACTAATTAACTGGCAAATATCGCAAGAGGAAGAGCCTGCCTAATTGAGGGCTCCGATAGACAATGCAATTAGTGACATACATATTCATTAAAAACCCACTTGGATCTGTGACCATTGCACCCTGGCAGTGTGTAAGTAAAGGCGGCCACTGGCAATGACCCAATACTGTGCACAGATCCGCTATACCGCCACACTGTTACCCCCTACTTCCAATATAATAATCTCTCTTTACTGAGCAGTCGTAGTAAATTACATTTCTTTCTGTCTCCTGGATGGAGTTTGTTAATAAGGCTTGATCCGGAAGTCTGGGCAAGAATGGCAACGTTGCCATTCTCCATCCTTTTTTCACTACCTGCTGGGTCTTTGTCAGCGACAATTCGATTTACTACAGTGTAAATAGGTCGACTCCCGGCACAGAGAGGTGGTCGAGCAGTCAGTGGATCATGGGGGGGAGGTGATGGGTGTTTGTGCCATAGAGAATGCGGTGTAGAAACGCTGAACGTATTTACGATCACATAACCGATAGCATTTTATATACAAAATGCTTTTATAAGATACAAATGGGCCAATTCTTCAATTTGCCCTGGATAAAAATGCTTGAAATTCTGCAAAAATGTTGCACTTTATTCTGCAATGATTATCTAGCTGTGGAATCAGATGGGGGGGAAAGGATGGCATTTGGAGGAGTTTTGTTACACTGAGTGTTTGTCGTCTTTATTTTTAGTTTTCAAGCAGAAAGTGTTTGTGTGTGTGTGTGTATATATCTTTTTCATTCGGACTTTGTTCAGAATCCGCCTGGAAAAAGCGCCCCCCCAAAAAAATGGTCATAATGCACAGCAATGTAAAAACAACATTGCTGTGCACATGTTCAGTATTTTTACTTCTTTTACCGGCTTCTTCCTGAAGCGGTTTTGTGAATGAAACTCCGGTGGCTGTGCCTTTTGGGACTGAAGATGTCATATACACGTAGCTACAGAGTGTAAACTCTCCAAATTCTCCCCCCGAAATGTTGATGTTTTCATTCCAAAAACTCAGCAAAACGTCTCTCAAGCTGTCCTTGGCACAGTGAGATTAAGGTCTACCCAGATCACCGGAGTAGCCTCTAATAATGATTGCTTGCAAATAATGCAGATGGGAGACACAAACTTGGAATTGGTCAAATCTGAGGTCACGGCAGTTACACCGCTACAGGTCAGGGTAGGCAGCAAGTCAAAAATGATGAAGTCCATGCACAACCTGGGTGAAATCCCAATCTAGAATATGATATTCGCAACTGATTGCTTTGGCAAGTTGAAGGTTGACTCGGCAAATAATCATTCAATGAAGTAGTCCTGCTCCACCAATGTCCGCTTTCGGCTAAGCCAAAATAATCTGACCCGTTGACCCTTCTTCAGAAACCAGGCATAGTATGCACACTTTATCAGCCAGAAGCATGAGCGATGGCCGGACATTAGTGACAGTCATGGCAGACTATATTTCATTAAAGTGGCCCATCATGAGAGATTTTCTTTAATGAGAGCAGTAAAGTTAATGGCTGATATTGAATTCCTGTCTCCTGTCTGTTGTAATGTTGCACCGGCTCTTCGTGAATGAATCCTTCTTGATTTTAACCACTGACCTAACAGATTGGCTTGGCTAATTTGTATGTGTCCTCTACATCCCTTTTCCCTGGAGTAACCTGGCACTGCCAATCTTGGATGCAGCCAAGAATAAAATCCTCTATGGCCAGTTGGTTTGAGTTCCTCCGGTAAAGACTTCTAATGAGCTAAAATGGACGGACGAGACGAAAACCGGTTACATTCTTTTGTTCTTGTTGTCCTGACTTATTTTACATCGAGAATAATTATCTCCTCGTTGCTTTTCAATTTTGCATTATATGCTGTGCCACCATATTGTTCAGTGGTGCGTACAAAGACTGCACACCAGTCTTAAGAATTCTATGAAGCTGTCCTGCTCCGGTTGGGAGCGCCGGTGCTGGTCTGTGCACGGACGCCTACATGAGTCCCATCACATGAGCCGATAATCGTCAGAATGGGAGTTCTTAAAGCTTGTTCCTTTTCATTGTCAGCCTAGGGATGAGCGGACCCGTGGATGTTCGGGCTCATCGGGTTCGATAAACTCTACCCGAACCCTATAGAAGTCATGGGCCTGAACTTTGGTGCTGTAAAAGCTCGGTCTTTCTCTTTACAGTTCAGGGTCGCTCATCTCTATTGTTGACTTGTTTACAAGGGTCAATTAGCTGACAAATGACAAATTGCTAATTTTTCTGGCTAATTGGATCTTTTATGTATCCTATATTGGCATCATATCACCCTGTGATAAAAGGGGATGTGCTGCCGACAGTATGCTCACTGTACTGTCCCCATTCAGTTTCTTTGGCCACATTTAATGCCCTACGGATAGAACTAATAGGTTATTATCGCTTTGCGTTACATCTGCTATATCCGACGCTTTGCCGCGGTCATGTTGTGCTCTTCGTCTCACTGCTGCTCATTATGTTCTGTGTTAGACTAAAGCAGAAATTAATTGGTATCCCAACGTCCTGACATATAATAATAATCCTTTTCTTTCTTGCTGACCACAGGCGAAGTAAGGCATTTTTTTTTTCTTTTGAATATTGCAGTGAAGCAGATCTGTGCTGCCGAGAAGTTTAGCTGTGGAGAGTCCAGCAATAAATGTATCCCAGCCACCTGGCGGTGCGATGGTGAGAGGGACTGTGAAAATGGTGTGGATGAGAAGGACTGTCCTACTGGTGAGTTACAATTAAGATAAAGTTAAAACTAGCTGACTTATTCATAAGCTTGAAAAAAGAAAATGGCAAAAAGTAGTAAGACTCCAGCTACGACGCTGATCCCAATAGTGCCCGATGGACCCTGTTTTCTTACCATTGAGATTCTTGGGATTCCATCATGGATATCGCTTCTTCAACAGTGGAAAAAAAAGAAAACCATTGCATGCTGCTCTATTATTGCTGTTAAAGTTGATGTAACTTCCGTTGGTGGCATCGAAAGAGCCACCAACTGCACGGTGAGCTTTACTTTTCTAATTATTGGTCATAATAAGCTATGGATACATAGATGGTCGTGTATATAATATAATATACAGTTTGTGTGTGTATATATATATATATATATATATATATATATATATATATATATATATATATATATATATATATATATATATATATGTATATATGTATATATATATATAATATATGTATGTATATGTGCACACACACACACACACACACACACATATATATATATTTACATACACGCGCACACACACACACACACATATATACATACACACACACGCGCACACACACACATATATACACACACACACACACACACACACATATATACATACACACACACACACACACACACACACACACACACACACACACACACACATATATATATATACACATACACATACACACACACACACACACGATGACGCATAAGTCTTTATTCAGGTCAACCCGAAGGATGGGGCAATGCTGCAATTTTGTCCTCGACTGATGTGAATAGGATCGCATTTTTTAGCGCAAGTTGAAAAACTTAGAACCAAAATACAAAAAATAATTCACACAGTGGCCATTTAACAAGCAGAAGATAAGGTGAACCCAATCGGAATGGTACATAATTCTTGTAGTTCACCTCACTATTAGTGATGATTGAACGTGCTCATATAAGGTGTTATCTGAGCATGCTCAGATGCAAACCAAGTGTCTTCAGCGTGCTCAAATAATATGTTCGAGTCCCTGCGGCGACATGTTTCATGGCTGTTACAGCCGCAACACATACAGGGATTGCTAACAGCTGTGAAACATGCCGCCACAGGGACTTAAACATTTTTCAAGCACGTCGAAGACACTAGGTTAGCAAGCCGAGCATGCTCAGATAACACCTTATCCCAGCAAGTTTGCTCATCAATACTCACTATGTGTTGGAGGATGTTAAAATGGATAAGGTCAGAGCTGGATCTGGGTCCCATCTGTTCAGACACCTGCCCGTGGCAACATATAGAAAAAAAAAGTTAGAACTGGTTGGGTTTTTTTTACAATATGGTCGCAATATTCTGTAACCCGATTCACCTGCACTATGCTGCAAGGTAGCAACAACATAAAGCGATTCTTGGCCGTGTGACCGGAGTCGTGGCCAAAGTTGCAGTGTTTTCCCAGATCTAAAAAAGGTTCACGTTCTCAGATCTGATCACCGAATATTTTCTTCACAAAATGAATCTTTATTCTTGTAGCCCCAGAATGGTTTAAGTTGCCATGACCAAAGCCAGTATGAAGACCGACTCCGCGCATTGTTTGATTCCTTCTCGCTCCTTTCTTTACTGTATGTGCAAGTACTTGATATTCGCAGAAAGTTGGGTTGCACTGCTTACAAGACCGCTCCTCGCCAAGTCCCGATTACCGGGACTAGTATTCCCTTTGGTGCAGTCATAATGGAAAAAAACACAAGTAACGAGCATCAAGTTGGTTATAATTGGCGTCTCTTCCTACAACAAATAGACCAGACACATTTGGCCAGACACCCATGGGTGAAAGTATTCTACACGGATTAAGCAGACCAGGGCCCCTATGCCATAACAATGGGCATGTCTGGCATCAAATTGTTTTGGGAAGTAGCCCAAGTTTACATAAAAGGCCAGAGTAATCTGGTAATCTACCATGGTGATTACACTGTCCGAATGCTCCTTTCTGGAGCGAGAAGAAAACACTACGGACCTGTAGGCTTGAGGTTGAGAATGATGCTTTATAGAGGGTTTACACAATGGCCGCTTATATGGTGCCCACCCTCTTTGCAGTTCAGTGATTGTAAGGACTAGGTTTTAACACATCACGGAAAACATTTACGATATTAATCATCCTATTTCGTATTACGGGACTGTTGAACGCAGTTAGATTTAAGATGACCGTTTACTTTCAATAGCTGGTGTCCAAACAATTTTCATAGTCATGAAAATACAGAAAAATCTTTAAATGAGAAGGTGTGACCAAACTTTTGCTCTGTACTGTATGTGTATGTTGTTTTTTTTTTCTCGATTGGTTGGGGTGGAAAAGGGCAATGCCGGACACCACTGGTGATGAAATTCTTCATGCCCTTTCCTTATTCCACCACCCCACGCCCAACATAGTCTTTCGGGAGATAGGGAGATGATCAGAAGGTCACCACTGAATAGTTGGGCAGGTACGACAGTGTTCCTGTGCAGCCAAATTATATGGGGGAATGAGGTAACTACCGTATATGTTCCCTGGTGGTCTGTTAAAAAAATTATACCTGGTGGGTGTACTCGCCGTTACAAGTTCTGGAGGTGTGTCCGGTTGTTAAGAAAGTTGTCAGTGGAGTCTGGGGCCATCACTGCCTTTTTGAGTCTCTTCTTGTCCTCCACCCGGTTGAATGGTGTAAGTGGTTCCCGGCGTCTGTAATGAGCAGTCATGTAAAGAACGTAGAATTCACAAGTCATACTGTAGTTTGCTGGATTTCAGGCATGCAAGAAAAGACTGACCCCCACTGAACACAGTGATGGCTATAACTGGCTGGTAGTCAGAAAAAGGGTCGAGGTAAAACTAGAGGAAGAAAGCAGGAATAGAGCTAATTACACCACATTAGCATTCATGGCGGTCGCTTCTTTAATTAGTAGTGTCAGGCTATGTTCCCATGTAGCATACCGTAAACGTTGAGATTTTCCCACTGCGTTTTTTCGGCAGGTTTTGAAGAAAAAAAAAATTTTTTTTATTTTTTTTTGTATGTGCAATTTTACAGCGTCGTTAAATGCACAGTGAGGTTTAATGAAGTCACATCCACTGTGATTGAACTGTTAAATGCTGCAAATTTTCCACATGGAAAAATACAACGTAAATTAAAAAAAAAATACACTATTTACAGTTACGGTAGATTCCCTAAACTATTCCCTAGAGAAATAAAATTCCCTGCTGCACCTCTGTGAATAGCTGGTGGTTTGTGATGAGGGTACCCTGCAGATAGGCAATCACAAGAAGTCCAGCGACACTCCAGGATTATCAGAACAGAAGTTCCTAATTTGAAAATGTAAATGTCACGGGTTTGGGGGGGGTGAAGGGGATGTCATGTCCTCCTGGGACATCTGGGATTAGAAGATCATTACGTATTGTGAATTAGAGAACTTCCATTTAGCCATTTTAGTGTGCTTGTGTCCCATATTAAATAGATTTTGTTTCCTTTGGTGCTGAAGAGGTTAACGTCCCTTTCTATGCTGGTCAGAAACTTGCAACTCCATTTCAGCTGCTTTTGATCTGGTCATTGCCTCTCCCTTTTAAATCTGGCAAAACCTTCTGTCTTGCTAGTGAAAGCTTAGCTTTGCTTCTTGGCGACGCTGTGCGGAATTGGAGATCGTCGTTGCTACTGGAGATTGTTGTGTGCCGTATTTGGGTGTATTCTTTCCTCGCTGGCACATTCCTGTCCCTCCCTATATAACTCTCTACCTTTGTTGAGTGTTTGTATGTTTATTACTTTCTGTTATCCCTGTTTTGTCTTTGTGTCTTGCTTACCTTTTACATTTTTGTCCCATGCCTCTTGGGGTGGGGGAGGGGACAGATCAGAGTTTAACAGGAGCATAGTAAGGTTAGAGACTCAGGCCTCTCTACCTTCAAGAGTACCCCCGAGACATGGATAGTTAGGGCCCCAGTTTCAGGGACAGTATGAGGCCCCCCTTCCTTATCGAAGACTGTCTCAGCGTGACAGTAAAAGTTTTGATGAGAAAACAGAGCTTTGGCAGTTGAGCTGAAACCTCCAATGAAATCAAAACTTACAGCCCGCCCGCCTCATTGCCCGTGATAGGGATTAATATACCCGCATGGCAGACATCAAATGCAGCATGGACTGTGGGAGCTGTCTACTTGTCCTGAGCATTTTACTTCTGTCAGATCTCGCCTCGTGCAGCTGGCTTTGTATAAAACATCACAAGCTTAACTCGTATATGTTTTATGGAGAAAAAAAAACAAAACAAAACTTGGCACCAGATTCTCTGTCTACACCGTGAATGCAGATCAGGGTACGCTGACGGTGTGCCTAAACGAGGGCTCCCCGAAGACTGCAGATTACTAAAATGATGAGCAAAACACACTGGCAGGAGCATTAAATATACAAGAATAATGTGAGAATATGCAGATTAGGACGTTGGAAGGAACAAATCCACATTTAGCTAAAAGTAAACAGCTCCTTACGGGGAGGCAAATCCGCACATACAGATACATGTCGGCTTGCCGTAGGCCAGTCGGCTACTTATTCAGGCTCTGCTAAATGGCAGAAAGAGGAATGGATAATATCAAGATGGATTTTGCTTTTTTCAATTTTGGATTCCTGATTTAAGGCTTCTACTAGTGCCCTCCAATTTGTGGTTCTCCAGCTCTTACAAAACTTCAGGTTTTACAACTGCTGTAAAGTCATGCGTTGAACATCTCTGGCATATACCAGTGGTGCCAAACTGGACTGCCAAGCCAAGATGGTTTTTGAAGTTAATCTTAAAGCTTATTAAATTTGGAAAAATCACATATCCGAACTTCTGGCTTGCTACTTCACAATTGAAACTTGCTACAATATTTCTGAACATCAAAAAGTCACTGTGCCCCTATTGATTGGCGGCTGGATGAATGCCGGGAAACGGTTCATCGATGACCTTAGAAATAAAGTTGGTGCCAGCTTAAAATTTGTAATATTGATTGACTACAAGAGTTTTTATTTCCGTTGAACGAAAGCTATTAATTGAGCTGCTGGAGTGGTCCACGCCAGCCTTAATCTACTGGCTACTACAGTGGTGCATTCCAGCCTTGGTCTGACAGTTACTGGAATGATCCAAGCGCCAGCTTTTGTCTATGGGTTACTGGAGTGGTCCATGTTAGGTATAGTTACTAAGAGTGGTACAGGCTAGCCAAAGGATACCGGTTACTGGAATGGTTTATGCCAACCATAGTGCTGGAAACTGGAATAGTTCATGCCAGCTATAGTCTGTGGTGTTACTGGAGTGGTCCATACCCACTACATTCTATGAGTTACTGGGGTGGCCAAGGCCATCTATAGTCTGTGGGCTACCAGAGTGGTGCAGGCTACCCATAGTCTACTGGTTGCCAGAGTGGTTCATGCTAGCCAGAGTCTATTGGCATTTGGCTTAATTCATGAGTCATCGTCCTCTGGCAACTGTTTTTGTATGCGTCCACCAACCACAAGATAACCTTTTTCTGGAGGGACGCTAACTTTGTCCATCAGCTATGTTTCTCCTGGGCCAAAAGCCAACAAATTTAAAGGGCGGGTAGGATCCAATGCTCAAAAAAGCTTTGGACTGATGTGAGGAGTGCTTTGCCAACTAAGGAGATGTCCACTACCTCCAAATATATGCTGCATAGAAACAAATTAATTTGTGTTCTCTCGGATTTGTGGTGCCATCCAGGGAGCTTTAAAGTTACTTGTCTCTGGTTTGTTTGCTTCCTCCCGATTAACCATGAGTGGGGCTGCTGCTATATAAGCTCCTGTATCCCTCTTCCACATTGCTAGTTATTAAGTTTAGCTTAGCCTGGTCCACATACCTGCTCTTTGGTCCGGTGTTGCTATTTTGATCATTCAACCCCACGCAATGACCTTTCTTGCCGCCAGCTTGCTCCACTAGTCAGCAGCCTACTCCGTGGTCCCAACCCAGAAGCCCATATTGATGTAAAGGGTTTAGAGTGAAGTCCAGGGCAACCCTGGGATCTGGTAAATGGAGTGGCTAGTTCCAAGCCTGGTCATGGAAGCCCTATTAAGAGCTGCCAGGCTACTATGAACACTAACTCGGACATATCCCTGGCAATCAGTCTTAGTCGGTGACTTCATGAATGCATACTGGAACTCACCGCTTACTCTGCACCTCCACCGGAGACTTTTGGGGTACCGTTACACTATACGATTTACCAACGATCACAACCAGTGATTCGACCTGGCCGTGATCGTTGGTAATCGTTGTGTGGTCGCTGGAGAGCTGTCACACAGACAGCTCTCCAGCGACCAACAATGCCGAGGTCCCTGGGTAACCAGGGTAAACATCGGGTTACTAAGCGCAGGGCCGCGCTTAGTAACCCGATGTTTACCCTGGTTACCAGCGTAAAAAAACAAACATTACATACTTACATTCCGGTGTCTGTCCCTTGCCGTCTGCTTCCCGCACTGACTGACTGCCGGCCGTAAAGTGAACGCACAGCACAGCGCGCTGTGCTCTGCTTTCACTTTACGGCCGGCAGTCAGTCAGTGCGGGAAGCAGACGGCGAGGGACCTGACGGACACCGGAATGTAAGTATGTTTTTTTGTTTTTTTTTACATTTACGATGGTAACCAGGATAAACATCGGGTTACTAAGCGCGGCCCTGCGCTTAGTAACCCGATGTTTACCCTGGTTACAAGCGAACGCATCGCTGGATCGGTGTCACACACACCGATCCAGCGATGTCAGCGGGAGATCCAGCGACGACAGAAAGTTCCAAACTATCTGCTACGACGTACGATTCTCAGCAGGGTCCCTGATCGCTGCTGCGTGTCAGACACAGCGATATCGTATGGATATCGCTGGAACGTCACGAATCATGCCGTTGTAGCGATCAAAATGGCAGTGTGTGACGGTACCCTTAAATACCTACTACACTTTCCGAGAAGCCCATGCAAATTAGGGAAATTCTGCCACCTTAACACAAAGGGTTAAGCAACAACATCTACATGTTGGTAGCAACTGTGAAGTCTGGATTTCAGATACCTGCATGCCCAAGTCAACTGCTGCCAGAAAAGTGCCACAGTGTAAGCGGGTCCAGCAGGGATGTCCACCAAGGCACACAGGTATTTGCCTTTTGATTGTGCAAAATGTTGGATACCTATATGTTTATCTAGAAAAATCTGTGCACCTTAAGGCCTTTTATTGAGTTTCTGCTACAAATTTTGTTGATCTCCTCGTAGCTAAAAAGCTCGATTCACCTTTCCTAAAATGCTGTATTCCTATGAAAGTTACGGTTATTAATGATGGGCCTCTCACCCAGGGGAAGTATGTCGCTAAGGAGGAGTGCCTGCTTCTTGGTGCCCTACATCTTGAATCCATTAAATTTTTTCTTTTTGACCATTTGTGGTGGTGGTCTTGGGCATGGCATCTATATATATAATTGTCTAAGGGTCACGTCCGTCTGTCTGTCTGTCCTTCTGTCACGGTTATTCATTCGCTGATTGGTCTCGCCAGCTGCCTGTCATGGCTGCTGGGACCAATCAGCGACGGGGACAGTCCGGAAGAAAATGGCCGCTCCTTACTCCCCGCAGTCAGTGCCTGTCGCCCACATAGTCCCCTCCGGTCATCGCCGGCGGTAACAGACCGCGTAATGCCGCGGGTAACGCACTCTGTTACGCCGCTATTAACCCTGTGTGTCCCCAACTTTTTACTATTGACGCTGCCTATGCAGCATCAATAGTAAAAAATGTAATGTTAAAAATAATTTAAAAAAAATAAATAAACCTGCTGTACTCACCCTCTGTAGTCCGCTGAGCCGCTCCCGCCGGGCGCCATCTTCCGATGCACTTTCTGGTGGCAAAGATGGTATGGCAGAAGGACCTGCCATGACGTCACTGTCGTGTGACCGCGACGTCATCCCAGGTCCTGCGCCCATACCAACACTGGGACCGGAAGCTGCCGTGGACTACAAGGGGCCTTCTGAAAGGTGAGTATATGTTTCTTTTTTATTTTTTCACCTGTGACAAACCTGGCTGGGCAATATACTACGTAGCTGGGCAATATACTACGTGACTGGGCAATATACTACGTGGCTCTGTGCTGTATACTACGTAACTGGGCAATATACTACATGGCTCTGTGCTGTATACTGCGTGGCTGTGCTGTATACTGCGTGGCTGTGCTGTATACTACGTGGCTGGGCAATATACTACGTGGCTCTGTGCTGTATACTACATGGCTGGGCAATATACTACGTGACTGGGCAATATACTACGTGGCTGGGCAATATACTACGTGGCTGGGCAATATACTACGTGGCTGGGCAATATACTACGTGGCTGGGCAATATACTACATGACTGGGCAATATACTGCGTGGCTGGGCAATATACTGCGTCACTGGGCAATATACTACGTGGCTGGGCAATATACTACGTGGCTGGGCAATATACTACGTAACTGGGCAATATACTGCGTGGCTGGGCAATATACTGCGTCACTGGGCAATATACTACGTGGCTGGCCAATATACTACGTGGCTGGGCAATATACTACGTGGCTCTGTGCTGTATACTACGTGGCTGGGCAATATACTACGTGACTGGGCAATATACTACGTGGCTGGGCAATATACTGCGTGGCTGGGCAATATACTGCGTCACTGGGCAATATACTACGTGGCTGGCCAATATACTACGTGGACATGCATATTCTAGAATACCCGATGCGTTAGAATCGGGCCACCATCTAGTGGTTACATAAACATTATTGACTGACACCAAGGGTGGGATTGTACGCTGGAGCCCTGGATAGCAGCGTAAATATATATCCTTATCCAAAAGGTTTCCCTTTTTTTTTTGTGAGTTAAAAAAGAAAAAGATGGTGGTCTCAGAGCATTTATTGACTATTATTAGGAACTTTGATAAAATCCCTGTAAAGAATCTGGATCCTCTGACACTCATCCCTGATCTGTCTCATGAGTTGTTGGGAGCCTGTTGATTCACCAAACTAGACCTCAGGGTATAATTTGATCAAGGAAGGGGAAAAACTGGAAGACAGTATTGCCCTTTGGGTTTACGAACACTCCAGCTGATTTTTACCAAAGGTTTTTAATTACCAATTCTGAGATATGAGATTAATTTGTGCTTTTCAATTTTGAGGACACCTTGTTTTTTTTCCACCTGATTTTGAGTATCGCGTACAATATTTATGTACTGCACTTCGAAGACCATTCCTTATTTGTGAAACTTTAAAAATGTATTGTAAACTTCTTGAAGCATATCTAATCTGTCGAAGTGTTTTTGTTTTTTTGTATGAACCCCTCTAAATTTCAAGCCATTTAAAGGGACTCTGTCACCTGAATTTGGCGGGACTGGTTTTGGGTCATATGGGCGGAGTTTTTGGGTGTTTGATTCACCCTTTCCTTACCCGCTGGCTGCATGCTGGCTGCAATATTGGATTGAAGTTCATTCTCTGTCCTCCATAGTACACGCCTGCGCAAAGCAATCTTGCCTTGTGCAGGCGTGTACTATGGAGGACAGAGAATGAACTTCAATCCAATATTGCGGCCAGCATGCAGCCAGCGGGTAAGGAAAGGGTGAATCAAACACCCGAAAACTCCGCCCATATGACCCAAAACCAGTCCCGCCAAATTCAGATGACAGGTTCCCTTTAAAGATTGCGTTCAGCCCAAATCTGTGAAAGCTTTGCAGCGCTTTCTTGGGTTCACTGACCACAATCACAAATTTGTAGGAAAATTTTCCAAAATGGCCAAAACTTTGACTCAATCTCTTCCCGACATGTGGTGCAAATGCATGGTGCAAGTCGGAAGTAGATGTATGGAGCGCGCTCATAGGCTGAGCCAGCCCCATTCCTGGCAGATGATGGCTGTGCTATTCGGCCATCATCTGCCTCTAACAGCAGCGAGTGGAGCTGAGCATTGCCTTAACTCCTTAATTGCAGCTTTTAATCTCTGACAACGGCATTTAATACCCAGGAAACGGGGGAGCCTGCCATTGTACCCACCCACAACTCGATCGCTGAGTGCTGACACCAGGGTTCTGCTTGAGGTTAAAAGTGAACTGCTCTGCCATTTTGAGCTGAAATGTCAAAGGTGCTGACGAGATCTGCAAGGAGTTTGTATGTTCTCCCCATGTTAGGTGGGTTTCCTCCGGGTTCTCCGGTTTCCACCCACACTCCAAAGACATACTGATGGGGAATTTAGATTGTGAGCCCCAATGGGGACCTAGTGTCCCATGCATTTCACATAGCTTATTATTTATATCGTTTTCTTATGTGTGGAGAGCTGTATTTTATTTTTATTATTCTGGTCTGGGTTACATGTGATATTTCATCCCTTTTTTTTGTGATTGTGATTAGGTGGGACTCTATTTTGTAATGTATTTCTGTAATTTTGGCGATACAAAAGGAAACCAAGCAATGTCAATTAGTCCAGTTATTCATTGCACTATGAATCCTGTTTTTTTTTTTTTTTGTTGTTGTTTTTTTTTTTCTTTTTCCCCATAGTTACCATTACTGTAGCAAATCACAGCCTGAGCTCCTGCGCATCAGAACAAATGTGCGCGTGTTGGTGTAGGACGCTGTAGAACAGGGGTGTCAAACTGCATTCCTCGAGGGCCGCAAACCATTCAAGATTTCATTAGCATTGCACAAGGTGCTGCAATCATTGTGTGTAGGTGATTAAATTATCACCTGTGCAATGCAAGGAAATCCTGAAAACATGACCTGGTTGCAGCCCTCGAGGAATGCAGTTTGACACCCCTGATCGAGAATCTGCTGAGTTTTGGGGTGCCAGTTAATACTAATTAATAAGAACTACTGGATCTTAAAAGGGGGTTTATTACAAACAAGGTATTTACAATGACATACATAAGGGAAGTCTAACTAAGGCTACGTTCAGACTAGCGTTGTGCGTCGGCGACGCAACGCACGACGCACTCAAAAACGCGGCAAAACGCACGAAAAAACGCTGCGTTTTGCGACGCGTGCGTCGTTTTTTGCCGAAAATCGGACGCAAGAAAAATGCAACTTGTTGCGTTTTCTTGGTCCGATGCTTGCGGCAAAAAAGACGCATGCGTCGCACAACGCAACAAACAAAAACGCATGCGTCCCCCATGTTAAACATAGGGGCGCATGACGCGTGCGTCGCCGCTGCGTCACCCGACGCACACTAGCACAACGCTAGTCTGAACGTAGCCTAAGGGACAAGGGTAAATTAAAGGGAAGAGGTAATAGGAGAGGGTAGAGGAAACTGGGATGTGGGAAGGAGAAGATACATAACTGATCCTTACATATATATTAAACCAATGCACACCCACATACAAGCCATGACTCCATCTTTGCTTCCGGTATCTTCTGTGGCAAATGTCCAATCGTCTTCCGGCAATGTGAACACGGTCATTGGCTGCAGTGATCATCACCTTCCTGCGGATGGCGTCCTCGTACTTGGGAAGAAAGTTCTTGTGTAGGACAGGTTCAACTCCTTTTGGGCTGGCTCCAAGATGTCCATTCAAAGAACAATGGTTGGTCACCCAAAGGCCACAGGCATTGTGTATCAATATACATCTCCATAGGCCGCAGACAGGATGTCTATCCCAGGACCACTGGCTTATAATGGAGACCCACAGGAGTTGTGTACATATGTAGATAATGATAGGTCACAAACAGGTTAGAGGCCATTCATTCAAGATTTCCACAGTGTATACCTGTATCCTCCAGGATATTCATTTCGTATGTAGATGCGCCTCTGCCTTATCACTAAAAGTAACAAAGGACATCACACAAAAGAACATGGTCTGACCGCCTAGTCTTGTATCTGGTTATCAACAGAGTCCTGGAAATATTCCTCACTCATAAATTCAATATATCTCTGTGATTTCTATGATACGTGCATTGTCCATGTTGTCTCCAACAGACGCTCTCTTGGCGTTTTTATTATTTGATTTTTGGATTTTCTCCATTCTTTTGCTATTGTACGTTGCTGGCTTGTTCATAATCGTTGCCAAGGTGACCGCCTCTGATACGGGGAGGACCCCCACATCCCCAAAGCACGTGTCCCTTTGTCTTCCTAGAAAGATTAAATGACTGACTGGCCGGGAGTCATGTGACGGGACACGAGGTCGCTGCTCCAGAGATACTCCTCCATCTTTAACCCTTCTGTCCCTCTGCTTCAGTGATTGTCCCCCTTTCCCCGGTGCATCGTTCCTGAGTGTTGGCACATGGCGGTCGCTGCTAGATCTTCCCCATGCTTCTTAATAATTTTAGATCTGGTAGATCAGTCGCTGTGGGATCATTTTTCCATGAGATAAAATGTAAAAAAAAGAAAAGCTCTCAAAAAATGGAAGAAAAAAAAAATAGTAAAAATCAGAACTCTACTTGTTCATGCATCTATGGATTTCCAAAGGCAGCATGCTATTCTCCAGTATTCCTGCGGGGGCGCTGCAGAGAAGTTCAACACTTTCCTAATGTGCCCATCAATCATAGCTGGATTATTTGATCAGCTTTTTTTTTTTTGGTGGGGGGCTCTTCTAATAATATGAGATTGCCCAAAGCAAATAACCGCTTTTCTCTGTGCCAAGGACAAGTCATTGGCAGTATTGAATTCTTTAAAGGAGGGGTTGAGTGAAATCAAGTTATTGCCTATCCGCAGGATAACTTGCTGATCAGTGGCGGTCCAACACCTGGGACCAGCAGAACGAGGGGGGCGGCATTGCACATGCTCCACCGCTGCTCCATTCATTACTTATAGGAACCCCGATCGTTGCAATTTTTTTTTTCCCAGCAGCTCCATAGAGAAGTAATGAAGCAGCGGTCAGGCGTCCGAACTGCCACACCTTTTAGTAACGGTATAAAAGTTCCTTGATTTGTACTGGTCCCAGTGATCCCCACCAATCAGCAGTGAATATTCACTGGTCCGAAAAACTCCTGGCAGGAAGTGTATGTGCACACGTTAAGTATTTTGGTGCAGGAAAAATGCAGTGTAAAATAAGCATGCTTTATTACTTGTGTTTTTGGTGCAGATTTTTTTCCCCACTCATTAATATGGGTGAAATCCGCAGCAAAAAACGCTGAAAGAATTGACTTGCAGCAGATTTATATCTGCAATGTGTGTAAGAGACGTCAGGATTCTCATTCACTTTGCCGGCATCGGGAAACTTCAGGTTTTATGAAAAACCACGACGTGTGCACTCAGCCTATGTTGGTAAAGAAACTTTTTTTTTTTTTTGTAACTGCACAAATATGCATTTTATATATGCCAGCCACATTCATGGCCTCTTTGCTAGCAGTGGTCTTCGTACTTTGGATCGACCGCAATAACAGTGTGTTCTGCAGTGCTGCTAGCACAGTGCCTGCCATGGATGGAGGTAAGAGCAGGAGACTGTAGTGCCACCTAGTGGAAGTAAGTGTCTGTGCAGTTGGACATTCTGCTTTGGCTTTATAGCCAGTCATGTGGCAAGGCTCTGTAAAAAGTCATTATTGACTTCTAAGATTGCATCTTCCAATAGGTGGCGCTAGAGACCTTGGGTGGGAACACTTGTGGAGTCGGGAAGGAATTTTTTTTCCCCAATGTGGAGCTTACGGTTTCTACATGTTTTTTTTTATTTTTTGCCTTCCTCTGGATCAACATGTTAGGTTAGGCTATGGGTTGAACTAGATGGACTTAGTTTTTAAGGTTGAAGGAAGACTATGTAGCTTCATGAAGGACACTATTTTTGTGTACATGCGCAAAAAGGGGCGCAGCAGGATTTAGGTTGTGGCTTTGCTAAAAAAAAAAAAAAAAATTAAAACGAGAATAATTTTTTCCTTTTTTTTTTTTTTTTTTATAAAGGAGTCTGATTACATGTGATCATGAGCTGAAAAAGTCGCATTCTTAGGGTATGTGCACACGTCAGGATTTCTTGCAGAAATTTTCCTGAGAAAAAACTGACATTTCTGCCAGAAATCCGCATGCGTTTTTACTGCGATTTTGGTGCGTTTTTTGTGCGTTTTTTCCCAAATGCATAGAATTGCGGGAAAAACGCAGAAAATCCGCAAAAATAATGAACATGCTCATTTTTTTTACCGCGATGCGTTTTTTTTCGCGGAAAAAAACGCATCCATGTGCACAAAACATGCAGAATGCATTCTAAATGATAGAATGCATAATGTATGCGTTTTTAATGAGTTTTATAGCGTTTTTAGCGCAAAAAAACGCGAAAAAACCTGTACGTGTGCACATAGCCTTACTGTATATACCGCCTGTGGTGCACTTCTGACTACCGCACTACTGTACAGGCTCATGTTCTCATGTTGGTTCCCATCGCCCTCTTCTTTGTCCGCTGACTGATTTGGCTCCTGTGTTACTGCTCCCTCCAGTGGTTATTTTCTTGTACTGCATTCTGCTTGAACGTGGGGAGGAAGTTTGTTGAAACAGTTTAAACTACTTGCAGGTCAGTAAAAGAAAGTTTCTAAAACTGTTCTGTTGCCACTTTGCCAGGATTTATGGCTCATTCTGGACTTGTTTCCCTCTGATCTGTACATACCCCTTGGCCTTTAAACCCTGGGCCCTTTCTCTGGTTGTACTTTTTCAGGGTAGGGTTAATGCAGAGGATCCTAAATATTGTTTCCGAGGTGAAAATGTACATCGTACATACTCCTGTAAGCATATACACACAGTCTAGGCTCAAAATGTGTCCGCCTGTAATGCTTCCCCTGGGACTTCTATTTCAAATGAATTCTATATAATAGAACTATAACGCATTGTACATTTTTAAAGAATATCTAATAAAACAAGAATATGAATGTAGTTTATTTATGAAGATTTACGAATAATGCAAAGAATACACAGGTTTCGGCCGGCCAGGCGCAACCAATCAGTGAAGTTGTGGTTAAATCCCGCGCCAATATCATTGAATGGTCGCGGCCGGCCGGGCACGATCAATCAGAGAAGCCAGGGCCGGCTCCAGGTTTTTGAGGGCCCTGGGCGAAAGAGTCTCAGTGCCCCCCCCCCCCCACCCCCATTTAACAAATACCACGATTCACAGATACAGCAGAGAAATATAGCACAGCCCACGCAGCATATAGCACAGCCCACGCAGCATATAACACAGCCCACGTAGTATATAGCAGTGTGGGCACCATAAAAAAAGATAGTTATATACTCACCTTCTGGCGGCCCCCGGATCCAGCCCAGGCCTTTAGCGCTGCTCCCGCCAGGTCCGTTCCCAGTGATGCTTTGCGGCAATAACCTGTGATGATGTAGCGGTCTCGTGAGACCGCTACGTCATCTGGGGTCATTACTGCAAAGCATTACTGGGACCGGAGCATCGCGAGGATCTGGAAAAACTGCCAGGGTCGCCGGAAGGTGAGAATTTCACAATTTTTTTTTATTATTATTATTTTTAGCATTATATCTTTTTACTATTGATGCTGCATAGGCAGCATCAATAGTAAAAAGCGAAGCGGTGTTTAAAACCCGCCCCAATATCGCCGATTGGTCACAGTGTGTGTGTGTGTGTGTGTGTGTATATATGGTTGCTGTTGGCAGCCTGATAAATCCCCAGCCAACAGGAAGCCCTCCCCCTTGGCAGTATATATTAGCTCACACATACACATAATAGACAGGTCATGTGACTGACAGCTGCCGTATTTCCTATATGGTACATTTGTTGCTCTTGTAGTTTGTCTGTTTATTAATCAGAGGAGGATAATACCAGACTTGTGTGTGTTTTAGGGCGAGTTTCATGTGTCAAGTTGTGTGTGTCGAGTTTTGTGTGGCGACATGCATGTAGCGACTTTGTGTGTCGAGTTGCATGTGACAGGTTAGTGTAGCAAGTTGTGTGTAGCAAGTTGTGTGCAGCAAGTTTTTTGCATGGCGAGTTTTACGCGTGGCGAGTTTTATGTGTGGTGCGTTTTGAGTATGTGCAAATTTTGTGTGAGGCAACTTTTGCCAAGTGGATAACCATTTATAGATCCATATTTTTTATTTTTGGTACGGAGCATGCCCAAAACGCTAGAGGTGTCCAGCGAGACGTGTAGGTAAAACAGATCCATTAAAGACCATTCAAAAACAGAATTCAAACTTTGGTTTCCATTTTTGCATCTGTTTTTGCTCTCTTTGTAATGGATGCATTTTTCTTTTTAAATATTGGATCCATTACAAACTAATGACATCTGGACATGTGAACAGAGCCTTACTGTATTGGTATAATCATCATTTTTTTTTTTTTTTTCTTTTACATTCGGCAAAACCTCTGGCGTGTCATGCATCTTGGCAAGATCATTTGGACAAAAGTCGTGAAATTATGCAATTTACATTTGCTTCTGGTCTGGTCACCCATGGGTACAATGCCCCCTTGCCAAAAAAGAGCACAGATGAAAATGTAACCCCCTCACCCCATACTCACCCAGGCTCCTTGCATCTTCTCGCCCGACCACTTGCACCAGTGACCCCATTCCGTCACATTTCCTCCAGTCCCTTTCCCCGGCTGTCACCTCTCACCTAACTAAAATATTCAACCTTTCCCTCACTTCCGGTATTTTTCCCTCCTCATTTAAGCATGCCATCATACATCCATTACTTAAAAAACCATCCCTCGATCAAAACTGTGCCGCTAATTATAGACCTGTCTCTAATCTTCCCTTCATCTCTAAACTCCTCGAACGCCTGGTCCACTCCCGTCTTACCCGCTATCTCTCAGATAACTCTCTTCTCGACCCTCTTCAATCTGGTTTCCGCTCTTTACACTCTACTGAAACTGCCCTCACTAAAGTCTCTAATGACCTACTAACAGCTAAATCTAATGGTCACTACTCCATGCTAATCCTCTTGGATCTCTCTGCAGCATTTGATACTGTGGATCATCAGCTCCTCCTCACTATGCTCCGCTCCATCGGCCTCAAGGACACCGTTCTCTCCTGGTTCTCCTCCTATCTCTCTGACCGATCCTTCACTGTATGTTTCGCTGGTTCCTCCTCCTCTCACCTTCCCCTTACTGTTGGGGTTCCTCAAGGATCAGTCCTAGGCCCCCTCCTCTTCTCTTTGTATACTGCCCCTATTGGACAAACAATCAGTAGATTTGGCTTCCAGTACCATCTCTATGCTGACGACACCCAACTATACACTTCTTCTCCTGATCTCACGCCTGCCTTATTAGAAAACACCAGTGATTGTCTTACCGCTGTCTCTAGCATCATGTCCTCCCTCTATCTGAAACTAAACCTGTCAAAAACTGAACTCCTCGTGTTTTCTCCCTCTACTAACCTACCTTTGCCTGACATTGCCATCTCCGTTTGCGGTTCCACCATTACTCCAAAGCAACATGCCCGCTGCCTTGGGGTCATCCTTGATTCTGACCTTTCATTCACCCCCCACATCCGATCACTGGCTCGCTCTTCTTACCTGCATCTCAAAAACATTTCTAGAATTCGCCCTTTTCTTACTTTCGACTCTGCAAAAACTCTTACTGTTTCACTTATTCATTCTCGTCTGGACTATTGTAACTCTCTACTAATCGGCCTCCCTCTTACCAAACTCTCCCCGCTCCAATCTGTCCTGAATGCTGCTGCCAGGATCATATTCCTCACCAACCGTTACACCGATGCCTCTACCTTGTGCCAGTCATTACACTGGTTACCCATCCACTCAAGAATCCAGTACAAAACTACTACCCTCATCCACAAAGCACTCCATGGCTCAGCACCACCCTACATCTCCTCTCTGGTCTCAGTCTACCACCCTACCCGTGCCCTCCGCTCCGCTGATGACCTCAGGTTAGCATCCTCAATAATCAGAACCTCCCACTCCCGTCTCCAAGACTTTACACGTGCTGCGCCGATTCTTTGGAATGCACTACCTAGGATAATACGATTAATCCCCAATCCCCACAGTTTTAAGCGTGCCCTAAAAACTCATTTGTTCAGACTGGCCTACCGCCTCAATGCATTAACCTAACGATCCCTGTGTGGCCTATATTAAAAAAAAAAAAAAATTAATTAACTGGTTCATGCAGCTTTACATGAACACCCAAGCCTTACACTATGGCTGGTCCGAATAACTATAGCAATTGTTACCATCCACCTCTCGTGTCTCCCCTTTTCCTCATAGTTTGTAAGCTTACGAGCAGGGCCCTCACTCCTCTTGGTATCTGTTTTGAACTGTATTTCTGTTATGCTGTAATGTCTATTGTATGTACAAGTCCCCTCTATAATTTGTAAAGCGCTGCGGAATATGTTGGCGCTATATAAATAAAAATTATTATTATTATTATTATTATACTTGCGCTCATTCCTCAGGACAGCTATCTCTCCTGCTCCCCTCCCCCATATACATGAACTTTCACATGTTTTCAAGGGCAGCGGTGTATCTCGTGTAAAACAAAAGGTGGGGCTTTAAAATTCTACCTGCCCAATCCTTATCTCCCCTAACATTATCCCTCGGGAGACCCTCATACATATTAGACCGACAACATTTCCCCCTTTAGAAATTCATACGTTATTTACTGAATGAAGATTCCTATTTTATGTATGTGCAGATATTAAAAAAAACAAACATCAGAAGTCATATCTTTTTATTATAGACATATTTTTCGGCATCTTTTTTTTTTTTTTTATCCAATGTTCATGTTTATCCTAAAAAAAAATTAAAATAAAATGATTAAAAAAAAAATCCAGTTTTTACTTGCACGAACATTTAATGGTCAACGTCAGACTTCTTTCTCTTAACAGAACAACTCCTGTCCATTTGCGGTTTCTGGGATTGCAGTTCTTCCACTTTCAAGTGAATAAGCTCAAGTGCAATACAAGACTTGACCAAATAACCACAGATGGCGCCGTCTCAATCACAGAAGATTTCAGCAGCCAGATCACTCTTTATGTAAGGCCTGCGCTCATTTATTTAGTTAAGATGCAAACTAGCCATTGTGGTTAGATGAGGACCGTAACAGATTCTCTGGCCACTGAATTAGTGGTTTTCGGTCACTGGCAGGAGCCACCCTAAACTTAAATCCCTCTTCCTTGAGGAAGTCTAGGTTGAGACGTTTCTCATTTACTACGCTGTCTGGGTCGTCCCTGTAACGCCCAATCTCTGGACTCTCCACCTCCCATTCTACCTCTCTGTTTTTTAGCACAGGCTGAAATTTTTTCCAAACCTGTTTCATGGCTTTGAGTTCTTGAGTCACATGGCTATCTTCTTTCTTAAGAGGTGGAAATACATCACTTCCAAAACGATAGTGTCTCTTGGTGCTATCTAGGATCTCTGCCATCCAGGCGCCATACTTGACAAATATCAGAATGGTGCAGCCCTCGTTTTCCACCAACCCGGGAACCAAATATCTGTTTCGCAGGACTTGCTCCTTCAGAAGAGCTAAAGCTTCCTTCGATTTGCCGTCCCACTGAAATGTACAATCTTGACTGGTTAGTTTGTTTAAAGTTTTGCTGAAAATGCCATATCCTGGAGTATATTGTCTTGCATCATTCAAACAGCCGAGGATTGACCGCAAGTCGCTTGCATTTCCAGGCTCTTTCATATACTTTACCTTCTTTATAAAATCCCTGCCCAGCGTAACGCCATCTTCAGTTACTTCTCTCCCTAGAAACTTCACAGCCGGCTGGCAAGTTTGGCACTCTGCTGGGCGTATTTCAAAGCAATGGTCTCTCAGATGGTGCCATAACTTGTCTGTGAATTCTCTACACTCTTTCTCAGTTTCTCCTGAAATTAAGATGGCATCTATGTAGTAGGTCACACGCTTCCTCACGTTCCCGGGCAACTTATCAAGTACCTTCTCCAGAGCGTCACTAAGTCTAGTGTTCTTATTTTGGAACCTTCCAGGCAACCTGTTCCAGACATATTGTTTGCCCAGGAAAGTAAAGGCTGTTCTGTACTTGGTGTAGGTGTCTAGAGGGACTTGCCATTCTGCATAGAATAGGTGAATGACCGAATAATACTTCCCCAGGATTATACCTTCAATGGCTTTTGTCAGGTCCTCCCGTGGGTGAGTAGTCTCCTTCACCGAACTTTTATTCAAGTCCCCATAATAGAATTTAATTTTGACCTTATCATTTGGTTTCAGGTCAAGTGAAATGCGGGAGTTGCAGACACTGTTGCATCGTTCAACCAACCCATTTCTGACCCAACTAGCGATGACTTTCCTGGCGTCATACAGTAGTTCCGTTCTTAAATATCCTTGATGTTGATGAAAACTGCTGGGATCCGAGACTTCTTCTATTACCACAGGAGGGACATCGATCACGTAACCTTGGTGCCCATAGTTCTGCATCAAACTGAGATCATGAAGTTGCTTCCATCCAATTACTGTTTTTGGGATGCAGTCTACATATATGATCTGCTCAGTGGTCGCTTGGTCGTTAATATAAATCGGGCCTAAGACAAATCTTCCGTTTGCTTTTTTCTTTCCATTTTGGAGAGCAATATTGAGGTGTTTTCCTAGGAACATTTCTCCTGGACATACATTCAGGATGGTGTAGAATGAATGAGGATCCGCTATTGCTGTTATTTCATTTCCATTCACACTTATTTTCACGGTCATGGTCTGGTTTTTCTGGTGGTTCCGTGCTTCCATCTTTCTGAGAAAAAGCAAGATTGAGGTGGTTAGATCGTTATAGGGCCATAAAAAGTAATAGCCAGCAGTCATTAGTATTGGTCCAGTATGTACTAGTATTTTAGAACATATAAAAAAATATTGCTAGTCTAAAGAAATGAGTCTTTTTACGGCACGCTTAAAACTGTGGATAATGATCGCATTGTCTGAGGTAGTGTATTCCAAAGAACTTGCACAGCACAAGAGAACTTTTGGAGACTGGATTATTGAGGATGTTATTCTTAGATTATTAGTGGAACGGAGAGCATGGATAGAGTGAAGCACTCCTGAAGATAGAAAATTAAAATAACCCTTATTTGTTTGACGCCTGCATGGAATTGTCAGCTGTGGTCGGGTCTCCTACTCAAGGAGCACAGCGCTGGCAAGTTCTTTGCTATAGAACTTGCGATCACCGCTCCGAAGCTGATCAGGTCGTCGGACCTGGCCAGCTTCCGCGCCAGGTCGTCGGATTAGGTGTCCACTATTCCACAAATACGGTAAGTCAAATGTAATATACATGTAGATACTGATGAAATGGGAAAACGCTTAATTCAATCTAAGGTGACGTGCCCAGACTTGTTCTGGATCTCTAGTGAACTTTGAGATTGTAATAGACAAGGATTGTTAATTTCTTGTTCTAACTTGATATACTTTTTATTATTTTGTAATACCTTTTATAGTAAAAAGTTTAACCATTTTTCAGAGTTTGAGAAGTTTTGTTGAGGGACTTCAAAATGTAGATAAAAAGTAAGTTTGTGTGTGTATTATTATTATTATTTTTTTTTTTTTAAGTAACATTTTAATTCTCATGCCCAAAAATTTGTCAGCAACTTCAGAAAGTCGTATCTTTTAGGTTTGATCTATCAAGATATAAAATTATTTATCATGTAAGGCAACTGCCATAAAGCCAAATAAAAAAAAAAAGTTGTAAACTCCAGAATTGTCGATTTTTGATTGTTCCTGCCACTAAAAAACAAAACGTATGCTAGAGAAAGCAATCAAAAATTTGGATGCATCTCAAAAATTAAAATACAATAGTTATTGGTCTTACAAGAAAAAAAAAAAAAAAACTTGCATAGCTGTTTTTTTTTTTCTTTCCATTTCGTAAACTAGATTTTAATTAAGAGCTACACCAGGTTTTCCTTTTCACAGATGAGGCCTGGCTTGGCACATGGAGAGCTACGACATTAGCAATTGTTTTTTTTGTGCTTGTTTTCCAGACTTGCTGGAGGTCTCCTGACCCAAATCCAATAACCTCATATATCAGGGTGTTGTGTTTGGATCAGAAGTCTGCAGCAGATCTAGAAATCATAGTCCATGCAACTAAGGCCACGGTCAGTATTTTACTTCCGTATTTGTAAGCCAAAACCAGGAGCGAAGCAATCAGCGGAAAAGTATCATAAACACATCACCACTTCTTGTGTGTTTTTTTTTTTTTTTTTTTTGTTGTTGATGCTGGTTTTTTTTTTTTTACCCACTTCTGGTTTTGGCAGACAAATACTGATGTAAAAAAACTCCCCAAATCCTGAACGTGGCCTTAGCAGCATGCGGATTGTCAGCTTTTGCCGCTGATTCTCCTCCCCGCCCCACGTTCAAAGGGGTGAAAATCCACAACTGAAATGGCCAAGACTTGAAAATCTTAATAGTTAAAAGTTGCTTCTTGCGGAAACGTCCCACAGGGTGTGAAAAAGAACTGCTCGAACCTCCATGTGGCAAGCACTGTATTCAGCTGTGGAATTTCCAGGCTTAAAATTGCACTGCAAATCTGCAGCATTGTTGGCCTGACTGTACACCGCCGAAAAATGGCAAAATGGATCATCATCATCATCATGCATTAGATATTCGCTGTAGCTTCACTTACTTCGATGTCTTGTTTCCGGATTTCACAGTTCCGAGTTTTGTGAATTTTTGGCTGAAGGCTGTGACTGATCAGACTCCTGGCCACACTAGTCTGTATCCAGTTGTTTGCAAGAAGACAGTGTGAAACAATTGAGGAAATCCCCTACCCCACCCCATGGCAGCATTCACCACCCACTTTG